>NC_046322.1:9774443-10112776 GCF_009819535.1 Lacerta agilis | reverse complement strand
ACCTGAAGTGCTTGTAACCCGGGGTACCACTGTATAATATACGGTAGTTTTTGGTGGGGGGTTGATTTTCCTTGGCATTGAAAATGACAGTGGACCTCAGTATTTGAAATACACCACATATACCTGGAATGCAGTTTTCTGCCTTTTGGGTGAAAAGGTTAATTCCAAGTAAAGCATTCTTCAAGATAGACACAGAGTAGTCTTTAAATATGTTTGTTATCTGGGAACTAGGTTAAAATAAACGGCTAAATATGCTTCTCTTGATGCTGAAAAGGTCAGGCTTGAGTCGGAACTGACATTGAGAGCCTGTTATATAGACAGCTTGTCTTGCAACAAATGGGTTGAGTAAAGCAGTAACAGTTCAGCTAAACAGATTTTTTTCCTCCTTTTTTCTTTGTTATTCTCTCCCCCTCCCTCAAAATGGGTGTGGGTGTGTGATTTATGTAGAACTTAGCACCACCGAGCATGCTGATGACTGACTTTGAAAAACATTTCTTCCTCTCAAGGTTATTGGTTGTTGGTTTTTTTAAAAAGAATTCTCAGAAGAGGCTTTTATTATGAGGCAACCAACTTAAAGAAATGCAGTTGGGTCAAATGTCATCCTAATAACAAAGATACCATTAAATATTGGGAGGATATGGGTGTTTAAATTTATGGAGCCTGAAATTATGTGTTAAAAGTGACTGGGCAAACAACCCATTTCAGCAAATGTGATTACAGGGGCAAAAGCGACCGGCTGAGCTGAGGAGAGAAAACACGGAGCAGAGTTGGCTGGTTAGCAAAAATGTCCAGTCAGTCAGGAAGCAGTCATGCCAAGGCTCAGAAGCTGGAGCCTTGGTCTAGCCTTGCTGGTGCCAGCGATGTACAGGGGTCGGTCACAAGACCTTGCTAGCTTAACTCACCCTGTCAGCTCTCTGCTCTGACTTGGGAAGCTGCTTGATGGAGGATGCTAAATTCAGGTAGCTTGGCAGTGATATCGGTTAATCCATTATTTTGCATGCTGTTAACTAAAAATGACAATTTTACAATTGTCACATGCACATAAGGAATGAATTACAGGTGGGTTGCTGTGTTGGTCTGCCATAGTCAAAACAAAATAAAATAAAAAAAATCTTTCCAGTAGCACCTTAGAGACCAACTAAGTTTGTTCTTGGTATGAAGTGTGCATGCACACGAAAGCTCATACCAAGAACAAACTTAGTTGGTCTCTAAGGTGCTACTGGAAAGAATTTTTTATTTTATAAGGAATGAATGTTGAGGATTATATTTTTTGCTATGAAGTACTGTACATGAAAATATTCCTGGTGAAAGGTATACTGTTTTATTCATTGGGGAAACCAAGTGGTGTGTTGCATTTGTTTTTAAAAAAGTGACTGAATTACAAAAAGTACATAAAGATTATGTAATAGTGAAAGGGAAGTTGGGTGCATGAGCACAGGGAACCAGATCCCAACATGGTTTGGGAGTTTTCCACCTTGTCTAGAATTTCATCATTTCTGCAGGTGGGAACATCCCACAATACTTAAGGTGTCCTCTCCAGAAAGGGTCTGTTTCTGGAAGGACAGCATCCTGAAGAGCATTACTCAAACTTTAAGACAGTAAGTCCACTCAAAACATTTGACACACAGGACTCAGCTCATGCCCTCAATATGGTGGCTAATACCTTGAAAACAGCAAAGAGTAAGATATCAAAGGTGGCCACAGAACCATTAGAAGAGGTATTGCAGTTATAACAAATCTGCAAAGACATAGTGGAAGAATGGCGATTGGGGTTTCTGTCCCTTGAAACCTTAACTGCATAGATCAAGTAAATAAGGGTATGTGGCTTTGAAAGCTCTAGGATCTAGGAATTTGTCATAGTGAAAAGCTGCAATGGTTAATTCAATCTCACTGGACTCTACAGTAAAGCAAGATTATCTGAGAAACGGTTCACAACAGAAAAATACAAAATGAGATTACAAAATACATAATAAAAACCCTCCAGAAAGTATTTATTCCATCTCAGTTAAGAAGACTATTAGTATGCAAGTGTTCACGCTACCCACAACTCTTCCCCCAACCTTATGTTCTCTGAAAAAATGGACCTACTTCTTAAAAGTGCTAAAGACAGAGGTGGCTAACCATATATTTTTAGGGGGGACGACCCTCCATTCCTGCTTCATTGCAGCATTCTTCTGTGTAACCCAAGATCTTAACCTAATTATGGCTGCAATCCCGTGCACACTTTTCTGAGACAAAGCCTTGTTTTAATACCTAACAATTTCACTTCTTATATAGGCATAGAATTGGTCTTAAAGTCTAAGAGTGTCATAATTAGTTTAGAAACACTGAAATCATCTATAGTCTTAGAATGGTACCTGAGGAAGTCTACAGGGGATGCTGAGCCTCATTACTATGGCTCTTCAATGGCTCTCCCCTTCCCCCAAAATTTGTTTGGACCCCCTCGCCATTATTGTTTTAGTCTTGGATTTAGCATGGTAGAACCAAAATGTTCTGTGTTATTTCGTTGCATTTATGTCAGCCTTAAATAACCTTTATATTTGTATCTGCTGTGCCTGAAAACTTGTCATGTTTTAATACGTCAAAGCTAAGCCAATCTAGTTTTGAATACTTGGATGCTTTATTTTGTTTTGCCAGACTTTATGTCGCCTAGAAACGATCCTTTCATAATTAGTTTTCAGTAGTCTTTTCTTCTGTATAGCATACTAGTGTTGGATAATTATCTTAGTCAAATGCCATTCACTGTGTTAAGCTTGCATTCTAAATTACACACAGCCTGTAAAATGTTGCTGAGAAGTTCACGCATTTTCTTATATAGTGTGTGATATCGCTGTCAGTCTTCAGAGTTTATTATCTAATTGTCTACTGGAGCAACATGTTTTCTTATGCCTAAATATTTAAGAATAATGATTCACATTCCACCAAGCATAGAAATTACAAGCTGCTTTTTAATTGACCTATCCAGTGCCCTGTTAGTTTCCATGCTTACCAAGCCCATATGTCTGAGCTCTAGGGACTTTGGAATTTAACTGACAAATTGGCTTAATTCAAGGAGAGTTTGTGTGCCTATGAAGTATGTTTTTTAGTCTCTGTGATTTGGAAAAACCAAAGGGGCTGTTGGAGTATTTATATAGTTAGGAGGTATTACTCCTAGCACTTTCCCATTGCCTTGCTGTTTGTTCCCGAAGGATATGTAACAAGAGGGGCACGTAAATAGAGGTACCACTGTACCAGTTGCTGAAAGACATGGGCGGGAAGAGTGCTCTTGTGCTCATGTTGTGCTCCCTGGCTTCCCACAGGCATCTGATTGGCCACTGTGAGAGCAGGATGCTGGACTTGAAGGGCCAATGGCCCAATCCAGCAAGCTGTTCTTATATTCTTATGTCTGAGTAATCTTTCTCTTGTTCTATCAGCCCCTTAATCCTAAATCTCTAATACTGATCCTGGGCATGATGGGTTTTCACTGGCCTGACTACCCTTGTGTCAAAATCCCACTACTTCCCTTTCTGCACCTACTTTCATCTTTGTGTTGGGTAACCACATTGGCATAAATTCATAGTTGGGCAGTCTTATGCTGGCACAGTTTCCCAATTTGGGGCATAAGCTCATCACAGTGTCTAGCTGAATGTAGGGAGTGGCATTGCAGTATAGTACCATCAGATCGCATGTGGATATAATTTGCGTGACTCCTTTTAAATTGCATACTGAAGATGGTTAATTTCTGAATTTTGAGGTTATTTCTATATGTTCTGCATTGGTGATCAAGAAATTCCAGCCTATTGGCGAGAGCTGTAGCTAGGACTGCATATCTAGTCTAGACTCTAAAATGTCTTAATTTGAATCAGAGTTCAATATATAGTTCATACAGCAAGCCAAGGCTACTTGCCAAACCTAAATCAGATATCCCTGTTTTCCATTTAGCTGGCCTATGGACAGTGTTCACGTTGGGAGGCGTGGGCAGCAAGCGTGCTCCTCAGCAGGAGGAGTCTTCACCTCTAGCGAATCAAAGTCTTCTGTTGCTACTTGTGCTAGCAAATCTGACTGATGCACCAGATACACCAAACCCTTATAGACAAGCTATTATGTCCTTCAAGAATACACAAGGTATGTACCTTTTTAAAACCTATCCATCTGTCAAGAATCAAAGAGAGAGTTGAACTTGGGAACCTTGCAGTAGAATCCTAGTTTGGTTATGGGATTGTTGGCAGTAAGAGGACCCAAAGTAGGTCATTACAGCTGCACTATCACTTTAGAAATAAATGGTTTTGGTTTGTGTGGTTGGTTTTTTTTTAACTATTTAGAAATGGGTCCTCAAATGCATGTCTGGGCTAAAGGTGGGTCCATTGTCTGAAAAGTTTGACTACTATTGAACTAACCTTTGAAGACTAACCTCACTATGGGGAAATCACAAAATCAGTACGATTAATCCCTTTCAAACTGTTTGTTTCCCCCCCTTCCAGATAGCACTGCTCTTCCTTCACCAAATCCTCACACTTTCCAGATTAATTTTAACAGTTTATACACCACTTTGTGTGAGCAGCAAAACTCTGATCAAGCAACCCTTCTTTTGTACATCCTTCTGCATCAGAACAGCAATGTTCGAACATATATGTTGGCTCGAACAGATATGGAAAATCTGGTAAGTATTTTACTGGCTGTTCCACTGTTTTGCCAATCTAATATTCAACAGAGGGTCTTGCTTGTGAAATCTTTGTTCGTGTAGACCATCACAGATATTGCCACTCCACTTCAGTGATCATTGCTACCAAATAACTAGCTGCATTATCTACAACTTTTGGGGGAGGAAAGTTTATTTAAATTGTATGCAGAATGTGTTTACCTGGCTATTGATTAACCAAGCCCTGGTATTCACTTTACCTTACTTCAGTGATTATAACACCATAGCATCCCTCAATATTCAAAAACCCATGTGTTTGCTCGTTCATGCTGTTTAGCCATTCATTGCTGTGAAAGAGATTGAAATAATTTGCTGGATGGGGAGAACCCTGCAGGATATTTTTTCTTAAATGGAAGCAGCAAAACTGTCTTAAACCCACGTTGGATAATATTAATGATAAAATATCACACTCAGTCCACTTTACCTGCCAGAATGATGGAGTTAGATGTATATTATTATTAGCTATGTCAGCTCTAGAAATTTAGAATGTGATGATCCATCATAAAAGCACTGCCAAGAGTCTCGTTTATTAGGAATTGAATTTTATGTTTCCTCATAGGAGTTTATTTAACACCCCCCCCCCGGACTGCTTTAAAAACACACACACGAAAGGGAGTTAAGAATTTTTGGTCAGTTGTGTGTGTTTTCATCTTCTTTTTTTGAAGCTATTAAATTACTAACAAAATGGTTATGTAAAATCGGAAGGATCTAAAACTCTATGTTTATGTTTGTTTTGGGAACTTTTGAATACTAAGCTAATCCATCCCTATTTTTCTCTCTTCAAGGTTTTGCCAATTCTTGAGATCCTTTATCATGTCGAAGAAAGGAACTCTCACCATGTTTACATGGCTCTGATAATTTTGTTAATCCTTACTGAAGATGATGGCTTCAATCGATCCATTCATGAAGTGGTAAGTAATGAGCTATAAGAAATCAATTTAAAATATAAATGTGCTTCTGTATAAAGATGAATTTGGGTTTTTTGTTGCCAAGTTCACTCTGATGGTGGTAGTCATGTCAGCATAGCTGATTTTTATGCATTCAATTTGTTCCTAAGCATTTGAGATTCTCTAGTCTTTTCCCATAGGTCTTAAGCCTTTTATACTGAGTCTAATGAAGAAACTCTTATTGAACCTTGAGTCAGGTCCACATTGGATGACAAATTTGAGAAATATAACATAACTGATTTACTTTACACAGTATAGAGAGTCTAGAAGGAAGAAGTTATGTCCAGTGAGTTTTTGGCTAAGCCTGCATTTTAACTGCAATTGCGATGCAGTTCATGAATGGATTTCAAAATATTAGGTTGGATTCAGACTGTTATTTCCATTTTGGCCCCACTGAAATTAGTGTGAAAAGTTTGTCATGACTATCTTAAGTTTTTTTTATTTCAGTGGGAGCTTAGGTTGGATCCATCCAACTATTTATAAGCCACTTCTTTAAACCAAATGATGGAGGCGCTCTGACTTGATCATTGAGTTTTGTTTGTCTGTTCATACTCTTCCACACCACCCTCTCCAGTTTATATGCTTATTTTGAATATTGGAGCAAACTTATCCATAATGAGAAAAAATTAGAAAATTGGCAGTCTGTAGATGAAATAAAGTATAATAGCTAGGATTCGTGGAACTACTTAAGTTCCTAGAAGAAACTTGTGGTAGCCCAAAGGAACATTCCCCTTCCCCACTTTAAACAGCTTAATTCTCCCCACTCCCGACCATATTGCAAACTGTTTTTTAAATATCCCTCAGTTTTGAAACTCTTCATTCAGCATGGGGTAGGGATATACTTTTCTAAACATATTTTTTTTTTTAAAAAAAAATATAAATTGAAAATATATGCAACAGAAATCTTTAGTGGCCATTTTCAAGAGGGCATCTAAAAAACTATGCTAGTTTATTTTAGCAACTTCGAAACTTTGGAATGCACAACTTTTGTCCTACGGTTAAGATTGAGAAGATAAAAATAATAAAGACATTTTGCATCATAATGGGCCTCCCATCCTGTCCTTCGTTGTACATCTTCCTTTTATAACTGCATTGCCTTTGCCAATCTCTGTATATATTTTCCTTTTGTGGTATTACACCCACAGTTATTTATTGATATTTAAGATTAATTTTAGTATGTGCCATTTTATAAATTGCTGATTATATAGACACTTTCTTGGGTTCCTCCAAAGAAGCCGCAAAAGCTTTCCTGTCTGGTTAAAAGATTTTTGTTTGAAAAGAAAATGTGGTTTTGGCTTCCTTGGAAAGAAGATCAAAAATAAGAGATCTTTCTGCCATTGGCTTCAGACAAGCAGCTACCTATGCCTGTATTGAGTCCAGTTTTATTAATAATGAAAACCGCAACTGTTAAGTAAACCTAATATGACATCCGCAAGGGCAACCAAGACCTCAGTGAGCTTGTCTTTGTGCACTTCTGATCCTGAATGCACATCTCTGTATATATTGGCAGCCAGTGCAGTTCTTTCAAAATTAGTGTTATATGCTGATAGTAGGAGCTGCTGATAGGAATTGAGCTGCTGTATTCTGGACTAGCTGCAGCTTTTGAGTCACCTTCGAGGGCGTAGAGCATGTTACCCTAATCCAACCTCAAGGCTACTAGCACACGGGTCAGAGTGGCAAGGCTCTCTCTGTCCAGAAATAATCATAGCTGGTGAACCAGTGATGTGACCACATGGTGTGACATGATTAGATTCACTCGTGGACAATATTTGTCTCAGGTCTGAACACAGTCATATTTCTCTATATAAAGTCTAAGCTGCTGAAAAGATTGTGATTTTATTTCATCATTCATTTAGTTTATTTATACAGCTCAAAGCAGTAATAAAACTAGACAAAAACAACTTTGGAGTCCAACCTATATCCTTTGGTTGCATCCACTTTAAAATTGCCATGCATCAAACATGGAGATTTCTAGTCTTTTCTTTTGGGTGGTGGTGGGGGGAACCATAGTCTAGAGAACAGCACTATTATACTTATTTGTTTGTTGGTTTGCATTCCACCTTTTTCCCAGACCAAGACTTAAGCTGTCTTACACAAATTAAAATAACATAGATAAAATTTAACTGTAATAAAACTAAAATTATTTTAAAACAAATATATTAAATTGCTGATAATAACAGGCATGGTGTTCAGCAGTGGAGGACAATCAAATATGCTCTTTCCTTTCTTTATTTTAGATATTGAAAAATATTACTTGGTACTCAGAACGTGTATTAACAGAAATTTCCCTGGGGAGTCTCCTGATACTAGTAGTAATAAGGACTATTCAGTACAACATGACACGAACAAGGGTAAGAACTGTATTTTGGGCTGATTTCACGTAGAACGGACTTGATCAACTTTAATTGCTAATTCTTCTCCACGTCCCCAGACCGGCCCTTCCTAGCACCGGAGAGACAGAGACTGAACAGACCTGTTCACTTTAGTTTAGTGTTGTTATTTTAAAAGCCTTTAGGAATTCCCCCCTCTTTGTTCCCCACCTGCCATGTTTAGAAAAGGGAAGCTGCATTATTACAAACCTTTTTTAAAAAAATCGTATAAAATAAAAATTAAGGACTGAAGAATAAAAGTTGTTCAGCGTTGTTTCTGACCAAGGTTAAAGATATAGACACACTCTAAAAATATGCAGTGACAATTCCTTAAAAGACCTAAGCATATTGAGCCATGATTGCATTTGTTGTTGCTAAGGCTTATCCCTAAAATCAGAGCACAAGTTGGGTTTGTCTTCATTGCAACTTTGCCTCCGGTAAACGGATGTTAGACTGGTGAGTGATTTCCTTTTGACAGGTCTTGCTGTATACAGAAAGGACAGTTTGATGTGTGTGTTTTTCCCCCCTCCTCATCTCCAACAGGACAAATACCTTCATACAAATTGTTTGGCAGCTTTAGCTAATATGTCAGCACAGTTCCGCTCACTTCATCAGTATGCCGCTCAGAGGATCATCAGGTAAATACAAGCCTTTTACAAAATATTTAAACTAGCTTCAACCTAAATTCCGCAGGATAGATACTTGAATTTCCTATTGCTCAGATTTGAATATTAACCCAGGTAAATTCTGTTCAGCTTCATGAAGTCTAGGTTAAATCTTAAACTGCAATACAGTGTGCTCCATTTATACTTTAGCTGCTTGCTAATGACGTCTGCCTTTGCCCGCCAAAAATGGTTAACTACATTGAATAGGTGGCCAAAAGGCTGCTCCATAAGGGTGAACGGGGCTCTACCCCACCAGTCACAGGGCTTATCCAAATTTACCTTTTGTCCTGCACTTTCTAGGCACAGGTCTCTGCTTTCCTGGTCTGTGTATGAATGGGTTTTTTTCCTTGCCACTTTTGCTAGGAAAACCTGAACTTTACTGCCGAATTGGAGCAATTGGCAATTCGAGTTTTTTCAGATTGCAGTTTGCTTTGATTCAAGCAGTAAAGAGCAGGTTTTCACAGGGAAAGCAGCAGATCTGGGGCATGCTTGGACACCTAGAAAGCCCCGACCTGTGCCTAGAAATGTGCAGCAAAGGTAAGTGTGGAAGAGCCCTGGTTGTCTTCTTACTTGCATGCAGTCCAGTGGCGGGCCCTATCTGTCATCTTCATCCTTCTCCATCTCTGTGTTGCTCTTGTAGACCACAGCAGGGAGGAGATTGGGGACAGACAGACTAGAATTAGTGTTCTGTGGCTCCTGTTGGCTCAGGATCCACCTCCTCTTGGCCTCCCTTCTGCCCTACCACTCCCAATGGGCAGCCACTGCCACTGGCAAACACTAATATTGCCTGTTACTGCTGACACACTAGGGAAAGTGCTGTGTAATCTGTTTAGTGAATGGCATGGGACAAATAAATATACTGGTATGTTAGACCAGTATGATTATTATAGATTCTTGTGAAGTCATGGTCCCTCAATAGCAGAGGTCACTATGTAATATAAACAGCCTCTCCTGTATCTTGTACTTCTTTCCATTCTTGATGGCACAGCAGAACTTCTACTTGAATCTGAGCTCTGTTGTCCCAAAATTAACAACTTCCCTGCTAGTCATTTTTCCCTCATTGTACTTTCTGGGGTTTTCCTTGGGACCAGTTGTGACCCATTAAATACATCTGTTTCCCAGAATTCCTTCAAGGATGTTTGTTACATTTCGAGCTGATACCTTAGATTCTATTGTTTTTCCTGTATTTAGTTTTGCTTAGTTTTAAGTGTGACTTGGGTATTATAATATTTTGTTTTTCTCTTGGGAAGGTTTTTACTCTGAAAGGTGAGGGCTAAATATTTAAATAAATAAGACTGCAATGCACCCCACCCCCATATCTGTTGCGCTTGGGGCAGGGGGAACCTCAAACAGTTCTGCCTGCATTACTCCTTTGGTGTAGAGCTCTCCATTCTGCCTGCAGGATTCCCGCCAGCAGTAGCTTAACATAAAGCAGATGGGGGAGGGGATGAGCTAGCCTGGGATCCACTGGTCCCTCTGCATCAGACCCACTCCTGGCCCAACAACTATGCCAAATTTCTGGGCCTCCCCACCCTCCACTCTGCCCTGTGTGTGTAGTTATGGGTGTCCAGTTGGTTTTCAGATTGTTCTGCAATATAGTAGTCCTCAGGCTTTCCAGACCTGGGATCCATCTTCAAACCTATCCTGCATATTGAGGCACCTATTTTAATTGGTGGTGGTTGTTTTTCTTATATGAGTTTTTATCTCCTCCTCTCCCCTTTTTATCCCTCTCTTAAAAATAAACAAATCCTGAAATAGTGATTGGGAGGAGAATGGTGCTGGCCTAGTGGTACAGCAAGTACAACCCACTTTACCTCCAAGCCCAGTCTCTTGGTGGATCCTGTTTATTCTAGTTGGAGATTAGTGCTGTAATACAGTTATCATTCCATGTAAATAGATGTTTCTGACTTTCCAGATTACTAGTTGTTTCTAGCAGCAGCTCCTGCACAAGTAACCCTTACATGTTAAATAAAAGTTCATTCCAATTTAATTTTGAAAGCACTTCATTTTAAGAAAATTGATGATGTGGTGACAAATACTATATTTATTTTCTAAAGCAGCCAATTGAAGAAAATGTGGTTTGGATTATTACCACAAGCATTGCCTTACTTTGAGAGTGGGCTAGGAAGAACTTTTGAGACGCAGAAAATGTGGTGTATAAGCTTTCAGTAGACCTGATCGTGGAACTGAGCAACAAGCATACAGGTGAAACTCGAAAAATTTGAATATCATGGAAAAGTCCATTTATGTAAGCAATTGTTTTCATTAGCTACTGGAGTTTAATATATGAGATAGACTCATGACATGCAAAGCGAGATATAAGCCTTTGTTTGTTATAATTGTGATGATTATGGCGTACAGCTGATGAAACCCCAAAGTTGAAATTGTTAATTTGGGGTTCTCATCAGCTGTACGCCATAATCATCACAAATAAAGGCTTGACATACCTTGCTTTGCATGTTATGAGTCTATCTCGTATATTAGTTTCACTTTTTAAGTTGAATTACTGAAAGAAATGAACCTTTCCACGATATTCTAATTTTTCAAGTTTCACCTGTATTTGTAGGTAACATATGACTATGATGAATTATTTTAGGTGAAGTAAAACCAGCAAGTGCAACTTTAATTTTATTGCTTTAGGAATTCTCAACTCAAAATCTACTTAGCCGTACAGCTGACGGAGCAGACGGCCATAATTCAAGATTCACCAGATGCTCTAGTAATTCCTTCCTTAATGTGAGAAGTAATTCAACTTCTATGGAGGCTTTTTAAAATCCTCCTATGAGTACGGACTGCCAGTAGTTTATGAAGACTATTGTGGATTAAAGGTTGAACTGAGACTTGTCATTTATAGTTCAACCAGGGCCTCAGTAAAATAGAACTTTATGCCACAGAGTAATTGACACATTCTGCAGTCATTAATGTTGACAGGTTTGTGTAAATCATTTCCTCACGCTCAGCTGCTAGCAGTGAAATTAGATGTAACAGATTACTTGGATGGACACTGCTGTTGAATTTAATCATTATCAGAATCATCCTTAATTATGTAAGAGTAAATAGAGTCCCAAACTATAATGCTATTCATAACGTGTAGATTGCATTTCATTTTTCAATATTTAAAGAATGTGCTGATGCAGAAAAGGCAGATGATTCTATAAAAGCATTATTACCTTGCTAATTACCTTAGTATAGGCAATCATGTTCATAAGATGGCAAAACAAGTAGTTTAGGACTTGCAGGTAAACTAGCTGTTCTGGTAGGTTATTTGCTCGTTTGTTTGTAAAATTTCTTCTCCACCTTTCACCATAAGATCCCAGGGTGGATTACAACAATACCGTATACTGCAAAAGAGCAGTATACATTTAGCAAAAGGGGCAACTCCCACAAAACAAAATAACTGTCAAATTCTGGGGTAAAGAGGTATGTCTGCAACATATAACAGAAGCTGTGCAATGAAGATGCTGAATGCACCTTTCTGGATACATAGGATATTTTGAGAGCCCATGTATAGAAAAGTGACACATGCACACTATTTATCTTGGATCCTATTCAATGACTTAATCCAAGAATTTCCAGCTTCAGTTTTACTAGCTGAATAGGCAGGTGCCTATATTATTTAAGAAGAGAAGACTTATCACAGGAGCACCAAATCTTAAATTTGAACCCAAGTGTAGAATTTCAAACTTGACAGTACGTTTAGGAAATTGAGATCTATACCCACTAGACCCTGGGGCACATTTTTTCAGTTCTGTAAAGGAGAGTTAACAGCTAACAGAACTTTAATTGAGGAACCTGCCTTGTTGGATAGGGGTTTGTCTCAGCTTCGAGCCTTGGAGTGACATTGCACCAGGAAGCAGAGAGTCACTTTGGTTCATTTTTCAAAGCCTCTGACATGTTGACCACAGTGAGAAAATCAACAAATGCCTATAACATTTAAGCAAAATTGGATGAAATTTGCAGGCACAGTAGCACCTTCTGAGGTGGTGAAGCCAGCCAAACCCCTGGCAAATAGGTGTACAGTGAGGGAGTTATGGATATATGAATATTTTTATTTTCTGCTCAGTTTGCACCAAAGTTACAGAAAGTGCAAATGTGATTACGACAGAGCTGAATGTTTTGTTAGTGGGCAAGGCTCTATGCCTGTGTCCTTTCTTTGTTGTGTGTGTTGTATGGCTCTGTGTTCTTTCTTGTGTGACTGAACAGTGCAGTCCTATTCATAATTATCAGAAAGCCTCCTGAGTTTAAAGGGGTTTTCTCCCAGGCAAGTGGTTACCTTAAGCATACATATATACAGTTACCAGACATTACTGTAAAACTTGCCCTGCTGCAAAAGCTTTGAGGAATTATTTCAATTTTACTTAACACTATTGTTTCAATTCACTACCAGTGCTTCACCATAAGAGTGAATATTAAATATTAAAACAGTCTAATAAAACAAACCACAGTCACAAGATTAGGGTGCTTCCCCAAAACATATATCTCAGGTGTTAAAGACCAGGGTAAAGATTTGCATCTTCAGCATATGACAAAAGCTGTACAGTGAAGATGCCAGATGCATCTCTGTGGGGAAGGGAGTTCCATCACTTGGGAGCTGTTGCAGAGAATGCCCACTCCCATGTTGCCACGCCTAGGAGTTCTGCAGGGGGTGGAATTACCTACCCAAGAGGTGCTGCTGAAATGAGCACAGCCGTTATGTGTGGGATAGCACCTATTCAAAGGGATGCAGAAATAATGCTTGGCGTCCTGAGAGGCATAAACCAAAGAAGCATATGCCAGTGGTATTAGTAGTAGCGTGATGACCTAGTTCAGCTGTAGTGAATCTTATAAGCTGATTAGCTACCCCAGTTCTGGGAGGTGTCACTGCAATTAGTGGAAAGTATTGTAACAAGATGAGGAGCCTATTCAGATTGAGGGCAGAAGTTTGTATTGGTGAATGATCACAGTGGAAGAAAAGGTCTCCTTACAAAACTAATCTACTTTAAAGGGATTCTGCATGATTTCTTTTATATAATACCAACCACATCACCCTGCCTTTACATTTGTTACAGCATTAATGGTTCCCCTGTGAACTAAGTTCTGCTATTTAGCTGCATCGTCAAAATGACAATTGCTTCATGTCCTGGCGTGTGGAACATATGGAGTTAAGGTTTTAGGCTAATAACTGTAGTTTCCAGCATGGAAAAACTGTTGAACCCTGGTTAAGCCTGATCGAACCTTCTGGGGATTCAGAAACAGGCACCTGGTAGGATATTAATACACTCATTATCCATCTGGTGCAAGTATCCAAGTGTACTGAGTTCTATTAGATTGGTGCTGTGAGCCAGGAGGGCAGGGGGTCACAGGTTAGACAGATTGCCTAGATGGGTGGCTTACCAGCATTGGACTTGGATAGCTGCAAAACATTGTGGAATATTTTCTAACAAATATCTAGACTCTGAGTTCCACATCTGGCTTTGAAATATGACAGCAACTATGACTTTGCTCTGGACCAGTTGCCAGCGCTTACTTATGCTCTCTAAAATGTATTAATGCTTAACATGCCTGTAATGATTTTTAATTTTTTGTAATTGCCATGTGCCTCAACTTTTTTTTGTGTACTTAATGGTCACCCTGGGAATGGGACTCAAAAAAGCAGGAGCAAGGGAATGCGTTCCCTACCCTAAGAGGAGCCTGCTGGAACAGGCAAATGGCCCATTTAGCCCAGCATCCTGTTCTCACAGTGGCCAGCCAGATGCCTGTGGGAAACCAGGAAACAGAACATGAGCACAAGAGCATTTTCCCCTCCCTTGGTTTCTATCGGCTGGTATGTAGAGATATTTCTGCCTCCAGTTGTGGAGGCAGACAATAGCCATCATGGCTAGTAGCTATCAATAGCCCTCTCCTCCGTGAATTTGTCTAATCCTCTTATAAAACCATCACTGCCTCCTGGGGCAGCGAGTTCCCTAGTTTGACTATGTGCTGCATGAAGAAGTACTTTCTTCCAACATTCGGCTTCAGTGGATGACCACTATTCTAGTTCTAGTATTATGAGAGAGGGAGAAAAACTTTTCTCTGTCCACTTTCTCTATGCCATGCATAATTTTATAAACTTCTGTCCTTTCTCCTGTTACCCACATTTTCCCTAAACTAACAAGTCCCGAATGCTGCTACCTTTCTTCAAAAGGGAGTCACCCTTGATCATTTTGGTTGCCCTTTTCTGAACCTTTTTCAACTCAGCAATACCCTTTTTGAGGTGAGGCAACCACATTACTCCAAAAGTGGTCACACCATAGATTTGTATAATGGTGTTGTTTTTTTGTCATTGCTCCCCGGACTACTTGCGTTTATCTTCTAAATGCTGAACTATCATTTTTCCATTTGCACTCACTTTATCCTATTCTTGGTTCAGGACCTTTGGCTTTGCCTAATCAGAGTTAAGGTCTCTACTCAAACACACTGAGTAAGTTTTTTTCAGAGACTTAGCAATGCTGGAGAGCTGTTATTGTGGTTTGGTCCACTCTGAACAAGCTGTATTCTCTACAGTGAGGTTGTCTCTCCTCTTCCAGGTTTCTGTAGCTATGTAGAAACATTTGCTTTCTAGATGGTGCCATAAGGGAGAAAGCTGCTCCTTTTACCAGTCTACAGAAATGAGTGCTTGTACACAGCCAGAAGGTGTGTTGGGAAGAAGTGATGGAAAGTAGATGAGACCTTGAAATGCAGCTTTGCCAAATGAACAGTGGGCCCATTGCAGAATGATCAGCCACAGCAAATACCAGTGTCTGATCAATTTGCACAGATTGTTGATTTGCAGAGGTCACTGTTAGTCTTAGTGGAAACAACTGTAGAAAGCAAGTCCTTTAATTCCACTGTAGTGTTTCTGTATTATCAAACATGTGTCTAGCCAAAGGATAAAAATAATACTAAATTTTGATAATATTATTTCCTAAGCTGCTCTGGCTTCTTGCCCTCCAAATAACTGGTACATCTGGGTGATTAATTTTTTATATGCTTTGTTCTTGCCTGTTGATACTGTAAAAATAACTTCCCCTCAGCTCTCTTTTTACATTTCCTTAACATGGTTCAGCAGTTCTTTGTCTGGATGTAATCTATAAATCTTATTTGGCCTTCCTTTCTATGACACTTGCTTTTTTCTGGAGATACAGGTTTGATCCCATATAATAACCTCCTTTTTTGTAAAGCCAAGACTCAAATTTTATTTTAATAGGGTTAATAGATAAGATGTTTTTTCATTTCTCACTTCCTTCCTTTTTCTTTAATATCTGTAGCATTTAACGTTGGCAATCTTCCATGGATGGAAGGTTGGACCGATTGTTCTTACTGAATATTCTGCACATAGGTTTAGTAACCTATAAGTATAAATTATTTAATCTAAAATTTAATTTGTGTGCTGTCCAGTTCAAACCACAAACACTATTTAGATTTGTGTATGCCAGGTTAAATAATAGCATTCCAATACACTCTAATATCTGAATCTGTCTTTAAATTGGGTTATGTTTAAGGAAGGTGGGTTCAGAAAAGCATAGGTTTTTGCACCTGTAGTCATTTGTTTAATATGTTACAGTGGCAGTGCAATTCTGTGCTTCTCTACTCGGAAGTCCTGTTGAATTCATTGATGTTTACTCTCTAGTGAGTGCATATAATATTAGTCAAATTTTGAACATTCAGGCTGCAATGTCAGCATTCACATAAGAGTACTGATAATCTCAAATTAATCTGATGAATGCCTGAAAAGAGATCTGTTTCTCCACTATTTGGACATACACAAGTAAATGATGACAATGATACTTGGGTGATTGTTAACATCACTTGTGTTTGTTTGATTTTTGAAATATCAATACTATTTGGGTTTTCAGATAATGCATGTGAGTTTGGTCATTCAGCAAAGAATGAATGGTTAGCCATTTTTGCTAAGTAATGCTGTCACATTTTCAAACGGGACTATATATTTGTGTCTATTAATTGTGGGCATTAGAAACATGCAAACTGCATAATAGTCATATTTAAGTTCAGAAGCCCTTGTCTGCATTGAAGCAATATTTTATTTAGACAACTTCCTTAAATTACTCTGTGCTTCCTTCAAGCACCCTGCTATGCTCAGAGTGATAGTAACTAAACAACGATGTGTTTTTAGGACCACATAAACACGTGGATGATAGAGGACTCGAAAAACCCATCTTGAGCCAGAGGATTTAAATAGAAGCTGGGATGAATTGATTCTGCAGGATGCACCTACTCACCTGCATGTTGGGTACATCTAGGAAACCATGCAAATATTTGCATGTACTAACCTGCACACAGAGGTTCTTGACAACTATCACCAAGTTGCCAATGCCCCCTTTGGGGGAAGGTGATAGAGAAGGTGATGGTGCCACAATTGCTGGCACTATTGGATGAGACTGGTTTTCTGGACCTATTTCCATCCAGGCTCAGGCTTGGCTGGGGATCTGATTCTGCTCAGGCTGCTCTGGCAGAGTATCTTTATTAGGAGAGAAATAGGAGGAATGTGACCCTGTTTGTTCTCCTGGATCTCTCAGAAGCCTTTGATACCATTCGCCATTGTATCCTGCTAGATCAGCTCTGTGAATTGGGAGCACTGTATCACAGTGGTTCTGCTCTTATCTACAGGGCTGATTATAGAAAGTAACATTGGGTGATTGCCTTCCAGCCTCCTGAGATATGTTCCATGGAGTGCCGCAGAGTACTATATTGTACCCAGTGCTATTCAACATCAATACAAGGCTGTGGGGACTAGTCATTAGGAAATTTGGAGCATGGTGTCATCAAGTATGCTGATGACACACAGCTCTGTTTCTCTGTAACATTGAGTCAGGAGATGCTGTGCGAGTCCTGAACCAGTGCCTAGACTGAGTAATGGGCTAGATGAGTGCCAATAAACAGCAGCTGAATCCCATCAAGACAGAGTCGCTGTGAGTAGTTCTCGGGTTCTGAGTAGATTCTGGATCGGGTTGCACTCCATCTGAAAGAACAGGAGCATAGCTTGAAGGTTCAGGGGACTTCAGTCTCTAGGAGTGGCTGTGCCTGTTTCAGCTAGTATGCCAGCTATGACCATTCCTAGACAGGGATAGGTTGGTAAAAGTTTTTTACACGTTGGTAACTTTTATACTTGGTTATTGTAATGTGGGGTGTCCTTGAATTTGATTAGGAAGCTGCAGCTAATGCAAAACTTTGCTGCATGGTTGCTCTTTGGGGCTGCTTATAAACAATATGTGACACTCCCATTAAAAGCACTGTGCTGGTTGCCAATTTGCTACTGGGCTAGATTCAGGTTTCTACAACTAGTGTATAAAAGCCCTACACAGTTCTGAACCAGAGTAACAGAGAAGCCCCCTACATCTCAGCCCCATTCACTTAGACCTGTGAATGAAGATTTGTTGATGGTGCCACATGCCCCTGCAATGAAGCCCACTGTGAGTTCAGCCCAAGCTTTTAGCACTAGTTCTCTGGAATTCTCTTACCCAGATGTTAAGCAAGTGCCAATGTTGTTATATTTTCTCCCTAAGTCTTTGGCAGAACAAACCTCCAGTTATCAGCAGTTGTACGCCCTGGTTTTAAAAAAGATTGTTGTGTGCCAGAACTCTGTGCTTCATAAAAGCAATAACCTCATTTCATGCTACAATACTGGCTTGGTTTCACCTTCTAAATCCTCAAATGATTCGTCTGTAGAATTATAGTATCTGCATGTTAACTGAATCAAAGTAGTTGCACATTAGCTGAATCAAGTTGCATTTTGTAACAGCAGCAAAAACAACAACAACCCCATAACTTTGTATAACTAGCCATGCCATAATATTTGTGCTCTAGAACAGTTCTACTTATATCTAACCATCATTCAGCACCAAGTACATTAAGCAGTGTAATGGGCCACAAAAATAACTTTGCCCTTGCCAGGTAATTTATGGTGTATGTCAGATGGACAAAACACTAAGATAGGCAGGATACTTACTTTCTAAAGGAAAAGCAAAGTGATTTGGAGGTATGAGAGGTATCTCCATAGGAAATGACTGAAAAGGAGAGTCCAAGAAATTTTGTACCAATTAGGTATCTCTGAGCAGAAATGGAGAATTATGGGTGTCATATTGTAAGCTAACCACATGTTGCTAGGATAAAGTATATCTCTGGGCCAGTATTCCTGTTGCTGCCATTGCAACTGCACAAGATAAGTTGTTTATATCACACCTGATAAAGATTGCAAATTTCTGTTTTGCCAGCTAGCCAATTAATGATCCTAGTGTTTCATGCAAAGAAGTTGCAGTACTGTAAACCAATGTGAAATCATTTTTCTGTTGGCATTTTGTGACAAAGGAGTTACTTGAAAAACAAGGTGATAACAGAAATAGGGACTCTTAAAAATCTAGATAGAGGGAGAGACAGTGTGGGAATGGTGATAGATTTTCATTGAGGAGACCAGAATTCAAAGCCTCACTCTGCCCTGAGGCTCTATGGGTAACAATGTAGCCAGTACTCTGCTTCCTGCCTATCCTGCCTTCTTTTATTGTTAATATAAAATGGAATAATTCCATCTACATTTCCATAAGTTCCTTTGGAAGAAGGGTGAGATTAACAATTTCACTCTTGGTAATAAATCTACAAAGCTGTCTCATGCTGAGTCAGGCTGTTTGTTGATCTCTCATAGTATGGTTTGCTCTGACTGGTCAAAGCAAATCCAAAGCCCGTGTCTTTATTAACCCTGAGGCTGTTTTAATTGGAGATGCTGATGCCCTGGGGACTCGTGCATTCATGCATTTGATCTAGCATGTGCCTCTACCGCATTTGCATCATGGGACGCAGAACAATAGAGCATATAGGGCAGAATTCAGCTAGGTTTTGTTAACCTACAGGCAGGAAGATAAAACTCTGAACACATTGTGAGAGCTTGCCCTAAATGATGGGGTAGAAATAAATTTTAAAAATGAAAAATGGTAAGCATTACGTTTGTAGTTCCCAATGGGCAGGGATTCCAGTGGCCAGGCCATAGCTTGGCACAAATATTAGTCTCTCTTCAATCCACATGTCCTTAACCATACAAACTTCTTTATATTCCTTATCATGCTTTTCTACAAGCCATATGTTCACTCTCTACCCACCCCCGCTGCCTCCGGTCTGAAAAATGTTGTGTTTGGCCTCAAGAAACTGGTTGCATGGTGAAGAACTCGCCCCATCACTGCCAATTATGGGACTTTTTTATTGCTGCTCCTTTTTAAACATCACCATGGGTTGCTCTCAAAATGTGGGTTACCACAGTACAGGGCAAATTGAAAACCTCCACATCTGATCATCACCCACCCTTTGTACATATGTGTGCAATTTGCAAGCATTCTGCACATTAAGTATCTTCTAAAAGTCCGTACTTTCACTGTGGTACTTTACAAAGGCGTACGTCGGGTTACGTGTCAACCTGACAACTACGTTTTTAAGAGGAGTGGTTAGGACCAAAAATGTTTTGCATAGCAAACAATATTGTGTATGTGTGGTGGTCTGATAATGCAGCTGAAACAATATGACCTAAATATTATGATCAGGCTTAGTAGGGACTGAGTTTTTGTGGCTCTTGTTTTAAGAGAACTTCACTGAGCTGACACATATGGCGTGTATGTGCTGAAGACTTGCAAATCAAAACCTTACTTTTTATGAGTACATTTCTATATATGTTACCCTCATGTTTTCTCTCCCCAGCATGCTAACTACTGAAAGACAGGTATTTGAGATTTATTAATAAGTCTATCTCATATATTAAACTCCAGTAGCTAATGAAAACAATTGCTTACATAAATGGACTTTTCCACGATATTCTAATTTTTCGAGTTTCACCTGTATATTGGTCCTCTGAATCTCCAGTGGTGATGGGTCATAGAGTAGGACACCTGCAGTTGATAGCAAAGTCAGGGCAGGTTGATTAGTGATAATGTAGTTCCTGACATAGCCCAGTCCTTGGACATTTAGAGCTAGTTAGCACTAGCACTTTATCAACTGAGCCAAGAACTAAATAGGCAGCCATGAATCTTCTATAAGATGTATGTTATGTGGTCTGGGCTTCAGTCAGCATTCTGGAAGCTACACTTCCAGCTGCCTGCAGTTGCCACATTGTCTCTAAAGGCATTGTAGAGAGCACTGCAGGAATCCTACTTGAATGTCACTAGGTCATCAATGACCAGTGCCGTACGCAGTTTCACATGAAAAGGTAAACCAGCTGAAGCTCCTTGTAACCAAAAAAAGAGTGGTTTCCCAGAGTATTCTAGGAAAGCACTAGGTCCAGGGAGCACTCCTAAGTTGTTTACCTGATCCTCATGAAAATATAACTCTATCCAGAATAGGCTATGCAACCAATTCTTAATTAGCAGAACTCCCACCTTGCAGCACATTCATCTTGTCTGGATTAAATTTCAGCTTGTTCGCCTTTGTCCATTCCTGCATTGACCCCAGATACTGATTGAGTACCTCCACTGCCTCCTTGGAATCAAGATGGAAAGAGGTAGATTTGAGTATCATGAGCATATTGGTGACACTTCAGCAGAAAAGCTATGCATGGATTCCCCCAGCTGTTTCTTGTAGATTTAAACAAGTATGAAAGGTGAGAAAAGGATAAAATGAATAGAAATTCATACTTCAAACAAATGTACCTACTTAACAGAGGTGCTGTAGATCTCAAACATGTATGGCTTTATCCCTTTAAGACTACATGAATACATGTGCTTGAGTAACTAGTGTGTGACTGACAGACTGGGTACACTTAACTCAGTCTCTGAAAATAGTATTCCTAATACCATTTTAAAATTGTTCTCTGGAGATTTTATTTTCATATTGGTTTGGCTGTGCATTTCTTGGATCTTATCTTTGATCTTACAGAGTGGTAGTTCAAAAACATAAAGAATTTTGATATCGCTTTGGTTTAATAGAACAGATGATAATATTTTATTTTCTAATAACTCTTCAGATTTATACTGCACATAACCCTGGAAAAATTTTATACACTAAGAAGGCGCTAGAGATATTTTATTGGTTTCATTATCTAAAAAAATGGCAGAGTTTCATCCTTAAGTAAGAACAACTGTTTTCAATAGGAAAACTCCAAACCACACTTGTTGATTTCCCAGGCTCCAGTTACCCAGACATTCCAAACACTAACTTTTTAGATGGTGATATCAAACATTTCAATGCTTTACTGCCACAGAGCTGGGAATTAATTTCACTGTTTGCAAGAGGAAAATGTGTAGCCTGTATTCTGCAGTGCGTAGCACATGTCTCCTTGCTGCATCCTCTTGGTTGGTTTGGGAGTTAAGAAGAAGAAAATGCTTCTAGGAAAGTGCTTTTTACTTCCTTTTCATAAATTTCAGTAATAAAATGCAGGTATTAAGTACATAATTTTCTTTCAAGAAGCAAAATAATTGGTTGTTTTAAAAAGCCTTGCAGAAAGCCCAGACACATACCAAACCTGGTGTATGAACCCAGCCTATATTTTATTCATGAGAGAAGTAAAGAGAGAGAGAAGTTTTGCAAACAGTCAGGGCAATCCTATCAAGATAAATATGGCCTCTTCTGGCTTCAGTGCTGGCTTCTACATGCCATGAGGGCAGCCAGAGGGGTAGAGCAAAAACCCAATACTGGCCTTGATTCCTGAGGGTGTGGAGAAGTGTTGCCTGACTCAAACACCAATTTCCATTTAAATTGCTAAACCTAGGGACTAACTTCAACATTCCACTGATTATATCTCCAAACTCACAAAATATAACTAGGGGGGTGGGCAGCCTAAACCGAAGTTTGGGGCAATCAAATATTTTCCATAGCTCGGCCTCTGTGATGTGATACTACTTATTACTGAACTATTTTTATGCCTCCTTTAAGGGTAAAAGTCCTCTTGAGGCAGCTCATAAGATAAAAACATGCAATAAATAAAGCTAGTAATAAATCAAATAGCCTCCAAAATGTCAAAATATTTGACAGAAAAGGGACAGAGCATCCCATTCCTGTCCCCAACCTCATTACCAGCTCCACTACAACAATGTCCCAACCCCAAGTACAGCACTTTGCTTTTCTCCATAGGAATGAATGGCTACCATTCTCCTAGATGGGTAAAAGTGTGGGACTATACTTGGAATAAGAGCTGGATTTCTCCCTGGTTATCTCAGATCCTGATGCGAGAAGCAGGTCCTCCTGTCCTTGCCTCTCAACGGTATCCCATGGAACTTAATGGGAGCCATTGAGGACCAAGCTGGCCTTGTTGGCATAGCCCTGCATTTTTCATCCTGAGAGGCCAGTATCAGCTTGGGCTGAGTCACACAGGGTCAAATGCAGTGCTTTTCTTTTGTGCATAATTAGCAGCCAGTCGCTTATGTGACGGAAGGGCTGTAGCTCAGCGGTAGAGCATCTGTTCTGGATGCAGAAGGTCCCTCGTACAATCCCCAGCATCTTCAGGAAGCACTAGGACCCACTCCTTTCGAAAGACCTGGAGTGCCATTGCCCAGTAAGTATAGATCACCTTTGCCAGCCTTATCACTCCAAATGTTTGGGGCTATAGCTCCCATCTGATACAGTCCAAAACATCTGGAGAGACACCATGTTGGCAAAGGCTGATGTAGACAATACTGATCTAGATAAACCAGTGATCTGATTTCCTATAAGGCACCTTTCTACATGGATGAAATTAAATGAATACAACTGGGCTGGGATAACAAATGGTCTGGGAGTTAAAGCTGCTCCCTGAACATGACCTGGCTATTGAGACTTGTGTGCTCCTCCTATCTATGCAGCCCTCCTTTGTCTGAATAGTCCCTCTCTGGATTCTGTTTCTTGGTTGCATTACAGTGTGACAAATCCTGCAAACTGGAAGAGTATGTGTGAGAGAGAGATCAGTTACAGTGGAGTCAAATGTCTGAGTGATTTTTCCCGAGAAGCTTCTGTTTGTGCAGCAGGAAGATAGAAGCGGATATACAATGGAAAACAAAACAAAACTCTAGAACTTAAAAGGCAATACTAAGATGATTCACGGGCTCTAGGACTCAGCAGCCCCATAACTCCCTAACGGTTGTGGCAAACTGGGTTATTGTTAACTGCTAAGTTTCTAAAAGTTGTTGTGAGAACCTCAAAGCAGTCACTCAGCAATGAGCTCAGCCTTTTCGTTCCTCTAGTTGAAGATGGCAGTTTGCATAAAACCACACAAGCTGTGTGACTGTTCCCATAACTTTTTATATTACATCTTGGCACAAGAGCATTTGTCTTCAAGTCTCATGAAAAGGTGGTTTGAATTTTCCCCGAAAAGTAAATCCACAAACATTGGTGTGTTTACACACAACCTCCCTGCCAAAGCCGGCAACCTCCTTTGCGTCACTAATGAAATCATCCTGGGTTGTTGTAGAGACTACCCACCCTCTCTGCCTTTGCAACTTTATTTTTATTCTCTAACTGCTGCTTTGCTCTTTGACATCTGCCACTGACTTGTTTGGATGTAGCTTTCTTAAAGGAAAATTCCTGTTTCTTTTTCCTCCCCACCCCTTTTTCCTCCCTTTACCCTTGTCTTGCAGTTACACCTGCCGCCACTTGCGGAGATATGTATATGTCTTGGACAAACTGTATTTTCCCCACTCCCACTGCTCTACGCTGCAGCATTGCTTCTCGAGCCTCAGTGACAATGGAGAGGAGCTGCTGTCTTTAACTTGTTCTCACATTCTCAGATCTTATGCTTCCAGGTTATTAACCTCTGCTGTCCATTTATTGCATGCTGCATGCACCGTGTGACTGGTCTATGCATGTTGAAGGAAATAAATGGGGGGGGGGGCTGGTTCTGGATCACCAGTAACTTTTTACTAACAACCCCCTTTTATGTCTCCATAATACATGGGGTACAAATTGTAGATCCAACATGGTCAAAACAAAATCGAAAATTCTTTCTAGTAGCACCTTAGAGACCAACTGAGTTTGTTCCTGGTACCATACCAGGAACAAACTCAGTTGGTCTCTAAGGTGCTACTAGAAAGAATTTTCGATTTTGTTTTGACTATGGCAGACCAACACGGCTACCCACCTGTAACTAGATCCAACATGGGTTCACAATAGAAAAGTATAAGGTGTATTTTCCATAAGCTGAGCATGGCTTTACTTTGCAAATATTTCATACACAGGATGTGTAAATGTTTTAGTAACCTGTGGAGCCCCTAGTATAGCAGAATATTCTGTGACACGTCCCCATATTCATTTTTGGGTCATGGAGGGGAGTGGGCCTGTTAGGCCTCACCATCACCATGTGTGAACTGGTACATTGCAGCAGAAAAGCAGTGGTTTACAAATTGTGTTCCAGGGTACCCAGAAAACCTCCAGGGAGTTCCTGAATGGGAAGATGAATAATTGCAGAGAAGTTTTCCTGAACAGGGTTTGCCTATCATGATGTAGAGTGAATGCAGACATTGTGACAGATATGGAGCTACTCTTAAAACAGCAGCCCCAGATATATGCTTCTTCTCCCACAACATCTAGGAATTCTTCAGGGTGTGATAAGATGTCACCATGTTACACGTTTCCTTGCTCTCATGTTTGGGCTGCCACCTGTAGAGGAAGGGGAAGTCTCTATTTGACACCACATGATGTGGTTGAAGCATATCAGACAGCTGCCCCTTTCACAAGTGGAACGGAAGTTGTCCCACCCCAAGGGTGCACCCTCTTATTAGTGCCAGTCACATCCGGCTCTGTTACGTGAGCAACTGCTGAAACATTGCTGCACCTTAGCATGAATGGCTGCAAACATGTGAAAAGGGTGGGACTAGGGATACAGCCCTGCTTTCTACACACGAACATGCAACATGTGAAGTGGACTAATGTGACAAGAGGGGGAAAATAAGATACAAGGCTGCCATTGTTTTACAGTAGCCCCTGCATCATGTTTTCCTTTATTGAACTAGTGGGAAAATACCAGCAGTCACAGCTAGATTTAAGTGGTTAGGCAGATTTAGAACTTGGTTTAGGCTGCTAGGTCAAGTTTAACTGCCTCTATTTTTTCTGGAGCTCCTAGGGTGCATGTTTCAGGAAAGGTGAAGTCGGGGGTGCAGAGGTTGATTGAGCAAACCTGGTTGCTTGTTATATATTTTCTCACCCTGCCTCTGGAACTTTTCTATCTCGTAGTTGAGTCAGGTGTGAGGTAGCGGTGGCATTAGTTGGGATAAAACCCTAACAGCATTTCTGAGTTGCCTCTCCAATTTGTTGAAATGCTGAAGGCAGTATACATAGGAGCCTACCCCCAAAGAACAATTTAAATAGTACTTTTAATTTCATGCTACGTGAGCTTTACACATTCTTTAATGTTTTGTGACCGGTGCCAAATTTTGGGGGGAAACATGGGAAAAATTGCATGACAAAATTTGATCAGGACATGGAGAACATCCAGAATGGAAATAACAGTATCCCGGCTATGCAAGCATATAATGGCGCAGAGACCATACAGTAAACATAAATAAAACCAGCTTGATTGTCAAGGGAGGAAAATGTGGCATGCAATGTTAAATAGTTTTCCACTCTTAGAACAGAAGGAACTGTTGAGTAGTCTTCTAACCGAAGATGAGAACCTAGTTTGCGGGAGTGATTTTATTTACTTATTTTCAGAATTTGTATGCCACCCCACAAAATAGTTCCCTGGGTGGCTTACAGTAAAGGGAATACCAAGCTTATTCAGGCTAAAAATAAGAGTAGGAAACTTCAAAGAAGCATGCTTAGGAATGAAGTAGCTTGAGGCTTGGATCGGAGGCTTTGCTGCATCAGGAGGCGGAATGAAGACCACCTCTTGCATTTAACTACCTGGGCAGAGAGCAGATTGTTTGGAAGGTGAGCTGCTGAGAGGGCAGATCCTGACACAGCTGTGTGCTGCCATAACTGTCAGCCAAAATTCTGGTTTCCACCAAAAGGAAAAGAACAGAGGAAGAAATGACGGTGGGATGGCTAGGAGGAAATCTTTCAACCCGTATTTTGATAGGCAGTGCCCAGTATGGGGATGAAGAAATGATAAGTGGAGCAACTTTTTCTTCCTGGGCCTCCTTAGGAACACTGGCAGTTCCCTGAAGAGAGTGTCTTGTAAGACACCCCAAATGTAAACTCTCTTGCTCAGCACATGTAGTTACAGCATTAAGATACATGGAAAATGGTTGCATATAAACGTATTTCCGGTATCAAGCATCAGAATTTACCCGAAGGTACTAAAATATCCAAAAATTTCTATATAAATTGAGGATATAGAACCTTGGGACAGAAATACAAATTAACTGGGCAGTGGAATTTCCCAAAGCCACATGTACTTGAATCGGGCAGGTGTACTTGCAAGAGTGAATGAGAAAGAGGACAAAGATGATGAAAGTTTATAACAACCATTCTTACTTCGAATGTCTCCCAGCCAGACTTCCCTACTGTTTAAGAGCCTAGCATGTTGGGGAGGGATATAAAAAATGCTTCCCCCCAAAAGAGCTACTTTCACATTGTAATTGACTAATGGGAAAGAGTTAAAATTTATACCTCTTACCTGCCAATTCTCTTCTGCAACCATCATCTTTCCTCCCTCCATTAGCTTATAAGTAAAACATGGAACTTGACAATCCTTGCTTACTTCCTGCTGCCTGGTTCCCTCCTTAGTTTACAAAAAGTGAATAACACTAGAAAAGGTTTAATAGGAGAGCCAAATGCATCTGCTGATTGCTCACATTCAGAATTTCAGGAACCAGATAAGGTTTCACACCTTCCCTTTCAGTGATATTATCTTGTGTCATACAAATAAAAGCATTGCTATGTGTCTTTTACTTGTGCACTTTTCCGCATTAATTGGATGATCTGTTTTGATAATCAAAGGTATTTAGCCTCTTTGCTTGTTTGATCACAGTAGATGGAGTTACTGACATTGTGGTGCATGTACTTGTAGGAGGCAGCTCACAGGAAGTTTGCTATAAAATCAGTTTCCTGAGTGCTCTGTATTTTGATACAATAATAAGAAGGGAGAAGGGAGGGTGCAGCAATTCCTCCATCCTTTCAGCTCCCCCTGCCCCGTACCCAATCCTCCAGAGTGTGCAACGGGGGTGGGGGGGTATTGGCAAAAGCCCACCCCTACCTCTGCTTACACCAGTAGCAGGATCCCCTGAGCAGAGTTATGACTCTGTGATGCTCCTACTGGCAGTAGCAAAGTCTGGATCCAAGCCAACATTGGCCACAATTCAATGCATAGTTACGTACAAAGGTCCTGTACTAATCTGTTGTTCTTACACATAACTGTGTGCCTGACTGCTTATATTGTTTCAATATTTGCAATAAATATTTCAAGGATTATATTGCTCACCCATGAGCCCCTTTATTATACATACATCGTATATAGCTATGAGTTACAATATTCTGCTTCCTATCTTTAGCTTGCAGTCTTCATTCTGTACTGCAGTATTTGCCTGAGGCTGGATACTAAAATTTGCTTTCACCGTGCCTTGTAGGTACTACCAGAAAGAAAGCAATGGCATCAAATTACTTTCACAATGTGGCTTCCCTAATACACAACAGATTCAGTCTCTAAAAAAAAATTATTTGAGTAATTCGAACATGATCATGCCAGAGGCAAGGTATGAGGCAAGCTTGCATTTTTTAAAATGGTGTTAATAATCTTGTGCTTTGGGTCCACAGCATTTTCCCTAAAAGGGGCTTGTTCTAAAATATGTGCTGAGCATCATTTGTCTGGCCACCTGTTCACTTCAGGCACTTTTATAAATCCACTTAGAGGTTTGTTGTTTTTTAATTGTATTAAGTGGTATAGAAATGTTATAAACATATTGCAAATCTTGGGCATTTTGAGCAGGCTAGAAATGATGATTCTGTGCAAAAAAAAAAATAATAATCCCTTTTGCATACAAAATTGATTTATAGCCCACCCCATCCCAAAGACTCAAGGTAGTAACAAAAAGAAGAAACAAGCAAAGCAAAGCTAGAACTAATTCAATTAATTCCAGTTACAGGTGGGTAGCCGTGTTGGTCTGCCATAGTCGAAACAAAATAGAAAATTCTTTCCAGTAGCACCTTAGAGACCAACTGGGTTTGTTCTTGGTATGAGCTTTCGTGTGCATGCACACTTCTTCAGATACTGGAAAGAATTTTCTATTTTAATTCAATTAAATTTCCCCAGCTTTCACAGATTTAGCCTTGTTTATTTTAATATACTTTATTACTTGTTGATCAGCTTGCATTGATTACTGAATTTGATTCTACCACTTTTGATGTTTATTATTAACCAGCAAAATATCCTTCATTATGGCAGGTTGTGCTGGCTGGGACTAGTAGGGTTTATAGTCCAAAACACCTGGAGGGCACCAGATGGAGGGGGAAGCTGATACTGCATACTCATATAACACTAATCTATATTTTGTTCTACAAACTGTGAGCCAACAGAAGAGCTAACAAGGCTGAGATGGCCAAACAAACTATGGTTAAGCAAGATTGCTTGGTTTGAACATAATGATAAACAGTTATTAAAACAAACAGTGTAAGCCAACACAAACATGGCTTCACATGGTGTTCTGTTGGTGGAAACAACCCACAGTTCTTCCACTGCATGGATTTGCACATTCAAATAAAGCATGGTTGGTTAGACTTAACAAAACATAGTTTAGTATTAAGTGCAAACCAAGCCATAGACCAAAGGTTCTTAAGCACGAGCAGCTGAAGCACAGAGTTTGTGAGGGATTTCAAGTGAGCCATAAAGTATCTTCTGGCAGTGCTTCCTATGTTTAAACCAATAGCTCTTTTGTTTCAAGTTAACATGAATATTTTCCGAAAAACAATGCTTTTCTGAAAATTGAAACTAATTCAAGTCTGCATGTTAAAGAGTGTAACAAAGACTAGTGTCAGTTCAGAAACTCTTATTTTCAATACATTGCCCATGATTATATTTGTGGGTTGGCAGTCTCCATTAACATATTCATTTCATATATATATAGCTATTCAATCCAGAAGTTTTGCAGAGAGGCAGATTTAATTTTTTTAAACAAAAATCTAAGCTCCACTTAGTTATGAGCAGGCTAGTTGTCATGTAAACTCTTTGCTGTGAGAAGTGAAGCTCAGACATGTAGGAACCTTTGTGGATTGTGCTCACTAATGTCCTTAAACTAAACATTTTAATATGAAATGAAATTCTGATCTCTTTATTAAGGGAAAAAATGGTATACAGCAAAACTTTTGAACTGCCAACATGACAGCAGAATTCAATCATTTTTGAAGGTTCACATGATTCTCAAAGTAAAAGCTAGACTTTCTAACTCAATAGACTCAACAAAGAGTAATGTGGTTTAAAAAAGCACTAATAAACCAAAGTATTCATATTACAAGAAGTATCCATTTGAAATGCAGTTGTGTTGGGACAGCTGCCACAAGGAAAGCCTTGCACATTTTGAGCACCTTTGCACCTTCTAATCCACTGTCCATGCTTATTAAGGCAACCTGGGCTAGGTTGGGCACAAGGTATATGGAGGTCTTCAGAACTAGAGTCCTGTGCATAATGGCCAGGATAGGGGTTGGGTATGGTGTGGATCTGTGGGTAGACTTGGGAGAGGGCAGCATCAGCCGTAACAGTGCTGTGGCTAAGATGTGGAGCTAAGCCAGGTAGAACCTGATCACCACTGATGACATAATCAGGTGTTTAATTGGTTCAGAATCCCTCCCCATGCCTCTGTGAACCTCCTTTTTCAAACCATGTACCTCTGTACATGGCAGGGGTGACAGTTGTAGTGACGGGAAGGGGGTATTTCTCTCCTTCGCCCCTTCCCCATGTTGTCTGGATTGCCGCTTTTGCAGCATTCCACGAACCAGGGATGGGTGAAAGGAGAGCAAGAGATAACTGAGAGACCTGTAATTCACCTCTACCTGCTGTCGGTATCTGAGGGAGAGAAGAGTATATATTTGTGGCTTGGATTAAAATCTAAGCAGAATACTATGTCAGGAATCATAATAATCACCTTGTAATTAATGTGAGCATCACATTTTATTGAGCGCTATAGTCCATGCCAAGAAATTATGAACTCTGGTGTCAATCACTAACTACATTTTCTTCAAATTATTATTTTGCACACAGAGTGTCTTGTTTCCACCATAGATTTTGCACAAAATATGGCAGGAGCAGTCCATATTCTGCCCAGCTTCAGTATTGTAAGACATTGCAGTATTTTAAATTTGCCTTACATTACAGGTGACTTATCGTTCATCCTAGAGGGCAGTGTTTTGTAATGTAGTCTCTCACAGTGGTTTAAGAAGTATGCATAATCATAACAGTACTAGTGAGAGGGGAATTAGATAGTTAGCATTTATATGAACTAGTAAACCTTGCTTCTGAATTTTTGCATTTCTATATTGTACTTTAACGTGTTAAAAACAAGGAGAAGAATCTTGCTAGAACCACAGAGAAAGATGAGTGCAAGAGGAAAAGAAGAGCTAGTTATTAGAGTGACTAATCCAGTAGACTTTGAAATAAGACCTTTCTTGTGGGATTTAGGACAGCGGATTCATGCTAGTTGGGTGTGAAACACTGTTGAATGTTTTTTGGTTTATCAACTGTATCACATAGTAGCTAGCAAGAATCTTCACCCTGGTGCAGCAGGGCAGATCTGTGCTGCATGACTTAAGTCCTTCAAATGGAATTTGGTTTTGCATGCCCTGCTTTAGAAAGGGATAAAATGACAGCCTCACTGCTCTAGAAAGATAGTCTTATTTGTAAAGAATAAATACTAATACTGCAGTATAAATAAATGTGTGTTCGTTGACCTTACTAGTGTATCTTAAAGAGCAAACTTTCTAATAGAGCCTTCTTTGGCCATGACAAAAGACTAGTATGCAGCCCCTTCTTGCTTATTCCCTGAATTACTTTTTAGTTTGTAGGGTCTCATCAGCCACTGAGGTTAGCCACTTGTTCATGGGGACTAAATTTGCCTGATGAACTTGACTTCAATTGCTACTTGATATACGGTACGTACATACATACATACATACATACACACGCACCCCATCACAGAAGCCCCCTTCACTCAGTGAATTCCCCTTAAAAGGGTACAATTAAAAGTAAAAAAAAAGAGATGACATCTCAGATACACCAGGGGTCTAGTAAAAGATTAGGACAATCAGCTTCAGCCTCGGCAAGGGGTATGACACTACAGAGATCTTCAGCATCCTTTTGACTATTTCTGGCATCCACCAGTCCCAGCAGAGGAAAGACCTCTGCCCTCCCCCCCACAACTTCTTTTCAAATCTCTGCCGTAGCTCCTTTATCTGTTTCTTCCCTTAAGCACTGAACCAGGCACAATCTCTCCCTCTTTCCTTTCAAGATACCGGCAGTTGTACTGTTTTCCTAATACTTTGTTCTGTTGGCTATCCCTAGTTCCCAGTTCCCATAGATTTCTTCCAGCCTCCACAATCTCATTTCAGATGCCTCCTCCTGCTTCTCCAGTGCAGTGATTCATCTATCTACATCACATTATTGAAATACATAGCCAGGCCTTTTTTTGGATAAGATGTTAACCTAAAAAGCTGGAATAAAAATCCCCACACCCAAGTATATTGGACTCCATGATGTTTTTCCATATAGTTTTCATTGTTGGTGTTTAAGTTTGGTTTATGCACAGTAAATTGAAGCTGTGAAATTTGTTCCCCTTCTAACCAGTTGATTTTCAACCTGGTAAGGTTGCTTTACACAAACATGAGCCTCAAACAACAGAGGCATGCAAAATACAGTTTTGGGGGGGCATTATCCTTGTATACCATTGTGAATTAAGCAGAGAGTCAGTGATGGGGCATCTATGGGCCATTAACTTTCAAGACCATGATACACATGTGTATGATCTGGAGCCCTATTTTGTTTATCTTTGTATGTCAACACTGACACCTAAATCCACCTTGGATTCCTGTTGATGTATTCTTCTTGAAAATTATGATAAACTTTTACATAGGTTAATTTAGCTTGCAAAAGAGAAACTTTTTTTGTTCAGTGATTTATTTCAGTTTTTCAAAGGCTGTATCAGGTTTCGTCTATGGAACCGAGGTTAATTTCCACATAAATTGAAAACAATGTAAATCTAATTAGTGTGCTGCTTGGGCACCAGATATTTTGTTTTAAAGATCATGGTGGTTTTAAAGATGGAAAAACTTGCACAGCCATTCTAACATGAATCAGGAGGCTATTTTGGTCTTTCTGACCAGCTTGAATTTTATTAAAGGGGCACAAGGCGAATACCAACAACAGCAAAAATGTCCTGCCATTATAAGCCTCTGACTTCTATAACCAGTTAAGCTGATAACTTGAAACTTTGCATACATGAGCTACCTCGTGGGGTCTACTACAAATGTTACAAATATCAAACTGATCCAATAAAAAATGTCATAGCTCCATCATGTTAGAAAGTGCTGATTATTGGCACTTTGACCCTTTTTACACCACTTGTTAAGCAAGTCGTATATTTCCTTCCAATTTCAGTGAAAGCTATTGATGTAGGCTTGTCAAGGATGACAGTCATTCATTGGTTTGGTGAAATGCTGAACAGCAGTTGGAAAGTTATTAAGGTGTTCCTGCCCTATTAAAGTATGGCAGCAGCTACTGAATAAATAAGGCAGGGCGTGTACAGATTCATTTTTGAAGTGAGCATTTTGCCAAGACTACAGTGTTTGCATAGGGAACAGATACTGGATGCCATGCAAAATGCCAATTCCTTTAGTTATGGAATATGATAGTATAGTATAGTGGTTAAATGAGAATTTGCCAACCTTTTTGGGTGTGTGGACATATTTGTAAACTTGAGAAATCTTCTCAGTGGACAAGACCCCACAATGGCATATGTGCCACCCCCTTACTGTAACCCCTCACCAAAGTGCCCCCCCTGCTTTTGTTTGCTCTGTTTCCCAAACCATTGGGAAGACACTAATGCTTCATAAAGCAATACAGGACAACAAGGGGCTTTTTTGCTGGTCCCAGGCATTTCACCAACACTGTCTGGATTTGAGCCTGCGAGTGGATGTATTGAGGGTAAGTTGCAAGTAAACACATTGCACAACTTCATTACTGATCATGGGGCATGTCAGCCTTAGCTTCCAATTTCCCGGCTTGGTGGAGTGTGAACCAATATAAAAGAGCACCAACCAGCTTTTTTTTTTTTTAATCATTGGGTGCATATTTGTTTGAAATACTTTTTTGCTGCATTCTTTTGGCACTTTTCTGTTCTCATACAAAGCAGCAAATGATCTGAATTGATTGTGGCCACTGCAGGTGGCTTTTTGTTTAGCTAACTGCCTGCATATTGCTTCAGTGTAAACACTGACCATGGTTAGCTGTTTGAAGGAGGTAAAAAGCTGCACCATGATTAACTTTGAAAAGAAAAGGAAGAAAGATGGGTGAACCCCTGGCATACTCTGCATATCCTAACCATGGATAGGCAATTGGGAATGTTACATCTCTGTTGTGCATCTTGGAAGTGTCAGGACACAAAACAGAAACTGACCAGGTTTTTGCTATGAAGAAAAAACTTCAGCCTTTAAACCTGACCGATTCAGCTCCTGAAAGTGTCATAGTACAATAGTGCATGGTGAGCTTGTAGCCAAGCCAAGGACCATTGCCCTTTGCTGTTTAGCACCCACAGAGACCCTGCCATGAGAGCTTTTAATGGATCATATCTAAAGCCTGTTAGAGACAATCTCCTGTCTTAGGTGCTCATGTTGCCCTCAAGTTAGAGGTTCAAGCCTCTCTGGGTCTCAAATGTTGTTTAGCATTGACTTAGTAATATTGTGGCTTACTCTTTAATAGTTTTATGTTTATAGAACATGTGTTGCAATAACTGTTTCTTGTGACTTTGGGGAGGACATAAGTTAAATACAGTAGATCATTTTACTTTTCTTTAATTGCAAAACATACTGGTTAAATAATAGCTGCTTATTTATATCTAGAACTCACTATATCTAGAAAATTAATTGCTAGAAAGGCAGACTTCTGTGATCAGTCACTACTGAATTACATGAAGGATTTGTATAAATGAATAGCCCATAAATTATAATGTCAGTGTTAAGCCCCTGAAATGCTGTGCACATTTCACAATGGTGCATGTGGGAATTGCATTTGTGGTTTGAGGATATTATTAGACCTGTTTTTTTAATGTTAGATCTTTATTTAAACTACACTGAACAAAGCACTAAATAAAACATATATCTGTCTTTTGGAGCTCTATACATTGTGATATATAGATCGTAAGAAAGAGAAGCTACAATCTATAAATCAAGAATTAGAGAACAATCTCAGAGCTTCCATTCAAGTCTCTGCGGTATTCAGGAATACTCTAAAGAGTGATAAAGTGCAGCCTGAGTAAGACTGTGTGCAGAAGTGTGCTGTGTTTCTTGGATGTGTAAGTAGGGTTGATAGTATTCATAGTGATGCAAGTGAAACTCCTGAATCCAGCTCGGCACCTTGGAGGGACTTGTAGCAGTGATGGTCACCAATGCTTTTTACCAGCTTCATTTTATAATCCAACTGCACTAAACAACAAACAAACAAACAGACCTGGCCTCTGTCTTTCATATTCTAGTCACCTCCAAATTATGCTACTCTAATGCACTGCACATGGAACAGTCTTCTGAAGACAACCCCAAAGCAACAATTGGTTCCAAAAGTGGCAGCCAGAGATTGAAATGGAACCAGTTGGTCAGATTGTTTTACTACCAGCTTCCCTGGTTGCCAGTTTGTTTCAGGGCTTAGTTCAAGGTGTAGTTTTTGAACTTTAAAGCCCTAAATGGCCTGGGACCTGGATAAATTGCCTTTCCTCATTTGAGTCTGCTTGACAACTTTGCTCCTCTTATGTGGCCCTGCCCTGGCCCCACCCACCACCTGAAATACGGCTGGAAAGACCCAAGACAGGGCCTTTTGAGCTGCGGCACCCAGGGTTTGGAACCATCTCCCAAAAGGAGGTCTGCCTGGCCCCATCAGCACTCACTTCTAGCAGCGAGGACAGTTTTATTCCATTGAATTTTTTGCAGAGCTATCTCTGTAGGCTGTTGCTGTGCTCTTCCCTGTTTCCTCTGACAAAAAAAACACTTGCTTTAGATCTTTACATCGTAAATATCCTATTCCCACAAAATATAAACATATAAATCTACTTTGAAATAGCATTTTAAATAGCTGTAGTTATGAGCCAGCATTATGTTACATCTACATCAGCTCTTAGTGGTTACTTACTTACTCTTTTTGGTTGTCAAAACACAATGTCAGTTTTGTGAAATATTTTAAAAATGTTCCATTATGAAAATAAGCCAGTCTGTTACTGAATTACATTTTCAATTCATAAACTTTTTTTAAAAGTTGCCTATGTACAATACAATTTAATAGAGTCACTTCTGAAACGGCAGTCTTGTTTTATAGAACTCTTTTTAGAAATTGACATAAACATGCAAATCTTCTTTTCTTCTTCTTCCCCAGTTTGTTTTCATTGTTGTCAAAAAAGCACAACAAGGTTTTGGAGCAAGCCACACAATCCTTGAGAAGTTCCCTTTCTTCAGATGGCTCTCCGCTTCCGGATTATGTGAGTACCAAACGTAGTACCAAACTTAGTGATTAAGGGAACAGGTCAAAATAGCACCTCCTAACCCTGCAGAAGTCTATCAAAGTGTGTGACAACCTGGCAACCACCAACACCAAAGTATAGGAAGCTGTGCTGGTGACATCATGTCTGAAACTCACTGAGATATTTTTTTTAAAAAATGCACTTGCAAATGGCAAAATAAAAACCACAGCTATTCGTAGCTAAGACATTTACTTTAGTCTGACAGCTTGCAATTCTTGAACATTTGAGTTTGATTGCCATTATGGGGGGGGCAGGATTTTGGTTGGCTGCCTTTTAGCCCGCATCCATCCACACATAGCAAAAGCAATTTGGAGTAACCTCTTACATAGGAAGATTTTATCTGTTGAGAACATTGTCAGATAATAGCCATATTCTGTTTGCCATTCACTTCCTCTGGATATGCCAATTGTTTGTTGTACAGACCTGCCATTACCAAAATGCTGATGAGAGCTGGAATATTGAGTTAAGAATTTAAATTATAATCTGTGGAGTCTCCAATTCAAATCTCAGTTCAGCCATAAATTCACAGAGGAGTCCTATGTAAGCCACATTAATGCTAACTCTTTCTTGAAATATGGGGATAATAAAATAAGCATATGTTGCAGGGTTGTATAAAAACCTCTAAGATAACGAAGTTGAAGTACTATATATTTTTAATTTTTAAGATATACATAATTTTTAAAGTATGTATCTCACTGTTTAGACATTTAAGATCACTCAGATCACCTGGGGAAATTTTATTCATGACGCCAAACCCTACAGAGTAGGGCAGTGTCTCAAAACCCAGTGCCTAGGGTTTCCCTGACATATAAAATATAAAACTGGGTCCTGCTTTGCATGTTTGGATTGTCTGAATTTTTGTTTTATATGCTTTTATGTTGTTTTTAAAATATTGCTGCTTCTTTGGTTTTAGGTTGTGTTTTTGTTTCAATTATGTATTTGTTTAGTTGACGGTAGACCACTTAGAATTTTTAAGAATATTATGCGGTTTATAAAAGTGTTTAAATTAGGTAGATAATAAATAGATGCTCAAAGTCGGATATGTAAAAGCAGTTATAAAGCAACCACGATAAGCCAGAGTCAATTAACATAAAGTAGTGCAATCATCTGTATGAAATAGGTTATACTATTGCTGTGTATTTGTTCACATACATATGCATATAATTGGTTTTCATTTATTGTCCTTCAACAGTGGTTAATTTGAATTACTGATGTCAGTTGCCAGGGGTAGGCGAGAAATGGGGGCAAAGCACAGGGCTTCTGCTAACAGGACTCATAAGGTGAATCCAACTCTTGGTTTCCCAAGTTCTAGTCAACACTCTAACCGAGGCTTTCTTAAATTTAGGTCCCTAAATGTTGTTGGACTACAGCTCCCATCATCTATAGCTACCAGGACCAGTAGTCAGGGATGATGGGAGTTGTAGTTCAACAACATCTGGGGATCCAAGTTTGAGAAAGGCTGCAACCACTACACCACACTGTCTGTCAGTGGATTGAGAGAGCTCTGAGGTCCTTTTGGCCAAAAAGCAGTATATAAATTAAGCCATAACATAACCACTAGCATAACTACAGAATTCCTTTTGCCATGTTGTGATCTTTTAGTATTATTTTACGTTAGAACCCGTACTCTCCCTTGCAGGAGAAGGGAAGAGTGGAGAATGAACTTTATGATGCAATAAAATTATAGTATCAAGATCAGTAATGCCTGCAATAGAAAAATGGTTCACAGAGTTTGCAGTGCACCTAAATGCCAGCTCTTTGAGAATTTCTGAGGCACCGTGCATCCTAAGCATTACTACTGAGAGGCTGGTCCATCTGAGATCAGTGGAATTTCCTCCTTAAGCTACAGTCCTATGCAGGCTGCTCTGGAAATAGCTCTCGTTGACGAGTCTTCTGTTTTTATTTACAGTCGTACCTTGGAAGTTGAACGGAATCTGTTCCGGAAGTCCATTCAACTTCCAAAATGTTTGGAATCCAAAGCATGGCTTCTGATTGGTTGCAGGAAGCTCCTGCAGCTAATCAGAATCCATGGAAGCCCCACCAGACGTTCAGGTTCCAAGGAACGTTCGCAAACCGGAACAATCACTTCCGGGTTTGCGGCGTTCAGGAGCCAAAACGTCTGAGTACCAAGGTGTTTGGGATCCTAGGTACGACTGTATTTTTAAAAGGTGTATACTACTTTTTCTTTTGGAAAAACTCAAAGGGACTGAGAGCAATATCAGTTAAAAACAGTAAATTTAAAAACAATACAGCAGCAAATACAGTATAATCAAATAAAAAGGCAAAGTCCCTTCAAAACACAATGTCAGTGGAATATCTGTTTAAGAGGGTTGGGAGGAGGTTAGCCCTCTCATAATACCAGAGGACGCAAGCAACAAAACTGAGTCATACATAGGATTAGATTGTATGGGTAGGAAAAACTTTAAAAGTTCATGAAGATTTGGTGTCCTATTGCTGATTTTTTTGGAAGTTTTTTAAAAAAGTTATTCAATAATTATACAATATACATGCTTTCCAATTGTATAGTAATAATTTTGTTTTCCACTATTACCGGTAAGTTTAGCTTGTCGAGTTGTAATTAAGTTATTGAATTCACATAACAATATTATTTTCTAAAGGAAAGCCCCTGCTGAATTTCAATTCCTATATATTCCCTGCTTTGAAAGCTGAGCATGACCCATGATCTCCATACCTTCATAGATACCACAAGTGTACACCCTTTGTCTTTTGTCTCACTAAAGAGGTTCCACAACTAGTAAAGTGAGCTAGGTCTTACTTAGATCATATGACTGCCCAGTAATGGACATCACATGACCATAACATGAGGCTTCTTCTAGCTAGGGGGTGCAGAGGTATGTACTCTTACATCTGAAAATCCAAAGCTTTATCATGATGTTTCACCCCAATAAAATAGGTTTCAGTATTAACTGAGGTGTGAGAAATTTATCCACCACTCAAACTAAAGTGGACATGTTAAAATGGTGAACAAAGTTAAACAATTTCTCTTAGAGTCTGCTTATGATGGATTTCTGACCACAGTTAATTTCCTTCCTGCCAGAGGATTGATTTTTTTCCCTTATATACTGTGCAAATCTGATTGGCAGGCCCAGAACTCTTGATGTAATTCAGTATCCTCCCCTTGATTAATAATCTAAATAACCCTGTTCTGTAGTTGCTGGGTGAGATGCTTCTCTCTTTCCCTTTCTTTCTCAGCTAATGCTCCATAAAGGAGTCAAGGAAGGCCCCAGTTTTGATTCATCTTATATTTGTCTATGGTAAATAGAAAGCAGCTGCCAGTTTAAGCATCTAACTCTTGAAAAACTATACCCCCCCCAACATCATCTGGAAATAATATAGCTAGTAAAACAAAGCTAAGAAGAAAAAGAAATGTTTGTTTTATGTGGGATGAATGGCTTCAGTTGGGGTCCTTCTAATTTGGCCATTAGGTGGGTTATTAAAAAGTAGTATTACAAAGGTGGTTTCAACAAAAAGATTGTTTTGGTTCTATCTTGTTATTACATTTGATTATAGCCAAAGCAGTAAGTACTATATAAATAGCCCTTCATTTCATTCCCCCTGCAAATAAGCAAAAAACCAGTAATCTTACTGTCTTTATGCATTGGTAGATGCTAAATTACTCCCTTACATTATTTTAGTTCCTTAAAGCAACTTGTGTTTTAGAAGTCATATTTAATTTCCGCTTACATGGTTTGACATGTGAGTTTTGTTTCCGAATGATAGCATAAAAGTTAGCCATCTTTTAAGCAAACTAACAATACTATAAAAGCATGGATTTCGGGAATGAATGCTCTCCTTTTTGAGTATGCTTAGGTTCTAGACCACATGATACAAACTCTGTTCTGGATTTACCAAGGCCACAGTCCAAGGCACACCTACCAGAGAGTAAGCCCTGTTGATCCCAGTGGAACATTTGAGTAAAGATGCATGGAATCAGGCTGTAACAGTGGTTTACTTCAGGGTGGAATGGGATTAGTTTGGTGGAAATTCCTAAACCTTACAATTTCAAGAGAATATTTTAACAGAATGCAGGCAGTTCTTTTGAGAGCTCAGATACCAAGGGTGTGTAAGGGCCTGTTTTATACTGAGTCTTCACAACTTGTGATCCTTCTGGAGAATCTCTGACCGCTATTCATATATGGTGGCTTACTAGCAGGATGATAATTTCCCAGTATTTGTTGCCTGCTAAGGACTTCAAGAATGGGTGGTGGAGGGGGCTGTCAAACACACAGCAGTACATAGTCAGATGATCCATTTGGCTTGGCCGATGTGCAGACCTGCCTTGTACTGTTTTAGACCAATGGTCCATCTAGCCAAATATTGTTAACCATAACTGACAGGATATTCCTTAAATCTTTTCCTTGGAGTTGATGGGGGTGGTGGTTTAGGAACTTCAGCCACCTAGAAACAGAACAGGTGCTCTACCACTTAACTGTGGTGAAACCCTTCCTCATAGTCATGGAGAAGGCTCGGGCAAAATTTCCTGTTTCCTGTACAGTATAGGAGAATTTCTATACCCTACTTTATGCCCCTTTCCAGGACTCTTGAATATTTGTCTCCTTTGCTGTTTTTTTTTTTAATCCACTTTTTAAGAAGAAAAAGCATGCTATATATTTATGCTAAATAATTATGTTTAAACAGGTCTGCATAGAATTTCACAATTTGCATAATATAACCTGAATAAAATTGAGTCTCGCATTGCGCAGGAATTGCACATCCCTGATAGGTAGTGTGCATAAAAATGACTGCAAAGTTTGTCTCAGTACTGTATCAATGTATTTCCCTTTTCCTTTTCATGTCTAAATGTGTGTTAACACATATCTCTTATATAATGTCTATAGAGGGGTTCTGCTAATTTTTTTGTTTGTTTCATCTGACAAATCAGAGGCCAAAATTGTATTGTGGCAACATTTATTCCTGAACTTAGCTGATATTGTGCTTAGCTGAAGAAGAGACTCCAAAAAGTGTGAAGCAAGTCCACTTTAGTAGTTTTCCAGGCATGATGTGCAAGCCTCATGCTTTTCTAGATTCTGCTGCAAAACAAGGAAGGGAGGCAGACAGCAGCATTCTCTGGTTTGGGGACAACCACATCTCCTTTGCATCTGTTAACAAGATAAAGCATTATCAGTCGGTTTGTCTCAGTGGTATTTTCTAGAAGTCCCATCTTAATTTACCCATGATGTCTCAGCTGAGACTATCCATACGTGACAGTTTGAGACAGTGGTTTTGTGGACTAGACACTATTTGTTCACTAAAAGTGAAACCGGAATGATTTTCATTTTCTCACAGTCTACTAGCTACATAAATAGCTTTAAGTAGCCACTTGTGGTTGAGAAGCAAAGGTTTGGGGTCAATTTTTCTAATATTTTATTGGGTGGAGGGGAGGTTGGATGAGTAATAGCCCACAAGATCTGTGCCTGAATACTAACTCCAGTATTTTCACCTGATTAATAATGTAAGTAATTAAGCACCGTGTATGAGAGGCCTTGCTTCAGAGAATGCATGTTGCTTGTCTCTTTCTGCTCCAAATAAGAAAAACCAGGTGCAATGATTCAGCAGGTGTTCAAGCTTCATAGAAAATTATACTGTAAATACACAGGCTATATCTTTTTTGACCCCGTGAAAATGAGTATGGTGGGTGGGGTTAAAGCTGGGATTTGACCTTGAAGTGAAGAATAGTGTCCCAAATGCACACAAGTCTTCATTGCAGCATGTATTACCCCAACCTTGCATCCATTATAATAGGTGCAAGTGATCAACACAGTTGAATTTGAGGAGTATTTATTTATTTATTTTATTTTACCTTCATCCTTTTTGTCACAGGTTTAAAATAAGTAGGCAGTCCTCCAGTATAGTCCTCCAGGAAGCATAGGTGTTCCCATTCTGTTACCAGTTTTTGTTTTACATTTTTACATCTTGCGAACACAGCCTTTCAGAAAATGCTTAAATACTCGGTGTTTCGGTAACCTGGTCCCTACTAGCAGAGTTGCCCGATCCTCTTGTGCCAGTCTAATTAGGAACAATGACTATCACCAGGTAGCTTTATGTAGTAGTAGATGCAGGTTTAATGAACTGTATTGGTACTGTGGGCTGTGCCTGTAGGTGTGCTGGCTTGTTCCAGGCACCTGACACCTGTAAACCAATGTAGCTTGTGCAGAATTTGCACAGACCCCTCTGCTGAGAGAAAGTGCATCCTGTAGATTTCCTGCTGTTCACTCTGTTTATTGCCCACTTCTATATTGTTTGGGGTATCAGTTTAGGCTTATATTTGTAAGCAACAAATATACAAAGTATTCCCTTGAAATACTGTGAATGGGCTTTGGTGCCTCTTTTCCCACAAATTTATCTCTTAACTCTTACACTTATTAGCAAATGTATTTTCTGCCTTCCTACTTCAAGAGTTGTTGAAGAAACTTCCATCCATTACTATATGAATGAACAAAGTAGCATTCACATTTTGAACAGAGAGTTTTGCATCTGCATCTCAAGTTTTGCAAGCTGGTGAAGAATACGCGATTGAAAATGATTTTGTTTGTAGCTCCAGCTGGCCATTGGAGCTGGTTGTATTTATTTATCCCTGAGGACAAAATGGCATGTTCTCCCATTCTGAATCATGTAGGGCTTCTCCCACACTGATGTCAGTTTCTAGCAATGCTGCTGGCATGAAGCATGTGAACTTCTGTTGTCAGAGGGAGCAGCCTACATGTGGAATGGGCCTGAAGGGTTGGGTTAAAGAAAGAGAAGTAAATTCCCTGGGTTGTTGTCCACCTCCCTGCCTTGCCTAGACTCTGACAAAGGGCCAATGTGGTCCTTCAGAGCCAGGTATTCCGGTCAGAGCCTAGGAGATTGCCTGTTTCATGGCTGCAGTTTCAGCTACAGTGGCTGAAAAGTCTTTTTAAACTTAGAATTTTAAAAACCTTTGTTTGGGGTTTTTATTTTAAATTCTGTATCTGTGATAAGGCACGGCCCTGTCCATTATTGGACTCTAATTCCCATCATCCCTTGCCATTGATGGTGCTAGCTGGGGCTCTAAAGAATCATGCACACAGACAACTATTACGTATACTACTTTATTAATAACAAATTTATAATGAGGCGATGGCCACAGGGGGGACCATTTTCCATACTGGCTACTTTTCCAGACAGTAGATTTAAGTGGCATTCTGAATTATACAGCCTGCACAAAGAATTACCGTGGCATGTTCCTTAACTCATTTATTTTTATAATGTTATTCAGACATGTTTCAGTGGCTTCATGCTATAATACTGGACACGTCTCTTGTAAGGGAAGTATGGAGCTTATGGAGCGTCTCTTGTAAGGGAAGTATGTTTTCTTTTCTCACATGCCAGCAAAACATGTGTGCTTTTTTGTAACTTTTCTAAGTGAGCAGGAAACATTGCATTTGTTTTAATTAATTTACTCCCCATCCCAAGAGATTCAGGTGAGAAACAATATGTTAGTAATAAAACCCCAAGAAAAAAACATTAATCTTACTGTGATCTTGGTTATCTTTTTGAATAAAATATACCTTTCACTTGCTTGGCTTTGGTGAGTCTTGAGTGGAATTCCTCAGAGAATCGTAGAAATGTAGAGCTGGAAAGGATCCTGAGGTTCATTACCCTTGCTGTCCCAGCTTGGCATATAGATGGTAAATATAAGAAGGTATTTCTTAAAGCTTGTGATGCCGCGTAGAGGTGATCCCCATTTATATAGGTCATCGTTGGCACCTTGAATCAAGACCTTGAAGACAGTGGGTGTCATTTCAGGTCTAATATATTCCCAATAACCCACATATAGACACAAGAATGTGATGAATCTTTAAAATTCCTGGACATTCTTAGCCTTTTAGGGCTTTATAGACATTTTTAAAATAAACAACAGCAACACTTTGAATTGTTCCTGGAAGACAACAGGTAGCTAGTGCATGTGAGTGAGCATTGGTGCAATATGCTGTTGACAGCCCAACTGAGTGATGAGTACACAACCCCAGTTAGTTACCATTAGTTCACCTTGCTGGCATCACCCTTAGCTGGAATGCCTGAACTCTTCTACCATGGCCATTCCCTGGGTAAACACTCCAGAACTTTAGTGTATATGAAAAGGACAAGGTACAGCTTCCTTTAGCTGTATAAATAGTATCAGCTGCTAATAACTTCCTATGGTGTTGCCAAGTGTCCACATACGTATGTTGAACAGACAAACAGATTAGAAAGGATAGGAACTGTTGCAGGAAATTAGAAGTCCAAATCTGGTCAGAGCTTTGCCAGGAACAAAAGCCATGTTTGGTGGAACCCATGTTCTAGAGCTTGCATCCTCAGACTTTATCCTAGCAAGTTTAAAGAAGAGCAGTTCAGTTAATGGAACTCTCTCTCATCTGGGGGATAGACTAAAGGACAAGCGATGCAACAGAGCTGTGCAGACTCGCACCACGTGCTTCAATGTATGACGAGGAGGAGACTCAAATCGCAATAAAAGAATAATTATGTCAGTGTTTCTTTAGTGCGCAACAGTAACCAGCCACAGTAGTACATTCTGGCCTCTCCTAATCCAAATACCACACAAGAACTGGCCTGCAAGGTTGGGGGATGATCACAGAGTGGGTTGTGCCTCCATAAGAATGTCTTCCTCTCACACTGTGATAATATTGTTTCTAGAGGAACTTGATTGACTTATAACTTCAAGAACTTAAAACTGGTTTCTAGCATTTTTAACTTTTCTCTTTTCCTTGCATTGGGGTGGGGTAGGCCACAGGCTTGCTACTTTTGCCAACATACTCACAGCCTGGGGGAAATAAAGAAGTGGTCGTGATCATGAGTTTTTCCAGTTCCCACACTGTTCTTTCTGCTTGCTTGTGTATCGGAGTCATAGAGCAACTCATGTTACACTGCCCTGAGGGAGAAAAAAACTTAATTGGATTTTCCTGAAATATGAAGTCCAGTCTCTTTGTGTGTTTTGCATTGTACAGTTCATCTCTCTTTTTCTCTTGGCTCTTTCTTATTACAGTTTGTTAATTAAGGTTCTTCAGAAATCTTAGCCTTGAGTTGTTGCTTTTAACTTTAGAGTTAACAACCATCCCAGACTGACATAATTTTTTTTAAGGGTAATTAAGTGGCTCCAGTGTGGGTATGCAAAATGCAGTGTGATGGTTTTCTCTCACATGTACGAAAACCACAGAGCTCAACTCTGTTGTCACTTTAAAAAGCATGTCTGCTAAGGTAGGGCAAGGTCTCCATGACATCTCCCATTGTAATTCCTTAGCATTTCATTTATTTTCCCTGTGCAGCAAATAATAAACACCTGAGTAGCCATCAGTATGACAGACCATGAGTGCCTTTGAACCTCTTAATATTCTTGCATTCCCCGCCCAAACCTTAGATCTCTTCTCATTTTTGTAATTTCTTTCACTTGATGTTATTGCCTTGATGCTGGCGTAAGCAAACTCCGGCCCTCCAGTTGTTTTGAGACTACAGTTCCCATCATCCCTGACCACTGGTCCTGTTAGCTACGGATGATGGGAATTGTAGTTCCAAAACATTTGGAGGGCCGGAGTTTGCCTATGCCTGCCTTAATGTCTTGGGTGTCACAGAGGGCCTTTTGGTGTAGTGGTTAGAGTGTCAGACTAGGAGGTGGAAAGACCAGGGTTCAAATCCTCACTTGGCCATGAAGCTCACTTGGTCATGAAGCCACTCACTTACTCTCAGCCTAGCCTACCTCACAGGGTTGCTCTTGGGATTAAATGAGGAGGGCTAGAGCCATGTACACCACCTTGAGCTCCTTGGAGAAAGAAGTGGGATATGAACGCAATAAATAAATGATGGGAAGCTAGTCACTTGCAAGCTCTTTTGTGGCATTGGAGGGCCTGGCATGTGTCCACAGTACCACAACTCTCTGGCTGCCATTGGCACAGCTCCTTTGATATGGCAGAAGGGTTTGCAGCATAGGGCAAGGTAGGAAAAGATCTTAGAATCTTAAGTCCAGCACATCCTACATGAAAATAAATAATCTTTCCTGTGGCAGTCTGCCATGACCTTTCAAAGGACACTTTTTGAGTGCACATTAGTTGAATGGTCTTAGAGTCTTTTGCCAGAAGGAGGTAGGCCATTCTTGCTGCCGACAACTTTTTCTACGTTGAAACTCCCCCTCTCACGATTGAGGATATTTGGGATATTTTTAACACTCAAAATTGCTCACAGTTGGACTGGCACCATTATAGATGCTGATGACTTTGCTGGACTGTGCAGGATCTAAGAAAAGGGGGGGGGGGGAAGCAACTGTGAAAATCCGGCTCTACAAATAAAGACTGGCACAGTAGGTTGATGTGTTTGAAATTAGATCAGTAAAACCAAGGGGGAAAGTGTTGCTTGTGTGTATGATTTGAAAGGTGTTGTGGTTTGTTCAAATTACTGTTGCTCCGGAAATCTTGACTTTATTCAGCATGGATGTGTAAAGTATTAATGAAAAATGTACACTGCTAGACATTCAGAGATGCTCCATGGTTTGTATCCATTGCATCAGGTGTCCTCTTCCAGGCTCTTGTGTTTAGTAAGTGTTTTATACAAGAACAAATCAGCTGATGTATAGACATACCGGTATCTTGAATCCTATTCTTAAAAAATGTCATTTACAGGAAATTTTATATCTGCATTCGCATCATTACCTGGCTAGTTCAAGTCAATGGCTACATTAAAACATCACAATATATTGTAGTTTATCAGACAGGAATGAGCTGTGGCAAGACTTGGGACTTTTGTGCTCTCATTCTTTCAACGCAGCCACAAGGAGATCAGAAGTTTTCACTTCCATTTTCGATTAACCAGAGTTTAGCATGTCATCCTGAACTGAACTCTGATCAGTCTATCCATGGTTTGTTCAGATTGTTTTCAAATATTATTTGTTGTGCTGATTGAGGTGATGGGAGTTGTTGTTGTAGTGCCACCTGGAGGGCACTAGGTTGGGGATGCCTGACTTAGACAATAATAGAGATTTTACCATAACAAGTGCAACACATTTCCCCCCAGTGTGTATTTGTGGGAAAGGGTTATGGGGGGGGGGTTGGGAACACAGCCAGATTGTATTAGGATAGATACCTGATTCCCTTTCCAAAGTGTCAAATATGACTATAAAGGAAAGGATGCATCAGAACTGTTCTTACATCCTTCCTTTAAGGGGGGGGGGGTCAAAACATTTTTTCTCCAATTTATCCAGACTTAGCTTCTAACTCTATACTCAGGAAGTTGAATAGCGACACAAGCTTTTCTGTTTGCCTGAATTTGCATTGAGCTCTTATCCAGAATTCTGTGGATAATAAGCTTTAGAAATAAGATGGAATGTCATTACAACACTTAATAAAACAATAGTTGTGTGTCCCTGCTATCACAGCTCTACCAAATCTGCCCCAACTTTCCCTTCCTGTTTGTACCTTCAAACTGGTCTATTGAGAGAAGCCTTTAAGGGAAGGGGTAAATGCTGTGTGTGGAATTTTTTTTAATGTCTGTGTATACGCAAAATGACAAATGGTAAAATAAAGGGACAATCCTGAAGATAAGTACTTATGCCTTCATAGCTAGATAGTATAAGTTTAAAACTGTGCCATTCATTCAATTTTGTACAGTATTTTGCTCTGTTTGTATCTGTACAATTGCATCCTTAAAACGCTGTATGTCTAAATATTATTTAATGTTATTTATGACTTGATACATTTGGAGAGGGGCAAAGATACCCAAAATATCGTCACATATAAGTAGAATTCATTCAAAAACAACCAAGACCTATACTGATGTATTGTTAATATAGCCAAGTTAAGATGAAGAATAAAAATGATTAAAACTATGGTATTAAGTAGTATATACTTTGCAGTTTATTGAGCTCTTTAAGTTATGGTCAGATAACATTTTCTTCCAGAAATGCATGTATATAGAATACTCCCAGTCCCAATAAATTTATTGGTCACAACCCATTGCAAAGTTAAGAGCGCTTAAGTCCATTCATATCAGTGGGTTTGTGAGTACTTCAGTCTGTATTGGATTGTGTCCACTGTGTTGGATTGTGAGCAGTGGTAAGTAGATAATTTTTCTAATTTAACGCATATATTGTATTTTTAGAAGCTGATACTGAAACAGTTTTTTGCACACAACTTAAACACTTTTCACTTCTTTACATTATTACCTCTCTCAAGCTTGATTGAACAATGTTTTGGAAGTAGCTAACCTGATTGTTTGTGATTTATTTATTTATTTATTTATAGCAGATAAGCTTTCCAGTAAACTTTCGAGGCATAAGTCAGGAAAAAAATATTGCTGCTCAGAGAAGTTTTATTCCTAAATGCTGGAAATGGTAAAGCATGAATTACAGAGAATACTTGAATTTCCCTGTCCCCTCTCCCTGGGCCCCAGAATACAACAAATTTTAAAGCCCTCAACCTCCACACATTTACTTAATAGGAGCTACTTTTGAGTTGATACGCGTAGGCATTTTCTGCTAGTTTCATAAAATAAGCTTTTGCTCCCCAACTTCTCATTTGTGTGTGGTTTGTCTACATTGTTAATGCTGATCAAATCTGGCAGAGGAGTGTTAGAATTGCTGATCCTTCTTCAACTCATTGAAAGACACATTGTGTACCAAGCACATCAAACATGCACACTCCCCCCAAATCCTATTGCTGCTGAGAATTGAACGCTGTCTCATATTCTTCCATCTCCACATGGAATTAAGGATTCACATATGATCTTTCAAAAAAAATGCATTCTGTTGTAATTCAGCTTTTTTTAAATGGTTGAAAATTGCGATCGCCTGTGGAGAAGTAGAACTCCATCAAGTCATATTGAATTATTTCTCTTCTGCAGCACTAATCACTCAAAAATCTTTTAAGTACATATTTAAGTTTGGATAGGTTTTTTTTTTTTTTTTGCAGTGAAGTCCTCCTGTCCTGCATTAGTTGAACTTGCTCTGGCAGCTGATCTGTATATAAATCCTTGTAGCCACTAAGAGGTTTGAAGTGGGTACTGCCAAACCTTAATGGGGTCTGCAAACCTGCCACAACCATTGCCATCACCGCCATCTTGCTGATTCGTGTATGCTGGAGCCTAGATATATACACATATTCATATATATATCCGCATCCCAAGACCTCTTCAAACATTTGCTTCCATGCAATTGGTTTTAGAATCGTTCCCATGTGGAAAATAGGATGTTGGAATTGAAAATCTACATGGATTTCCCAGGGAAGGTCTCTAATAGGCGATGGCAGGAATTCAGCATCCTGCTCAGAGTTCGTTCCTGGAACATTCTGTGTGTGTGCGTAATGTTTTCCAGGTGTATTCCTTCATGGGAACCATTCCCAAAGCAGTTGTGAAGAGGAATATATTGTGTCAGAATTAGTTCTCACTCCTCAGTTTCCTTGACACTTTTTGCCTGTTGAAACATGATACCTGGAATTGGATGCAGAAATGCCACTGAATACCAGCTGCTGGAAAGCAACTGCAGTGTAGGAGTACTGCCATTATGTCCCTCTTGTGGACCTTCCATAGACACTTGGTTGGCCACTACAGGGACTAGGGGGCTGGGCAAGATGAACCTTTGGTCTGATCCAGCAGGGCTAGTCTAACGTTCCTTTGATGAGTTGTTTTTTGTGGTCATTGTAAATAGAATAGGTATGGGGCACTGGGGCAGTATTATCCAAAGGCACTGGCTGGTGGGCATTGGGTCCTGTGTGTGTTGAGGGTCCACTAAAATTAATACAGATCCTTAAAGGAGGCAGATCCTACTCATAGTTGCAAAACAAATGGGTTCAAAGGGGATGCTGGTTATTTTAATGTCGTGTCTTTAAGGCAGCTCAGTGTGGTCTGGAAGCGTCATGTACGTGTGTCAACAAATCAGTTACATACGCACAACGGAGCTCTTATCACTGAAAAGTTGGCTTTGGACCTGAATGCAGCTTTCTGCGCACTTCCTTTTTCTTCTTTCCTCTCCCACACCAGTTTTATTGGGAGATTTTAGTTTCTTGTTAGAAATGCAGGAAATTCAGGAAATTCTTGGAAACTTCCCAGAATTACTGCAAACAAAATACATATGCTTCTCTCGTAATAACCCAAAATAAAGGAAACTATCTTATACAGTACTTACTAACTAGACCAAGTTTCCTTAGAAGTTGAACAGAATGTCACAATTTTTTTAATTATATGCACTGCTAAATGAAGTTTGGCGAGAAATTGAACACTGGATGTGAACCATTATTCTTGCTGCTCTGGAACAAGTAGTTTAAGAATATCTGGTTGTGATTTCTGATAGCTGTAGCACATTTTTCCCGGGTTAAAATTGTAAGCACACTTCACTCTTTTATGCTCTCAAAAAGTAAAGGTGTGTGTAAGAATTACAAGCTGTCACAGAAGCCTGCATACTTCTGGCCTATTCTGTCGTCTTAAAAATCAGTAATTGCCTCCAAGAATGGCTGCCAGCTAAAAAAAATATTATAGTACAGTGGTACCTCTGGTTACGTACTTAATTCGTTCCGGAGGTCCGTTCTTAACCTGAAACTGTTCTTAACCTGAAGCACCGCTTTAGCTAATGGGACCTCCCGCTGCTGCTGTGCCACCAGAGCACGATTTCTGTTGTTATCCAGAAGCAAAGTTCTTAACCTGAAGCGTTATTTCTGGGTTAGCGGAGTCTGTAACCCGAGGTACCACTGTACCTTGGGATATTTTTCAGCACTGGTCTCAATTATTTCAGAGTTAGAAGGTTCAGTAGTTTAGGGTGTGTGTGGGGGGGGGGGTTTCACAACTGTTACAAAAGCCCAAACTATGTGGTGCAAAAATACCAGTCTAATTATATATCTTTCTGCATGGAGAGCAGCTGTTACATCGGAGAAAAAAGCTTTTAAAGCATTTCTCATTTGAACCATTGTCTTGTCTTGGAGAAAGAGAAAAAAATCTGTTTCAATTGTTTTGAAGCTGCTGCACAAGTATTACACAAGGTGATGAACATGAAATGTTTTCATAACCTTGTTTATATCTGTCCTGACGCCATGTCTAGATGTAGAGGTGCCTGATGTATAGAGAGCAGTGAAGTGCGGTTTTTCCTTCATGTATTTCACCTTTCATCCACTTACTGTCTTTGACTTTCTGTTTGTGTAAGTAACCCCATCCCCATCCCCATAAGCCCATTGTTTAAATTTACCCCAAGTACAAGAAGCAGCCATCACAGGGACTCGCAATAAGTTTTTTCATGTAAGAACTTGGGGAGTTATTTCATGTTATTTGTATTGGGGTATAGCTTAGCCTTGTAAATAAGACCATAAAACAAGAGTGCTCTTCTTGTGTTCTGAGAGAATTCTATTTTGTCTGTCACTTGGTATTATGATCCATTCTTAGGTTAAGAGTATCATGCAGAACTGTTATTAAATATCAATTGACCAATATTTATTAGAATTCTGCAAGGGGGGAAAGGCTTTGAGGAATGGGTGTTCATACCACAAATGACATGAATTCATGGCTCCTCAAGTCCTCTACCTTTTCATTTAAGAAAGAAATTGCTTACTTATAAACTTCCTATTGTGCCTCTCCGCTGAGAAAGCTTACAACATTTCCATGCACATTCTTATAACCTCAATGTAATTTGAATAATCTTGAATACATGGGATTAAAAATGTAGAGGCACCTACACCATCTGCATAATTTCCAAATGGTGCCGTTATGGTGATCCTAGGATGGTTTCCAGAACGTCATAAAATAATTATTAAAACACACAAAATAACAGATCAGCCCGAAAATACTGAAAGCAGAAAGTGGCCTCACTGGTTCACCCCAAATGCCTAGAAGAATAAGAATGTTTTTACTTGGCAGCAGAAACTCATCAGGGTCTCTGCCACCAGAACTTCCAGAAGCAGGGTGTTCACAGTCAGGGAGTCTCTTGCATGTCATCCCCGAGGGAGCCAAGCCTGCCAGTGGGACAACACAAACACACCACCAACCCCAGGGCCTGGGACAAATGATATGAGAGAGGAGGTGTTAGACAAATTATTTAATCTGTGTTCTGTGACTGCATGCTGAGGTACCTGTCAGTCATCCTGCAACAGTGTTCTGTACCAGCAGAGGCCCAGAGGGTGGCAGCACGAGAACAGGCCTTTTCTGTGGTGGCTCCCCATTTGTGGAATGCTCTCCCCATAGATGCTCTCCTCATGCCTTCATTACATTTCTTTAGGTACCAGGTGATTAAGCATGCTATGGCCTTTAAAGTGTGTTTGTGGGGCTGGGGTGGTGGTTGGGTATTGGTTTGTTTTTGTTCTTGTTTTACTATATATTTTGTGTTCTCATTTTTGTATTTTTATGTTGTGAACCACCCTGTGATCTTTGAATGAAGAAGCGTGGTATGATGATGATGATGATGATGGTGATAGGCTACAAGGTTGTGGATCAGCATGTCTAGGCTATTCTTATCCAGATATTTATTCGATATTTCTCCTCAACTTTGACCCAGAAAGATCCCTACAGTGGTTTACATAAAATAATAACATGTACTTTTATCAAGCTGCTTCTGACCATTTTAGTTTGTCTGCCCTTACTGATCTTATCACTGAGGAACACTGATAAGCTTCCCAGGAGCCACAGAGTTTCCTGGAACCCAGACAATACTGTCTGCCCTAGCTGGCACTAAAGTTATTCATGACAGAACATAGTGGGTTTTTCTTTTCTTTTTTAATGGTAAAATAATACACTTCATTGAAGTGTGAAGATCCACCTTTTGAAATGGAAAATTTTCAGCACTGCTGCCAGATAGACTAGTTGGGCTGTATCATATCAGATCCACAGAATGAAGCATGGAAAATAAGTAAAGGTGCTAATTTCCATCAACATAAATTGGTCTGCTAAAAGGTGCCACTGCTTAACTAGAATCTACGAGATTAAATACAGTTTCTTTGCCTACGGATAATCACCATTGGAAACTGTGCCTCGATAATGTTTTTTCTTTTCTTTTCTGCCTAATACACATCTACTTGTTTCTTATAGGCACAGGACCTGAATGTGATTGAAGAAGTCATTCGAATGATGTTAGAGATAATCAACTCTTGCTTGACAAACTCCCTACATCATAACCCTAACTTAGTATATGCACTGCTTTATAAGCGCGATCTCTTTGAGCAATTTCGAACTCACCCCTCTTTCCAGGATGTAATGCAGAATATAGATCTGGTAAGTAAAAATAAACTCTTACAAACTGATCTTCTACAATGCCCTTTATAGTACTTTATCTTAAACTCCTACTTTTTGTAGATGTTAACTTTGCTTTTACAATTGTTACATTCATTGTGGAAAGCAATTTGTATTTTTTCCCCCATTTTTGCACAGATGCATGTGGTTCTCACATCATACACACAGGAGGAAAGTGGTCATTTATGTATAAAGCATCTAAATCCTGTGGGAATTGTACAGAAATACCTGCAGCATTATACCCAAACACCCACAAAAGGTTGGAGAGGGGAAAAGAAAATACGCTATTCAGATTCAAGGTCATACATATTTGTTATGAGGACCAGGTAGCCAAGGCAATAGTTACCCCTGCTGTCTCATCTCTCTGTCTGATGCTACTGATTTTGCCACTAGACAGATGTGTGATTACAAGAATTTATTTTTTAGAGATCCAGAGATCTTAGATCTGTCCAGAGAAACATTTATAAGATCTGAGCTCTTTGTGACAAAGATCAGGGACCTGGTGGCTTGCCAGAATTAATTAGTAAGATGCGCAAGGTGCAAACAGCTGAGAAAGTGACAAAGCAGCTTATCAAACTGGACTGGCAATGCTATCCAAAATACAATCCCCAAAAGATGAGCTCTGTGTAAGCCTGAATCTGATAAGGACTGTGGAGGTAGGATAGTACCTGTAAGTTTTTCAACTGAGGGCCAAACAGCAGCATGGGGAGTGATACCCATCAGGAAAAGGGTGAGAGGTTGTTTTGTTTTGTTTTGTTCTGTTCTTTTAAATAATAATATGTGCTGTAGTGCACATTGAATTTAGAGGGTCCTTCCACAGCAGCTTTTATTACAGATCTGCAGTCAGAGATATCGCAGTGTCATATTTAGTTTGACTGTAGTTTAGAAATAAGCAACTGGGAGCCTCAGAACCAAACCCGTCCCCTGCAGGTTGTCAGCTGTCCCTTCTGGAAAGTGTACAGAAGGAGTGATGGCAAAGAAACTTACTAGCCTTCAACCAGACCTTCCCATTTAGATAGACCTATGGTGAACTATTCTGTTTCTGAATTGATCAGTTCAGCTGTTCACGAGTTCAACACTAAAGTTTTAACATGTTTTAAGTTGCCTTTGTGGTTTTTTTATATTGTACTTCTAATTCTATTATAAACAGCCTCATGAGCCCTTGTGGAACTATCAGGTGGCACAAAACAGCAGCTGCAATGAAAAGGGAGTTTTTTAAATATATCATACTTTTCTTGAAGGCTGCTGTGGTAAGAATATCTGCTTTTCCTCTTGCAGAGACACCAGACAAGACAGGAGGTGGCAGAGCAGGCACTCTGATTACTGCAGGAGATATTTGTTTATTTGTTTATTTATTTATTTGCTTGCTTGCTTATTTTAATCAATTATACATTTCCTTCTCTGCCAGAAAGGGGCACCTGAAACAGCATATTTTAAAAAGCTAAAAAATGTCTAGTTAAAACATTATCAGCCAATGAATCATTAATGCTTTATCCAATCCTCCAATCAAAGCCTATATAGGAAAATAATAATCTTCAGTTACAATGATGGTATATTATCATCAGTTTATTGGAACAAATACATCCATTCTTATTTGTGCAATAAACGTCAGATAAATTGTATAACACATGCCAAAAAAAAGTCTGAATAGCCTCAAAAAAGCAGAATCTGAGAGCCAACCAAAAATATAACAATAACTGGAAAAGGCTGGATCTACACTAAACACTGGAAATCACAATTTATTAATAACTGTCTAGCAAAAATATTTCAGTAAGGCAGTCTGTCAAATGTCATTACAGCCATTATTTGATAAACTGATTTTATAGAAATATTTTGCCAGACATTTCTGTTTAAAAAAGAAACAAAAGCCATTCCAATCTTTTCAAACATATTTTTTTAAGATATTTTCCACCAGCCTTTCCATCTGCAGGCATTTTTTACATCTACACACACACAAACATTAAAATAATCATACCAGAGTTGGAGAACATATAACTTTAAAACAATTAAGAAAAAGCCAGAACATCAGCTGTCCTGCTTTCCCATACATTCTATAAAACGTTTACTGTTATAGAATCATAGAGTTGGAAGGGACCGCAAGGATCATCTAGTCCAACCTCCTGCAGTGCAGGAATCTTTTCGCCCAAAATGGGGCTCGAACCCACAACCCTGAGATTAAGAGTCTCCTGCTCTACCAGCTGAGCTATTGGTTTTCTCTAGTTGAAGTGGATGTAAAAGAGGGCAGCTGGAAGATTGCTCATTACTCTATAACTGTCCCTGGAAGTCTGGCTGGTACAGAGAAAAAAATACCTACACAAATGAGGTATGCTGTGCTGCTCATATTCATAAACTTGGATATTCGTACATTATTTGCATAATATAAGAATAATTCTGCCTGGATTTGTGGGACTGAGCTACAACAACTCTAATTTTGTGCAGATAGAAAACATATGCTTCACTTAGCAACCAGGAATAGAATGATTTCTGTTTTCATTTACTGCTCAAGCCTGTTCCAGAAGTAAATGGACTCCCATTTTGAGGGATGAGATATGCACTTTCTTACTGGTAATTGTTAATGGTGTACTGATATCCTAAATGTTACAGAAAGTTGGTTACTTATTATTTCTGTTGTATTGAGGATCTTCCTGCAAGATGGGTAATTCTTAACTTGAAAAGCATTTCAAAAAGTGGGGAAATCAAACAAGTTAAGAATGACTACAGCTGTTTGCTACAGTTGCTAGCTGTTGGCTCTTAAGGATGTCTTTGTAGGCAGGATGTTAAATTACTGTGAACACAGATTTGTTAATTTATGGGGACTTAATAAGACTTGTTGGATTATAATAAGGAGATACTTGCAATTCCTGAGCAGCTGATACCATTAGAGAGTAGTTTTAGCGTGACCAATACATTACCATTGAACACTGCAAAATCTGTGTATGTGGGTCTACCCTCTACCTTTTTTTTCATGGGCTTGTATTGTTATTTTTATTTATTATTCTAAGAAACTTCCAACACATTTAAAACTTAGACGCAACTACATTCTACCATAAAAACAGAACAAAACAACCCCAAAACAGCCACAGGAAACTTTGCTAGTGCACTAATAAACATCACTTTTACCTGCCTCCAAAAAGATGATAATAGTGAGAGCTTGTATAGCACTGATGAATGAAGAGCCCACTGTTCAAATCTTATATTTGCCATAAATTCAGTAGGTGGTTTTAGGCAAGCTGCTCTCTGACTCAGCCTCACTCTCACCACAGCATGAAGATATTTGACATACCTTGCAAATACGTTGTTGGATTACTATGATAATGTATGTGAAATAATGGAAAGGAGAGAGGTAGAGGGAAGAAAGAGAATGGAGGTGGTGAAAAGAAAATAGGTGGCCTCATCCACCTATGTGCTTTGAATTTGTTGGAGGTGTGGACTTCAAGGAAACAGCTCTGAGGATGCTCAGAACAGAAGTACTGGCTCAGAGGTCTACCAAAAGGGTAGATCTGCTAAGATTAAGGTTTGTGGTCATTAAAACCTTTACAAGATATTTGCTTAGATTTGCAGTAGATGGTAATTAGGATCAGCAGAGCAGTTATTTCTTTACAGGAAGGGATGCTTTTCTGTTGAATTTTGTTCACTTTCTACTTTAAGCATATTCTGAAAAGCCTTCTTTGCAAGCCTGGCAGATCTCCCTACTCCAAAAGAGAGTTAATGCCTATACTTGCCTGCAGCAACAGTATGTCTCATTTGAATCCTGGAGTAATCAAACCATCAGCTCTCTTTTGTTTTACTAATAGGTTGTAAGGGCCTAATTATGCTTAACAGCTTCAGTTGGGTGTCTAGCTGCAGTGCAGAAGCATCCCAAGAACATTATTGCCATGCAGTAAACCATTTCCTAGTCCTTGGCGAATGATTATCAATGGAATGTTAACTGCCTTCAATGACATGGGCATTGTTCCTCTTCTTAAGATAGGTCTACCTAACTTCTCAAGATTGTATGTTTAGAGATGTGTCAGCAGCATTTCTAGATCTACCTTCCTTTATGTGATATTGCAAAACATTATCTTATAGGCCTTGGTGTGTAAGATAAACTAGCCAATGTAGTCTTCATGGTTGTGAGAATTATCATGAAGATTAAATAAAAACCCAAAGCAATCATTACTCCTGTGATTTCCTGTTTTCTTAGGAAACTTTCTTCCTGCTTCAGTAGTCAAAAAAAGCCATGTGGCAGATAGGAGCAGAAGCTGATAATTCGCTGCACTTTGCTGTCTTTTAGCTGCTACGCCATATTGCTGAAGTATGCATATGTACATTTTTGGATCATGGTCATAGTGTATAGGAACAAGCTGAAGGTGTGGAAATAATAGTGCTTAAATTACCTGGAATACGAATGTTAAATACTATTTTTAACCTAGCATTTATACCTGACAGTTGAAGAATCTCAATTAAGAAGTGACTCACTGTCATAAATCAGCTACAGGTTTGTAGCCATGTTGGTCTGCCATAGTCGAAACAAAAAAATAATAAACATTCCTTCCAGTAGCACCTTAGAGACCAACTAAGTTTGTTCTTGGTATGAGCTTTCGTGTGCATGCACACTTCTTCAGAATCAGCTGGGTACTTTTTTTAAAAAAAATCTAGTTGACAGATACCCTGACATTGTTTAATTAACCTGTGCTTCCACTTATTTACAGACAGAAGTATATATGTGTGCGTCTGTGTGTGTAATATATATTTCCCTGTTCCATTCCAGGTGATCAGCTTTTTTAGCTCCAGAATTGAGCAGGCTGGGGCTGAGCTGTCTGTAGAGAGAGTTCTGGAAATCATCAAGCAAGGAGCTGTTGCTCTGCCCAAAGACAGGCTCAGGGTGAGTGCTAACAAAACCAGTCAATGTGTAGCATGCCACAAAGCAGCACTTTAAGGATGATTTTCTTTCTTTAGGTTACAGCATTGCCTGCTGTAGAGTTCTACTATATTTGAGTTCTGGTGTTTGTATGGATTATTAATCTATAACGGAATGTGCAAGCATGCTGTGAAAAAGAATGAATGGCTATATAACATGGGTGTAGAAATTATCATTTCTGTGACCGTATGCTTCTTTAAGAACCCTAATGAATTATATGCACATGTTGCTACTAGAGATGTCTTGTAACTACAGTGGTACCTTGTTTCCCAAACTTAATTCATTCCAGAGGTCTGTTCCAAAACCAAAGCATTCTAAAACCAAGGCATGTTTTCCCATAGAAAGTAATGCATAATGGATTAATCTGTTCCAGACTATTAAAAACAACCCCTAAAACAGCAATTTAACATGAATTTTACTAACAAGACCATTGATCCATAAAATGAAAGCCGTAATCAGTGTACTATACTGTAGAATAAATAAGGCAGTATTGTAGATGATATAAATAATAAATAATAATAAATTCTTACGTGCACTGATGATAGTCATTGTTTGGATGGGGGGCTTTTATCCATTTCTGCAGTCACACAATCAATCAGTAGCTGAATTGGGTTCCACACAGTCACAAAAACAGAGTCACAAGCCACATTCACCAGTCAGTTGCATAAAACGAAGAACAAGTCACAGTAAAAAAAAAACGAAAAAGCCACACAAACAAAAACTCAAAAAATGAGCAAAAACAAAAGCTCCAAATATCACCTCTGTGTTGTGTGGGGTGCTCGGGACTCAACAGCCGACAGACTCAACAGGAAGCCTCTGATTAGCAGCGGGGGACTCAATTTACAAATGGAACACACTCAACAGGAAGCGGAACATGTTCTGCTTCCAAGGCAAAGTTCACAAACCGGAACACCTACTTCCGGGTTTGCAGTGTTATATTTCCAAGTTGTTCATAAACTAAGCTGTTCTAAAACCAAGGTACCACTGTATATTGTTTTGTTTTATTTTTTTATTCATTTCATTCCTATGCCACTTTATATATTTAAGAAAAAATACATCAAAGCAGTTTACAACACATTAAAACATCAAATAGAACAATCCAGAATAAAAATTACTAAAGAAAGTCAAACATTAAAGTATATATGGTAGGTCTCAGTAGACCTGTGGGCCTGAGGTTCCCCAATGCTGTTTTACTTCCTGTCACCCCTGAAAAGAACAAGTTTTTTTCCTTCTCAAATTTGAATAAAAACTATGTGGCCCATTCTACAGAATGAAAATAACAAAATAAAAACCTCAGATCTAAAGGCAGTACTGTGTTAGAAACCCAGTTATAAGAACAGAAGGCCTCCTAGAATGCTAACTTGACTTTTTTTGGAGATGGATCCGTCCTTATATCCCAACATGAATCTAGAATTGTACTCACTGGCCTATTCCTAAAAAGTTAGATAGAGAGCTGATCCCCAATATCTCTTATGTGTATGTTCTGCGGAATCTCATCAAGGACCACAAAACACTGCGTCAAAATGAACAGAATCCTTCAACAATTGGCAGTTCAGAAAAACAGACTATCCTCCCACACGGGAACACACTGTGAATTAAGATAACAAGGATTTGCTGCTGTTTGGATAATTGAGAAGAGAGTGTTTATACTGCAGATGTAACTAAATACATTTGTCAGATGTTTGTTTGCTTTCCCAATGAGCACATGTGTTGTGTGTTTGTCATACACTTTGTTGAGTAGGCAGGCCCCAGGCTACATAGAGGAAGATTAGATGCCAGGCTAGTAGGTTTAGTGCTAGGCTAGTAGGTGAACTCTTGGTTTGGATCCAGTAAAACCGTTGTGGCGTTCTGTCGAAGGAATCTGGTGTCAAAGTAAACCCTGAGTAGAGACGCATCATGACACACATTTGGGAGGAAGAGGGTGGACGTGTTTGATAGTCAAGTAAGTGTCTGAGAATTGGAAACTCCCTTAGCATCTTCACCTGACTGCTGTTCAAGATAAGCATGATTATAATTAGCTGTTGCTTTAAAGTGTCTGCTCCTGGCCATGCGCTATGCAGGGTAGGGAAAGTCCAAACTGGGTAATTAGCCTTCTTAGAAGATTCCAGCAGAAGCTAGGAGATAAAGTAGCAGGTGTTGAAATAACCAGGTCTTGGATTTCTCCCTCACCCTGTGGAAGGAGATAAATGAAGCTAATGCGCCTGGGTCTTGAGGTGGAAGCCGCAGCATTCAGAGATAGAGCTGTCTCCTTTGCAGACAAGCAGCCCACATTACAGGCTCCTTGTTTTATTGCAGAAGATTATTATTAAGAGTAATTTAAAGATCAGAGTGATAACTGAAAATTGACTTCAGTGTCTACCCCACCCCCAGCCCCAAGTTCACAGTCTTTTTTTTCTCTCCCTCCCTTTGGGTGAAATTATCTGTAGTTTGAGGATTAAGAGCCTGAGAGGAGTGAGACTGTGTCTGGAGTCTGGAAGTTATCTCAGGGTTTTCAGGGAAGTTAGCCAGAAGATAGCTGCACTTTTTTTTTAAGTGGGAAAACCTGTTCTGAATGCCAGACGTTATTAACTGGAAGCTGACATTTGAGTTCATAGAATGAGCAACATTTAAGAGATCACATTTAAATGCTTTTGAAGGAAACTTCCCGCTGGTAAGCCATTTGAAGAGAAAACATTTATTTTACAAATGGCTTTCCTCTGTTGAATTTCCCAGTTTTATTTCGCAGTGTGTTGCCTAGTTTTTTACTCCTTCCTTTTCTCTTTCATGTCTCCAACATGCTTGCCAATATGTTCTTACGTTGCCCCTTGCCAGCATGGCATGAAGTATGTAGTATTTATTGAAACTTGTTCTGCTTAACAGAGCACTAAAGCCTGCTCTTTAGGGCCAAAAGCCAGGGGTGGGGGAGGAAAGGTGCTTTGCTAGCCCATTCCTTTGCAGATTCTTTTTGTCTCCAGCAATCCAAAATGCTGATCTCTCTCTCTCTCTCTCTCTCTCTCTCTCTGTGTGTGTGTGTGTGTGTGTGTACGTATGCACAGCCTGGTTTCCCTGCGTGATGGCTTCAAAGTGTACCTTTATTTTATAGGAAACCATTTCTTTGATTTGCTAAAGAGATGAATAAGCAAATGGAAGTAGCATTATAGTGACAACAAACCAGGCCCGTCTTAGAGGGATCAGCCGCCCTGGCGCAGCGATCCCTCGGCGCCCCCAGCCTGCCGCCTCTCCGCCCGCCTCCCTCCCGCGCTGGCCGCCCCTCGGGAGGGGGGGTGGGCGAGCGGGGGGGTGAGGGGCGTGGCGTTGGAGCAGGCGCTCGCGCACCAGCGGGCGGAGGATGAGGGGCGGGCGGGCGCTCGCGCACCGGTGGGCGGGCTGCAAGCCGGCCGCCCTCGCCTCCCAGAGCCCCAGCTGGAGTGCTGGAAGGTCGCGCAAAGCCCCGCGCCGCTCCAGTTGGGGCTCCGGGAGGCGAGGGCGGGCGGCTTACAGCGCGCCCGCCGGCGTGCGAGTGCCCGCCTGCCCGTGGGGGCGGGGGCGGGTTGTGGAGGGGGAGCCCGGTATGCCGGCGGGCTCGCGGGGGCTGCGCCACCGGCCTCTATGGATGAGACGGCTCTGGAACAAACAGATTCTTAATCCCAAAATACAGGAGTCATGCCAGCTCCAAAGGAGAATATTCTCAGAAAGCAGCAATCAAATTGATGCCATCAGGAAAATTAGTTCACTGAGACAGAGATATTTTATTAGAGGCTACGGCTTCCCAGTGGGTGATGCTTGCCTCTCTCAAACTGCTTTGGGTTTTGTTTTGTTTCTTCCTAAAATCAAGCGGTATGTAAGTTCTATGAAATAAATAAAATGGGCAGGTGACAAGAGAAGCAAGGCACCAATTGCATCATTGCTGAAGTCCTGTGCATATAAACCGAAAATAGTCCAACAGAGCATAGAAAAGCAGTGCCATTGGACACAGCTGGAATTGCAACAAAAGTGGCATCCAAGGCACTATGTGGTGGACATTTGCCCCTAAAATCTAACTCTGAATCTTGAGTTCTGCAACTCTTAAAGCAAACATTCTGAGAGGCAGATTCCTTCTTGCACTTAAGAGCCATTGCTGTTGAGAAAGAATTTGAAATACTATTGAGAAGTTCACCTTTACCACCCTGGAAAATGTTCTGTCCACCACAAACCAATCATCAGCACCATAACTTGCATGCTTAAATCTCATGTAGCCAAGCTGAGAGCAGCCACTTCTCAGCAGCCAGTACAGAAGCCAGTCAGGGGTTCTGCTTTGCCTACCCAGTAGCCAATGGTTTGCCATCCCAGTCCTCTTCCATGCTGCTGCTGAAGAAGTGAAGCTGCCTCCGCTTCAGCCAGTAAGGGACTTGAGCTAGTGAAGCAAGACCTGAGCACTCCACTGAGCCAGCCCCACCAGCTGTTTTTCCAAGGTGCTAGTGAGAAAGAGGAGTCCCTTTCTCACTATGCAATATGGAGAAAAACTTGGGAGAGGGTGGGAGGAACGGAGACACAACAGTGTGTGCATGCTTTGGCCCCAACCATTCAGGACTTTGGCCTCACCCACTGTCCTCCATGCACTTTCCCTCAGAAGAAGAATGGCTCCCCAGTCCTGGAGTAGATAATATTGCAGTAGATGGACTGGGGGCCTCACCCTGTACAAGGTAGCTTCATATGTTGACATGAAGTTGTTGGTTAAGAGAACAAATTATTAAACATTATTTCCATGTAGCAGTCCATAATGCTGAAATCTGAACACACACACACACACACCTCAATATCATACATTGGCTAGTTGTTATAGAATGTTCATAGACTAAAATAATAGCTTTTGTGTTTTGATTTCTTGAAATTTTAAAATGCCATCAATGCACCCAGTAAAATACCTTCTCCAGTAAACCTCTGAAAGGAATTATTTAATTGTTTCTCATTCCAAGGATTGGTTAATTTTGTTCTTATGAAGATAAGTCCTTTTTCCACATAAGGTCTTGGTTACGTTAAAATACAATATTGGTCAAAGCATTGCTTGATATTACAGCAGTGGTGTTTATCATGGCATCCACAACCTCTGTGTGACTCTCCCAAAGAGAGCTCATTCATGTTGTAACTGCAACCTTATTTATATATTACTCTCAAGTTTTGAAAAGGAGGACATGCACTCCACCTCACCCCAGGTATCCTCTGAGTCTGAAAATCAACATATATTAATGTAGACTTCAGGAAAGGGGTAGAATCCATAGAAGGGCTGTAGGAAATTCATTTTTCAAATATGGCTAAACATGAGAACTCAAACACCTGAGGTTTGCTTTTATACTGTAGCTGTCAGTTAGCTCTAGAGTTTAAAACAGCATTTCTACCTCCATTTGGTTGAAGGGCCCACTGTGGGATTTGTCTTATAGTAAGGCGATGTTGGGGGGAGGCATCTCAGTAGAAGAAGAATTAAGACAACTTACTAGCATTGCTGACCTGTGCAAGAAAGAAGCAGCAATTTTATTCTGCATGCCATTTTGGCATTAAAGCTATAAAATGCCCTAATGCTTTTCTGGCTCTCCCACTGAAAAGGAGTGCAAACACCACTTCACGATTGCAACACAGGAAAATGTGCATTAGCAAGACACACTTGAATTTCTGCCACTGAAACTCCTTGAGATAATATCAGGTTTTTACTGTAAGCATGCCACAGAGTTCTCCGATGGAATACAATTATCTGGCTTTCCAACTTGCAAGGCAAGGAGCCCCCTCCATAAAACATTTTCTTTGTAGACCAAGAGTAAATAGATCTTCAGCCCTGTTCCTGTCCAGTGTCCAAGAATGTCAGGCGTCATTGCTGAGCATTTCAAAGAACTGCAGCTCTTAAAGGTTATGAGCTACCACTAATTGTTGTCAGGGTACAGGAGTTTGATCTTGAAGCAAGACCACCCTTCTTAAAAAGAAAGACTTAAATAGTTGGATCCATTTTACCTTAGGAGAGAGAGAAAAGGCTGTTGCGAAGTAGTTTTGAGAGGGGTAACCATGTCAATTCTTTGCAGCCAAAACACCTTAAAGACGTGGTTTTGGCATTAGTTTTGTCACATCTAATGAAGAGCATTTGGCCTACTAGAGCTTAAGCTGCAATATGCATATTTATAAAGTGCCATGGGATTCTTTGTTGTTTTTGTAGGTCAGAATGCAGAAAAAAATATCGGAGGGAAATGGGGAAATCCATGAAAAGAAACTGATAAGCAGCAAAATAAAAAATAAAAAAAATCCTTCCAGTAGCACCTTAGAGACCAACTACAGTAAGTTTGTTCTTGGTATGAGCACATGAAAGCTCATACCAAGAACAAACTTAGTTGGTCTCTAAGGTGCTACTGGAAGGGTTTTTATTTATTTTTTATTTTGTTTTGACTATGGCAGACCAACACGGCTACCTACCTGTAACGGATAAGCAGCAGTTTAAGATAAATAAGGACTTCTTTGCATAATGTGCCATCAACATACCATAGTACGCAATTAATTGTGGTGGCAGGTAGCAGTAATGCGTTTTGAAAGAGTTGTGGTTGAATACAAAGTGGGTAGGTCTCTCTGTGGCTGCTAGCCATGATAGCTAAAAGGGGAACATGCATGTTCAGAGATCGCATACCTCTACTATCAGATTTCAGGCTTTTACAACAAATGATTGATAACATCGTCATAACCTGCTTATAAAATTTCTAGGACATCTGTCTTGGCTACTTGCTGTTGACCAAATGTGCCATGGCCATTCTCATATACCAGTTCAGCACTATGGACTAAGTACATCAGAAATGAGCCATGAATTCGCGTGTAAACTGACACACCAGTTAAACCAAGTGGTGGAAGCCAGCAATATTCTTATGTTGATCTTACTCCTAAATAGTTAAACCCTAATTATATCTGTTATATGGCTGGTGGAATAACCAAAGATGCTGGAAAAATGTGTTCTATATGAATCGTGCACACAGTTTTATTGGATGTGCCTTTTATAACTAGAACAGTTTATGCTTGTAAATTTGGGAATTTTCTCTTTCTAACTTGAGGGTGCAGCTAATTGACTGCAGATTCAACTAGTAATCTAGCCTATGAACAAATGTACTTTTGTTATGAAGGGCCTGAATTTTATAGGAAGTTAATTGTTTTTACTTTATATCTTCTCCCTTTCAGGGGTCATCAGGCTCATACACATACATACAGAAACTGATATATCAGTTATTGTTTTTGAAGGTGAGGTTTTGTTGTTTGAGAATCTGTGTAGATTTTGGAATTATAGTAGCAACCTACCAAGCAATCCAGCTTCAAAATCGATAACTTTGGACATCTTTTCTCTAGCAAAACATATATCCAAATGTACCATCTCAGAACCTGCTCCCAAAATGCAAGGCTTATTTTTTAAAATGAATAATGAGCAATAAAGCCAACTAAGAATGTTGTTTTATACAGTCTTGCATTTCCAGTGCATTGACTTGGAACGATACTATAGGATGTGTGTTACATCCTCTTTGTGTTCTTAAAGAGCTACCACACGTGTGTGAAGTGCTATTGCATTGTCCTTCAGTAAGAGCTCTAAATGGAGTCTGGCAGTTGCAGTGTTTTGCATGGTACTCTTTGGCTCAGCAGTGATAAGCAATAGACAGTCTGGCTCCTTCAAGGAGTCTTTCAGCAACGTCTGAGCCCTCAGCAGTTCTAAAACTCTCTGGCTGACTTTCCCCAGTGGACCATTCATTTATCAGGAAATGAAATTGGTTACAGGATTCCTCGTATTGCCAAACCACACTGACGAAATCTGGTTTATTGCTAGCTTCAGAAACTGCAAGAGTACATTAGCTGGCTTAGTCTTGCTCTAAGTTTCTTTCTGACATCGTCTGAAAAGAAAACCTGTTCTGTTTAGATTGTAAGGATTCGGGACATTTGCTTGAATATCTATATTCTCATGATATAAACCAGTTGATAATTCCATGTCCCCAACAGTTTCATCCCTGAAACTGGGAATCCTTTCTTTGTTACATATTTCTTCTTCAAAGCTGAAAATCTTTCACCTGCTAATATACTGGTAGTCTAACAGTCTAAACAAAATTTTGTTGCTATAGATCAGATTATGCACACAAATGAAGGGAGTTATTGGGGGCCAGGGGGAGAATGACTGCACACTATTTTAAAGCAGGTAATCTTGTTTATATGTTTGTGGGGTGAGGCGAGGCAATTTGTTGTAGCTGTGTGATTGATTTAATTATTTTTACCTCACTCTTCAGCCCAAAAAGCTTTAAGTTGCTTACAAAAATCAGTGGTAGGATAATCCCTGCCCTCAGCTTTACAATTTAAAAGACATGACACACAGAGACAAAAGGATGTGGAGGGAGATATATATATACATATAAACAAGCTCGCACACAAGTTCTTGGAATGCCCAGGGACACCTGGTCTCTCAAAGAGGTATTTGTCTCTCTGATAGAGACACAGGTTATTGGGAGGTGTACATTCAGTAACCATGGTCATTTTCATCATTTGGAGAGTGGTGGGGGGGGGGAGGAAGAGATCCGTGGTTGCTTTTAGCCGAAAGATATTCTCAGTTACGCTAAACCTGATAATGCTAGTTACAGGTAGGTAGCCGTGTTGGTCTGCCATAGTCGAAACAAAATAAAATAAAAAATCCTTCCAGTAGCACCTTAGAGACCAACTAAGTTTGTTCTTGGTATGAGCTTTCGTGTGCATGCACACTTCTTCAGATACCAGCACACGAAAGCTCATACCAAGAACAAACTTAGTTGGTCTCTAAGGTGCTACTGGAAGGAATTTTTTTATTTTGTTCTGATAATGCTGTTTTACAAGGGATCCAGTAAACGATCTGGATGCCCCTGATTCTGCAGCACTGCTAACCTAAAGCAGGTGTAGACCTGGTCATGACCACTAGGATATCCATGTGAAAACGGATATAATTAATTATGAAATGCATTAAAAAAAACAGATTTACAAATATGAATTTCGAATTTTCTAAAAATCACTGCTTTTATAAAAAAAATGGTGTTAGCTGAGGTGATGGTGATTATTATTTATTACATTTGCATATTGCCATTAATCCATAGCTCTCAAGGTGGTTCACAACATAAAATTACAGTTAAAAAAATACATAAGGGGGGGGGAATCAACAAATTTAAATGGGCATCGGGTATCGGACAGCCAAAGGTCTAGGTGAAGAATATAGAGAGTATAAACCCATTTGTAATGAATTCTATGCATTAATCTCCAATTCCATACACAATATTTTCTATTTGGGAACTGTTTCATTGTACTAAATACATAAAGAGAGTGGTATTCTTCTGTAGCACACATATATACAAATTTGCAGCCAGCCTGATTTTATGCAGATCTGCACCATTTATAATGTGGCAGTATTTGTTCATGAGAGTTATATTTCCAAATACAAAATGCCTGGATTAAAAGATGTACATATTTTACTGTCTTAAAGCACAGCATGGACATGAGACTGTTGGAATAGGTGCTGCATGACCTGTATATATACTGTCAGATCGTCAGTGGTTGCTCATGAGTAATCAGCCAGAAGCCGAACTTCTAACAACTAAGTTCTTTATTGTGCAAATATTTACAGTGGAGCTCAAATAAAAACGTCCATCTCATCCCTCAGCAGAGTCCGGGAATGACCGTTTCCGGTTCTTGGTCCAGCACAGAAGGTGCGGGATTCTAAACCCCCGCCTCCCCCTTCCACATCCTTCTTCCCTTCGCGACCGGAGCGTGGGAAAAGGTCCCTGTTCCCCACTTCCTGCTTGGTGTTGAGGCTCTGTGATCCAGACACAGCCCCTGTCCCGACTCCCTGCTTCCATCTCCCCCTCCCCACTGGAGGAGTGGTTGGATGACGAACTGCGGAGAGGGGGAGGTGGGTCCCTGTACCGCAACGGATCTGGGAAAGCTACCTGTCTGGGTGAGGGGGGCTTCCTGACATATACATAAGATCTTTGAAGCATACACTTATAAATGTGCAGTTTAGACCCCTAATTGTCTGAGAAGCCTCCTTGCATAAAGTACTTGCCCACTTAAGAACTTTTGCCACAAGATGGTGGCAACAGGGGCAACTTAGAGGGCAGGGCTAAATGGGTGGGCCCGCTGCCATATGATGTGGATTTTTTTCATGTGAGTAACACCTGGAGAGGGCTGGAGTTTTGTCTTTATTTGACTTCTCCCTGTTTCCATGCTGAATCCTAATTTATTGCATTAACCTCTCCAGTATTAATAAATCCCAAACATTTTAACCCAATCTCCCCATCTGTTTTTTAAAAAATATTTTTTTTGTCAATTTTGTGTATTTTGCCAGCTACTTACAGGAACAACTTATAGCTTCTTCCTAAATGTACCTAATAGTAGTATTAGGGGTTATTTTCATAATCCTAGCTCACATGAATTCCCCAGATTTTGAAAAAACAAAACAAAAAACCAACCACCCTTAATTAGTTTTCATCTGGTGTGTGATATGATCCAAAAATCAATATACTTTACAGCCATGTTGTAGTTGCTTTCTCGTTTATTAGGGTTGACTCAGTGGATAGTTTAAGAATCTCATCCTCTGTCTACTTCAGCCCATCTTTCTAACATTTGCTTCTGCAATCAGCTACCCTGTGACCTGCTGGGGATGTTTGGCTGTCTAGTTTGCAGTTTCTGAGATTTACAGAGTCTCACAAGACCAGTCCTTGTCTGGTGCCAACTAGTGGCCTTGCTCATTGTCTAGACCCTACAGAGATGAAGCCATTTAAAATAAAGGCTAAATAAGTGGTTTGGTCTTCCTCAGTAACAGTTAATCACTGACATTGTCAAGAATTCTATAAAATCATGTTTTCAAAGCCGCCACAGCTGTTAAAAACAAAATTACAAGCCTTATTAATATAACTTCTTCCCTTTATTTGAAGGAAAAATAATAATAGCAGAATTCCTGGACATGAGAAGCTTTCACCGAAAGCACAAAAAGGTCACACCGCCTTCTTCCAACCCCACCTTTATACCTCAATTTTGTCAAGCCGAAAGTGGTTTCAGTTTAGCTTGCTTTCTGTTAGAATTGGATTTTATTATTGTAAAATTTCTATAAATCTTGGGGTTCATTTTGCTTTTAACTGTCCTTATTCACACAACACCCTTGTGAGGCTTCATGTAAATAGCTCCATTTTTAAAGATCATCATTATGTACCTGGCAGTTCTGGCTCAGATACCAAGTCAGCCAGTAAATTCATTGTTTTGTACCCAAATTATCCTATAATTCCAGCATGGGACCATGTTTGTTGTGGTGGTGGTGGTGGTGGTTGTGGATCCTCATATTAAAATGAATTACTTCTGAACACACATGAGGGATTTGGTGAGCGCAAAGTACCAAGGTTGCCCATGGTATTTCTGCTGTGGGTGAGTGACTTTTACTCTGCTTTGAGGTGATTAAACTACATAGTCACTCCAAATGCAGAAATACAGTGGAACAGTCCTCCATCAGAAGAGACTGCCTGCTGCATTTGTGCATGGGTTTTTGCTCTCAGACTTCCTTTTTCCAATCAGGAGGCAAGCCCAGAGCAACGACTCCTACAGAAGAATGGCAGGCTCTTCTATGCACTAGAAGTAAAACTTACCAGGTGTAAGAACAAAACGCACATTCAATTTTAATTTGGATTCATCCATGTATGTTTAGCTTAATAGCACTATGGTATCTGCTCTCACTTAACGTCTTGCACCAGGTTCTAGATGCCACTCAAAATTAAGTCCAGCATCCTTGTGCCTCTGGTTGGTTCCAAGATCAGCTGCGCTGCCCTAGGACACAGTCATTCAGGGTGTCTAGAATTTTCACCTCTTCGTCATGACTGGAACACACATATAGCCAATCTGTATAAGGATAGTTGAAGTCACCATTACAGTACTACATTTCCTCTTTTAGATGCTTACTTGAATTCATTCTTCTCAAGCTCTCTCTGAGAATTTTGATAAGAGGGATGATAGCACACACACACCCAATATCACCGCTTCCAGCAGTTCTACAGAGTATTAAATAATTCTACATTGTCTTGCATTGATTGGTCGAGCAAATTTTTAGGAGGGGGGTGATTTTAAGTGTCACTAAACCCTTCTTTCAATCTTGCATAATGACAAGAGGGTCATTATCTGACTTTTTTGGAACACAGGGGAACATGCAACAATTTTGAGCAAATGGATTTAGGTTCTACACATTATAAAAATTAGTTCAGCCTATTGCAATTTAGAAAAACTTGGTTCTCCAGCCCTGGGTTTTATTAAGCAAGTACTTTGATCACTTTTTGATTCAAGGGAAATTATGGCGAAAAGCAATAACAATGTCACTGTAAATTACAGGTGGAATGAAAGGTAAATGCACAAAATGAGGAATGGTTTTAGGGTATTGAATTTTGTTCAGGCTTGGAACATGGTGTCTCAATTTCAAAATTATTAAAGGTAACTGCATGCCGTGTTATGTTTTGTGTAGATAATAACTTGGGTCTGTAGGTTTCACAAAAGTATTCTCACTCAATAGACTTGTTCCCCCCCCCCCGCGCGCCACCTGATCATTCAAACCATGTTTCTTTTCAAAGGTAATTTAGGTATTTCCTCCCTTTAATAACACGAGAATCAGAAAGTATTGTTGGCTTGGTAACAGATTGGAACTATTCCAGAGTGGCCAGACTTGATTGAGGTAGAACATCCACCCTTGAGCACACCAGGGCAAAGGAAGTAGAGGCACATGACTTTTTCTTTTCAGCGCTTTTAAGTGTCTTTAAGGTAGGGAGACATCCTCGGCCATCAAAGACTGAGGTTTCCCCCTAAATAATTGCAAAGCTGCAGGTGATATGGCCCATAGGTCTTGTCATATATCACAATAACCCCTCCCTTTGTATTTTTTAACGAAGGCAGAATTCAGTGGGAAATTTTCTTTCTTAAGAAACGCAATCAGGAATGGGGGTCAATTGCACAAAGGTTTAGATCTGGAGAGCCACAGATTTTAATTTGCTTCAGTACTAGCCATTAGTTGTGCTTTCTTCTGACATGACCGTACCTCCGGACGTAGACATTTGTTCATGCCAAGGGACTTGGGGAGAAGTGTGGAGTGTCTCGTTATGATGGCCTATGAAACAGGCAGAAAGAATACAGTTGTATCCTAGTTCTCCTGCCTGCCCCAAATCTCAGTGCAACCTTCTCTCAGACACTTTTCATGGGGATCTTGAGTGAGGACTCTGTGTAATGCCAAGTGTCCTGCCTTGGATTTGTGGAGTCCCAATCAGTGGTTTAATGACTTAAAATGTTTCCCCAAATTACCGGTAATCAGGCAGCAGTTTTTAGTTATTTTTCAGACAAGCCACTTACAAAAGAAGGCAGGTGCTGACTTTCTCCCTTCTCTCTACTCCTAGATTCCCCTTTTGAGATGGTGGCTGCTGTGACACATGCTGGCATCATCTAAAAACAAATAACGAATGCCTTTTTTTTCTTCACCTATTTTTATTCATAGGCAGATTTGACTGATTAATCAATTATTCAGTTAAGACTTCTCCAATTGGGTGACAGTCCTTGTAAAGTTCCTTATGGGGTCAAAGTGAGTGTAATCCTTGTAGGGCTGGGTCCTGCAGATTGGGCAAGGCATGTCAAAGCAGGAGGGAATCCGAGGTTATTGGGCCAACAGGTAGACAAGCAGTCTGGTGAACCAGCAAGGCAAGCAAATCACTAAACCAGCAAGATATCGAGAGTGTTGTGCTGGCAAGGTCTACAGTAGACCTTTCAGTCTTGGGTAACAGCAAATAAGACAGAAATGGAACCTAGTGAAGTGATTTGCTGAATACAGCTCAGTTGAAAGACTGCTCCACATGGTCTGTTGTAACTACCGGTAGGCTTTCCCTGCTTCAGAGAATTGATTTGCATTGCCTGGAACTCTCTTCCTCGGACCATGGCATGCAATACTCATTGTCTAATTATTCAGCTGTTTATACCACCATCTTGACTTGTAAGAACAATGACTGCCATGCTTACAACTCTGAATAGCCAGTGGGAAGTGAGCATTATTGGTTGTGATGCCTCTCTGCAGTAGGCTAGCAAATTTGCAACTTGTAACATCTGTTCAGCCACTTGGGATGCATGTCATTGTCCTGAAAATCATACTCACAGTTTGTAGCTGAGAAAGGAGTGATATTGCCTGTGATGAATGCTAGAAGCTAATAGCATACAGCAAAAGTAATCTGATGTTCTCAGAGTTAGTTGAAATCTGGAGACCTATCCTTGATTCTGATTTAAGACTTGCATGGCCTCACTGTTGCATCCCTATTCTTCTTTCCCAACCTGCCTGATTTGTAAAAAGGTGTGTGAGTGTGGGTGTTTGTTTGTTTGTTTGTCTTTTAAATTTTTACAATGCCCTTCATCTGAGGATCACAGGGTGGTTTACAATATAAAAACACAAAAACACATACCATAGTAACTAACAAAAACAGTAACACCCCCCCCCCCACACAAACCCCCACAGGCCAGGGAGAAGAAGTATGCTTTTCTAGGCATCTAAAAATATGTAAGAAAAGCATCAAGCAAGTCTTCCCGGGGAAAGCATTCCACAAGTGGGGAGCCACCACAGAAAAGGCCCATACTTGTGTTGCCACCCTTCAGGCCTCTTGCAGAGGAGGCACACAAGAAGGGCCTCAGATGTTGATTGCAGGGTCCAGGTTGGTTCATATGGGGAGTGGTAATGTGGTCCTCTGTTGTTTAAGGCTTTATAGGTCAAAACCAGCACTTTGAGTTGGGCCCAGAAATTAATTGGCAACCAGTGTAGCCAGGCCAGGGTTGGCTTACATGCTCAAACCATCTTGCCCTGGTGAGCACCCCAGCCACTGAAATCTGCACCAGCTGAAGTTTCCAAACTGTCTTCAGATGGCAAAGAAAACCCCAGTGCATCGTTTTCCAAAAACAACTGACCATGAACTTATCATGATCTTTTCACTGCTTGGAAAGGGAGAGCAAAACATACAGAGAGCTCATCATTACTTCAGTCTTGTTGGCATTCAGTTTCGTTTAGGCTTGCCCACATCGAGTCCCTTTTCATGGCCAGACACTGAGTCATCTCAGAGGCTGCAGGACCTGGGTCATACAGAAACTTAATAGAAAGTTATTTGTCACTGGTCTACTTCATAGCAGCATAATCCAAACATTCCCATAATCTTTTGTAGCAGCCTCAAATGCACACTGATCAAGGTCTGAAGTACCAAGAAAAAGCTGTGCATTTCCTCAGAGCTGATCCCAGGAAGATATAAGCAAGAATCAGTCTTCCCTTTCCTAGGAAGAAAGCCAGATTGGTGTAGTGCCGGGTTTCCCAAACTTGGGTCTCTGGCTGTTGTTGGACTACAACTCCCATCATCCCTAGCTAGCAGGTCCAGCAGTCAGAGATGATGTGAACTGTAGTCCAACAACAGCCGGAGACCCAAGTTTGGGAAACCCTAGTGCGGTGAATCAAATATCAGACTTGGGCTCAATTTAGACACCATAGCAAACCTTTATTTGTATTAACCATAGTTAAGCACTTGCATCATGATTTGAACTTCCAGAAATGCAGTAGGGAAATCATGGTTTAAAGTTGCTTGTCGTCTTGTATTTTCCATCTGCTCAGCACACCACTTTGTGTATGTGAGGATATAACATCACAGAAACCCATGTGTGTCGCTCTGAGCTCTTTGGAGTAAGGTCAGGATACAAATGCAATAATAATTGATATTGTTCTTGTGGTGGCACATCTGGTGCCAATTGATTGCGCTTGTGAGTTGGCATGAGATGTTCAATTGCTCAGGGAGCTAAGCAATATTGCAGCCCAGCTTTTGAAAGGGGAGAGAACATTGTCAGTTTGGCTCAGACTAAGACCACACAGAGAGAAATTGAAGACTGGGCAAATGTCCTGGCAAGCCAAGGGCCAAGGAGTCATAGAAGCAGAAAGGGAGCAGACTGCCTACTAAAACTGAGGTGCCTGGAGGAAAGATAGAAGAATGAGGCTTACAGGAGACGGGAGGTATGGAATTGAGGTGTTGTGATCAAGATATCGGGTAGAGAAGAGCCCTGCTGCATCAGACAAAAGGCACATCTTGTCCAGCATCCTGTTCTCACAGGGGGCAGCAATGGTTCCCATTGGAGCTAAATAAAAGGGAAAGCAAGGTCTGAATGAAACAAATGCATGGTGGAGTCATGAAGTAGAACTGAAGAGCCTCTGATGAGGGCAAAACTTCACACAAATGGCTGTACACAAGTGGTGTGATGGAAATGAGCAGACAAGGGAGGGTTGGGAACCTGAAGGTTGTAGGGCAGGGTGCCACAGGGACATAGTGCATAGCTGTCAACCTTTCCCTTTTCTTGCGAGGAATTCTATTCAGAATAATAATAATAATAATAATAATAATAATAATAATAATAATAATAATTTATTTGTACCCCGCCCATCTGGCTGAGCTTCCCCAGCAACTCTGGGCAGCTCCCAAACGAATGTTAAAACAATACAGCATTAAATATTAAAAACATCCCTAAACAGGGCTGCCTTCAGATGTCTCTTAAAAATAGGATAGCTGCTTATTTCCTTGACATCTGATTGATGGGTGTTCCACAGGGTGGGTGCCACTACCGAAAAGGTCCTCTGTCTGGTTCCCTGTAACCTCACCTCTCGCGATGAGGGAACCGCCAGAAGGCCCTCGGCGCTGGATCTCAGTGTCGGGGCTGAACGATGGGGGTGGAGACGCTCCTTCAGGTATACAGGACTGAGGCCGTTTAGGGCTTTAAAGGTCAACACCAACACTTTGAATTGTGCTCAGAAACGTACTGGGAGCCAATGTAGGTCTCTCAGGACCGGTGTTATGTGGTCCCGGCGGCCACTCCCAGTCACCAGTCTAGCTGCCGCATTCTGGATTAGTTGTAGTTTCTGGGTCACCTTCAAAGGTAGCCCCACGTAGAGCGCATTGCAGTAGTCCAAGCGGGAGATAACCAGAGCATGCACCACTCTGGCAAGACAGTCCGCGGGCAGGTAGGGTCTCAGCCTGCGTACCAGATGGAGCTGGTAAACAGTCGCTCTGGACACAGAATTAACCTGCGCTTCCATGGACAGCTGTGAGTCCAAAATGACTCCCAGGCTGCGCACCTGGTCCTTCAGGGCACAGTTATCCCATTCATGACCAGGGAGTCCCCCACACCCGCCCAATCCCTGTCCCCCCGAAACAGTACTTCTATCTTGTCAGGATTCAACCTCAATCTGTTAGCCGCCATCCATCCTCCAACTGCCTCCGGGCACTCACACAAGACCTTCACCGCCTTCACTGGTTCTGATTTAAACGAGAGGTAGAGCTGGGTGTCATCTGCATACTGATGAACACCCAGCCCAAACCCCCTGATTATCTCTCCCAACAGCTTCATATAGATATTAAAAAGCTTGGGGGAGAGGAAGGAACCCTGAGGCACCCCACAAGTGAGAGCCCAGGGAATAAGGGAATTTCCCTTTTTTTAAAAAGGGAAAAGTTGACAGCTATGACATAGTGCTGCTAGGCCAGAAGTATGGACTCTGATGGGGGAATACTGCATTCACTGTACTGCTCTGACCTGGCAACTCTTAAGGTGCAGATATGGGGGGGGGGGACCAGTTTGAAGGGCTGAACTTCACATACTGATTTTAATTAGCTACATCTTTGGCTGCAAACTCCCAGTAGCCATAGGAATGAGCAGAGGCACTCAAGCTATGAATGCCACTCAAGTTATTCAGTTGTGATCCAGCACTGCTGATCAGCCGTGCCAGAAAGCCATAGAAAGATATAATGGAGTTGCTAAAGGCAGCTGAGCTTCCCTTATCTGGGCTTTCTGTAGGCTGCGATGGGGAGATACAGAGGTAGAGCAAGTCACCCGTAAGCAACCTTGTTAGCATCCCATGACTCTCCACACTGTGGCTCTGGAAAGATGCAGTCATCTTTAAGCAAATAACTAAACCCGTTCCACCCAGGGTGTGATGCATGTTCTTACTCCATCACTATTCGCCTGTCTCCACTTTTCTTTCTTCCTTTTTCTGTCCTGGAACAGTTGAACTTTCAGAGACTTTGCTGTTGCAATACATCTTCATTTCTGTGAACAGGAATATGAAATTGATTTTTCTCCCGTTTCAGTGTCTGGCCTTCTCCACCCAGACTACAGTTCTCTGAACACTTCTGAGACCTTCAGTTACTTAAGAAGGGAGTATTGTCAGGCAGCCACATACATTTTCCAATACACAAAGATTGTGGAGCCAAAGGTCTGCTGCCTCAATAGGGGTGTTAGTCAGCATGTCCTGAACTAAGACAGATAAGGACCCACTTCCTAGGCTGCCCTGATCAGAAAGTTAACAGCTGGTGACAGTAAGTCTGTCTCTTGTTCTTAAGTGATGGTTATCATTTTGTAATATTTACAGGTCTGGCTTTCTCAGACTAAAACGTACAAAATAAAGAACTTTATTAAGAAACTTATTGCCACTGCTGGACACTTGTTTTGCCAAAGCTACGCTATCCCCATTTCCATAAGCAAAAAAAGAGAGGGGGTGTTACATGCCTTCAGGCACCAGGACAAGGGTTGATGAACAGTTTTAGCTGCATCTATGTGCAGGGGGGAAAAAAACTTTAAAGCGGGTTCCATGGAGTTCTGTTTCCATTAGGCACCAGTCTGCTGGGAGGGATGGGTTTGGGAAAGAGTTTTGGGGATTTTGCTCTGGAGGTGGCTGGGCAGATGGAGCGGGGGGGGGGGGGAGAGGCCCCATTGCCTTCCAGCTCCTGAAACAGACCAGATGTGGTAATGGGCATTGGTGTGCTGGGTGTGACCTTTACCCCCACTTGCCCACAGCTTGTCCTTTCTGGCTACTTAGGCCTTTTTGCAATGATATCATTGCTTTGCACCAGTTCTTGGTGAAAGCATGTCTGGAGCCTCTTCTTTAGAAAAGCATACAGGCTGACTCATGCTGCCATTCCTTTTGCCACTCTCCGCATGAAAAGGATTTTTGTGAAACCAAAAACGCAGAAGTCTATTTTTAAACAAGGAAGGGGTTTTTCACCTTTTAGGAGTCCCGTCTGCTTAATTTCTGCAGTTTAAATGTGGTAAAACTGGAACCATCCCTGGCTACGCTGAAGCCAAGCGCTGGTTCATACTGTGCAACTCAGAGAATGGTGGGGACAAATAAGAATGAACACCACCACCACATCTTTCCCCATTTCCGCTGCAACATGGGAATTGTCATAAATCTTCTGGTTCTTGAGGCAGAGAATCCGAAAGGAGATTGCAGTGGGAGTGGGGAAGGAGTGTGTGTTAACCAGGACCAACTTCCATTTTGCATACCTTCACCTCAGTGTTCGAAACTCCCATCGATCAAGGTGCAAGTTGCGACAGGGAATTTCATTATAGCGCGAGCAGTTTCTGAGCTCTGGGCGCAGTACTGAGCCTAAGATTTCAGATTAAAACTGGATTCTTGTTATAAAAAAGAGTGCCTAGACGTTCCATTGTTGCGCCCATAACCCAGGTTTAAGGTTGGCAACTGGCTTGTATATCTGTGTTTCTAACACTGCTTGACTTCAATATGCTGTGGATCTTCGATAGCAGCTTCTTAAATATCTGTTTACACAATTCCTAAATCCAATCAGGAACTTTCTGATGTTAAAAATGTTTTAAAGCTTGAATCCCAGTGCAACATGTTGTCATTTTATGTATGCATTGTTCAATTTATGTCTGAAGGTTTCAAGTAGATTACAAAGTGGCCTCCTCTTACTTCTATAGTTAGCTGGGTCTACACTACTAGTTGTAACTGGCTTTAAGCCTATTTAAAAACCATGATTTTCAAATAAGGCATCTTAGCATTATTGCTGCAGACAAAGCTAGAGATCTGGGTGAGCATTTTTAGAATCCTCACAAGACTACAACAGTAAAGGTTCTCCCAGAGGAAATCATCTAAACAGTTTACCAATCAATTTAAAAACTGGTTTCAGTATGTAATACAGACATATCCTTAGTCCCCGTATTATTATGCAGTGAAATTGGTTTCTCTTTTTGATTGCTGTAAATCATTAAGATTGCTATGGTGGGACAAGAATACGTTGGAATGAGATACCTGGTACTTGATTTACTCTGCCACCAGAGATGAGCTATGTAACAATATTGAAACATTTTGCTCTGTAAACACCATGAATCATTTTTTAGCCTAGGCTTAACCCCTTTTAACACTAATATTTTATAATGAACAAATAAGCAGTGGTGAAAAATAGAACCTATGGAATCTTTTCATTTGGATACAAAACAGTTTCATGACTGATAACTATGAAATTCCCTATGATGACTTGGTAGTTAAAGTGGAAGTTTTTTAACCATTTATTTTTCAGTATATTAGGTGAGACATATGCAACTTAAAAGTTAAATATTCCTATCTATGCAAAGAATCAAATGTTTATAGTTGGATTATAGGGTCCTCTACTTTTTACCTTACAAGTAAAATTATATTTTCTTGCTAAATCATGAGCAACTTCCTTTTTCTTTTAAAACAAATGGAAGAGAAATTTAAACTGTTACATAACAGAAAATGAATTAATGTGGATATTTAATAATATCCCAAAAAGGGAAAACTATTTTAAAACAGTTGATCAATAGTATTTAATGCCAGACATGTCTCCAGAACCTAAAATAACTTTATTTGGTAATGTAAATATTATTGTAAATATTCCTGGGTTTTTTTAATTAAGTTATTTTAGGTATTGAGTTGAGAGGTTTATAGAGAGGTGGTCATTGGGTTGAATTCAAATTCTGAAATAATAATTTTCATACAACATACAGCAATCTATAACTGTATGTATTCAAGTACCATGGATGGAACTCCATGCATCCCAGGACTATTCCATCCTCCAGTACCAAGGACTGTTTCATATACAGTTCTTGGTGGAACTTCATGTGTGCACAGAAGCCAGTGGATTGGGCTGACAAAGGGGTCACCAGCCAAGTTTACAAACAGTGAAGTCTCAACAAAATTGTTAGGAATTTTACTTAGTAATAGTTCTATGGGAGAAAGTCAGCACATTGTCACAGAACTTTGTTTGCAAAGGGCAGCAAGGAAAGGCAGGAGGCAAAAATGCCCATGCTTGGTTTTCATGGGGCTTGTGAAGGGTTAACTGTACTGTCACTTGAGCAAGCAAAATGTGCTGGCTTTTTGGTGCCATTTTGGGCAAAATATTTGTGCTCAAGTTTATAGCATGTGGTATTTCTGGGAAAGTACAGACCTTGGTGTCTACTTTGGATGAGCATCCGTCAGGGATGTTTTGGTTATGACTGCAGGGAGTTGGATTATATGACCCTTGGGGGTACCTTCCAATTCTATAATTCTGTGATTCTATGAGCATACGACTGTTGGTTCATCTAGTTTAGTGCTGTCGACTCTGATAGGGAGGGAGGTTCTCTAGGGTCTCGGGCACAGGTCTTTTCCTCCTCTGCTCCCTGTGGTCCTTTAAACTTAAGAGACACCAGTGATTGAAACTGGGACTTGGTGCAGGCAGAGCATTTGCTTTGCCATTGCTCTCTTTGGCACTTCAGGTGCTTAATGTGCAGGTTAAGGCACTAATCATCATCTACCTTGTAAAGTTTTTCATATTTAAATGAAATAAGAAGACGTTTTAGCTCTAAAGCTCATGCAATGCTTTCATGGCATGTCCAAAAATAGCCTCCAGCTGATATGTGTCCCCTTCAAATCCCTCACTAGGAAGCAATTGATGTCCATTTCGTGTCAGTAAGGGTTGTCCCTAATAGGCTCATCTTTTGTATGGCAGGGCAAGATGACAATATGCAATGACTGTGTTAATGCAGGTCTGGGGATTATTCTGTTTTTCAGTTTTTAATTCCCCAAACTCAGAAACATACAAAGGGATTTTACTTATCTGTCTGAGCAGTCAATCACTTTGTATGCTTAAATGGGGTCACAAATGCTTTAGCAAGGTCAGGAAGTAGAACCGTTTTATGGTTGTTGTTTTTTAGTCAGTAGTTTATTGCTTGCTTGTTTAGAGGGATCTTGTCATTTTCCTCAATTGTTTCCCAATATGTCTGCCTTGAAACAGTTTCCTCGTCAACCATTTCTGTCACGTAGTGCATAACCCTCCCTTGTCTGTCTAATCCCATTATGAAATCATTCCTCATGCCCACGTAATTCCCTACATAAAAAGACAAAGCACCTATTTATTTCAGGGAGTTACCCCCATGGACCCAAATGAATATTGTACGGAGTTAACACCTCTTTCTCCATTTCCCAGATTGTGTACACTTTAGTCTCTGTTACATAAGCACGTAATTCTACTTTCCGTGCTTTTGTTTAGAAAGGGCTTTTATCCATATTTGTCCCAGAATATGAAGGGCACGCAGAGTAGCAAAGGTGATCCCTGTTATTGGACTGCCTTGTATGTCTTCCCAGTCCGCATCCTGCAGAATTTTGTGCATTTTTAAAGTTTGTTTGCTCTTTAGCTGATCTAGTAAATGGAATTGTTTTATGTACATATGAGTTTGAGCAGATTTAAGAGTGACTTTTTTTACAGATCATTTTTTGTTGTCCTTCAGAGATGAAACAAGCAGCACACTATTCTCTGTTATGATTATTCTCATCTATTTCTTGTCTGAAGAAGAGCTGAATGAGGCATTTCATTTCAGCATGCTCCAGCCAAACTGAAACACTTTTTACTCCTATCAGTTTCAGTGGGACAGAGGAAAGTAATGTGCTTTAACTCTCCCATTGAAATAAACGGCACTAAAAAGCATGTGTTACCTTTTCTATCAACAGTCTGATCCCGTGCCTGGCTAAACAGAAGTAAATCCCATTGCATACCATGGGGCCTTCTCCCAAGTGTCCATTGAATTGCAGCAATTGTGACCTTTCACCTTAAACTACTCTTGACTTTAGTTCTATAAGACCAACATGGACATAACAAGCTAAGCCTTGTGTGTTTTTTCACCCGCAGTCTGCCTCCCTTGTTAATGTCTTCTCTGCCATCTTGAAAATGCAGCCCAAAGACATAATTTAGATGGCACACTGTGAAAAGGGAGGGCAAGTTCATAGCACTAGACTCCTTTCATGTCTGTAACTTGACAAATATAACTAAAGCATGTCCATTGCTATAAATAGCTGCATCACATACTTATCCAATATTAATTCCTAAAATATACAAAAGGGGTTTGGCTGATATTAAATGGGAGTGGAAATGATCTATTGTCTCCTTCCCTCCTTTGTCCCGTTTTTCCTCTGGTTTGGGGTTAGTTGGCAAAAGTCTCCTTGCCGCTGTATATGGGTAATTGCCTGTGCTTCTCATACTAGCAGAGAAACTGAGTCATACCTTGGTGTTTGGAAATTATCATCATACCCTCTACTATAGTTGAAGGTGGCCTTGTATAATTAACTGATTATTATTTTTAACCAGGGATCTGTTTGATGGGGTAAGGTCTTAAATACTGTTCCAATTCCAGATGTTTCTGCTGTGAGACTAAAAGAACCAAACAAAGTCAGTTTGGTAAAGGACATTTTCTTAAAACCAGTTCCTTACCTGATACATAAATGAAATACCCTTTCCCATATGTGTGTGCGTTTTGTAGGAGAGATGTGTGGTGTTAAATTTCTTACAAGATTTGATACTGTTATCCACACAAATAAGCAGCAGATCTGCAATTTGTTTCTTTAGTTGGACTACCTCCATATAGCTTTCATGAGATGGCTTGTCACACTTTGGAGAAGACTTGTTTATTTACATTCCCAGACTAGTTGTAGTCCTGGGAAACTGGGTGCCGAGTTCAAAAGCCAGGCCAGTAACTATCACAATTGGCAAATTCTCATGTGGGGTTTTTGGATATAGTCCTAGGAGTTCTCATGAAGTTGCTGCTGAACATTGAGGGAACTGCATATTACCTAAATAATCTCTTTTGTTCCATTGATCTCAGCTGCTGTGATCCAGCTAATAGGATTTCAGCTTGAGAGTTCTTGATTTTATAGCCTTCTCCACCATAGCATGAGTTTTGCACAGTGGATCAGAGTTTGAACCTGAAACAGTCTGCATACAAAGATTAGCTCTGTTACTAAGCTGTGCTTCTTCCCATGCTAGGATATGGTGCCAAAACTACCTTCTGCTCAGGCTGGCACACTGAGCACCATTATTAGCCATAAGCAACTTCTAGGGAGCAATGCAAGAGAGTACCATGTATATGTGAGAGATGGCCACGAGGCTGGCTCTTTAAACTCATTTAGCATTAAAGCTCTAATGAGCTTTATAGTCAAGGCATGCCTGCAGATGAAAGGGGACAGAACTTGCTTTGCCCTGTAAATTTCCACTGGTCTGCTTTGTCTCTCTTGACTGTGAGTTTTTCCACAGTTGATGTCTCTTCTGTAAGTCCAAAAAAAGGCATAAAGATACTATCAGGCAGACTCTGCAGCTGCATACCATGTGGACACTTCAACCGAATCACATCCCCATTTTCAGCTGATGCAGGTCGAGGCGACTTTCTGTCGGCAGCAAAAGGAAAGCAATGCAAACAGTGCCAGTGGAACCTGAAAAGGGGGGTGTACTTGTGAGACTTAGGGAGATCTCCAACTTGCCTAATACTCTAGAAAACACAATGGCAAGCACCACTGCAGGCAGCCTGAGCAAGAGAATAAGCCTTCAAAGGAACAGCTTGCTGTTTGCAAAAGTTTGAGTTTATTGCTTTCAGTAAGTTTTGCACAAATTGAAACCATTTAAAGTAAATAAAATATTACAGGTTTTTCCAGGGCGCTTAAACTTTCTCCTTATAAAAGCATGAAATATTTGTCTGTTGTATGGTAGCAGAGGAGGGCATAAGCTTCTTGAAAGCAGTGAACACATCTTGTATGTTGTACTGAGATGCACTGCGATGCCTTAACTGTTCAGAGTTGAAAGAAAGCGGGACAGTGGAAATCAAAGACCAGCTGTAAAGCATGGTATCTTGGACCATTCCACATAAGGATCAGTAATAAACTCATAGGCATACCAAAGGCCTACCTAGTCAGCATTCTGCTACCACTGTGACCAACCAAGTGCACCAGGGAAGCCCACAAGCAGGATATGAGCACAGCAAACCTCTCCACTTTGTGATCCCCAGTAACGTGTTTTCCACTAAGTGCAAAGCTCAGTAGGGAGCTTTAGCCAATAGTACAACACACATGGGTTTGTACACCCAAGTATGTCATGTTCAAAGTATACATTTTTAAGTGCAAATATCAAAAAAGCTACAAGATGCATCAGCTTTTATGACCACTTTATCCCTCATGGGGATAAACACGATCCAACTACCCTTCATGTGTTCCTCACTAACATCAAGCATACAGGCACATTGGCACATGAGAAGCATGGTGAGGGAGCATGTTCCTGCTGTCCCTCACAAATTCATTAGCACTTTCTTCTGTTTTTAGATGTTGGCCTCACATTTTTAAGCCCCCGTTAGACTTACAGCCATGGCCAGATCTATTTCCCCACCTGTAATGGGTACAGTGACCTTATTCATGGTACTGAGCAAGGTCCTTTCATCACTGCCTTTCAAGTAGATTTCAGAAGGCAGTGCTAGGGGACCAACTCCATTTCATGATATATAAGATGTGTGGTGTCACAGTCTTCTATTCTGACTTCTATGCTATTTTAACTCTTCGTGTAAAACTGTTGGGAGAGATCATTTGTGCTAGGAACATATCACTCCATTGCTCAAAAATCTCCAGTGGCTTCCAATTGGTTTTCAGACACAATTTGAAGAGATGGTGTTGACCTATAAGGTCTTGAACAGCCTAGGGCCAGGCTACATGAAAACCACTTTCTCCCATATCTATCTCCCATTGGCTAAGGTGGTCATCTGAAACCCTGCTCTGGTGCTCCCACCTTTTGGGGTTATATATAGCCATGGCTCCCAAGTTGTGCTGTGCTCTCCCCAGAGATGTTGACCTACTCCTCTTTTCTTTCATTCCTTTTCTTTTCAGCATCAGGTTAGATATATTTATTTATTTAAATGAGCTTCTCTTTTAATCTAGAGAAGTTTTTTAAAAATTAACTTCAATCTAGTTTTTGTTCTGATCTGTTTTGTATGTTCTCCCGCTGAACTGCATTTCTACACTAGCTGTCTTGAAAGCTGAATGGTGGAAGGATGGCAGAGAAATATTTTAAATATATAAATACTGGTAAGCAGGACGACACTGCAAAGTGCAGGAGGTCCTTGGTGGAGGCTGTAAGCTGATCTTTAATGTACTGCAGTGGCCTTCTGATTCTGAGTAGCATTAAACCCTCTGCAGCGAAGGGTTATTATCTTCTCCTGCATGATCTTTTGGGTGCCTATGGGGGTGTGGTTATGCACTAAAGTAGCAGTGAAACTGCGGCTCTTGCATCTGTTCATGGGGACTTCCTGTGGTTTTGCATTCCATCGCAGACTCGATGGCTCAGACAGTCTGGTAAACTTTGGACCCGTCTAGCTACATAGTCCTGTTCCAGCCACCAGCTCAGACTCAGCTTTTCTCGGGAAGGGAGGACAGGACTTCTTGTGGTTGTTTAGGCAAATAATGGTAGCATTACAAGGGCATGGGGTGAGCAGGCTTAGACTGGACTGAGCAGTTTCATTTTGGAGAGAAGGCAGCACAAGAAGAGGGCTTTCCCTCCAGGGTTAGTTCATGTGATAGTGAAACTGAATTGCCTGGCCAGCCCAGGACTTCCACATATCCTGCCCAGGCTTGTGTCCTGGAGAGGTCACTTGGGTGCTGCTAATGCTACAAAAACATCGCAGGAAGCAGCAGTTACAAGTTATAAGCTCAACCTTATTGGTGTTAAGTATGATATGAGTACTATGGGTTACCTTTCTTGCTGGGAGAGCCCCTGTATTGATCTCTTAGAGCCACAGCAGGCACTGAAACTCACCAACAGTTTGACTTTACCCCTGCTGGTGCCCTCTTCCATTGTCTCTCAAGATGCCAACACTGGCACCTGCCAGCACTTGGCTTGATCAATACAAAGAGGATAATTGCCAGGAAATATATAAGGTGGCCTCTTGCGGATCAGAACGGATAGCCTGCTCAGAAGGTCATCTATGAGTTAGATCCAGATTTTGTCATAACTAGACTGTTGAAACCAATGGGACTTAATTTAGTCATGACACAAACACACATGTGCACACACCATTTGTCCACAGTGTATTCATGTGTATTCATCTGACAGGAAGACATTTTTATTATTTTGCTTCATTATTTAGGGAACGATCCAGCATATGACTAAATCTTTCCCATTGGAATTTATGGAACTTAGAAGTGTTCAACTGTGACCATAGATTGCCTATTTTATATAGTCAGCAGTTCCAGATTGCATGCTGGTCTTTGGGTCTTGACTTTTACATCCTGGCCCCTGTGCATGTTTACTCAAAAGCAACTCTGGCACAGCATGGCAGGCTTTTATCTGTCAAGCGCTGTGTCACCCACCCTCACAGCAGCTGCAGAAGAAGGCACGAGGTGGAGATAGGATTCTCTGGCCACATTTAATTATTTTTTAAAAAATTCAGTACCACCCTTCATAAAGAAAGAACATCTCGTCAGTTCGCAATAACAATAAAAACTAATTCATTGAAGCACAATAAATTGGAGGACTTGTGAGAGGAAGCGGCTGGCCTCAGACTGCTCCGTAATATGGGATCCAGCCCCTAGGAGCACCAAGTCCTGACTCTCTCCACTGGGGCTTTGCCTTCTCTTACTGCCCATTATTTGCCAGCCTCACTCTGCTTCTGTCACAGTGCGGCAGTTTGTACTTAGCCTTGCCCACATCATTATAAATAACGAAGTGGGATATGTTTTATCTTCACTCGAACTGATGGCTGAAATGTGGCTTTTGTCTGAACTCCCGCCAAGCCCTTGACACAGGCAGTATTTAGAAGTCAGTTTTTTGTTTTTTTTAAAGGAAAGGAAAGGGAGGGGGAGTTCATTAATTTTTGTTTTTCCCCTTTAAGGGCATCCCAACATGAAATAACATGTGTGGCTCTTGCATGGCTCTTCCCAGGGATGCCAGAAAGCAGACTGCTTCCACTTCATACTTATCATGTCTTTGGCCAGGAGTGATGGGATTTGTAGTTCAGACATCTGGAGGGCACCAGGTTGAGGAAGCCTGGTTTTGGCTGTATCTACAGAATAAATACCAAGGGGGGACCATAAAAAGTGGCTGCTGTTCCCAGGTCCAGCGAGCAGCACAGCAGGAAGATTCTTGATGCATTTTTTCCGAAAGGCTAATACGAGCAGCAGTATTGAGTGCTTCTGCAACTGATACATTTTGGACAACACTTACAGGACAAGAGGGAGGGAAAGATGCTGGCTGGGCAGAACGGAAGCAACGCAGAAGACCCAAGGCCAGCCTCCTCCCACCTCCCCCCATAAACTTTTATGGGAAAGTATTACGAGGAACAAAGGGCAGCATAATTGCCATTCTCCCACTGGAATGTGCATTCTGAACATTGGGTAGATACAAAACATACGAACCTTGGAATTGAGCAGCCGATCTGTGTTCCAAGAAAGCAAATAGCTTGCCGACTTCCTCGGCTTGCTCCTTTTAGGCCTGAAGAATCAATTCCTTTCTCGCGTGTTGCATTCACCAAGAAACGATTCGACTTCTCGGTCTCCCTCAGGCTTTCATGCATTCATTCATTCATTCTCTGCTTGTCCTTTCCTTTCCAGAAATTTCCAGAGCTGAAGTTTAAATACGTGGAAGAGGAGCAACCTGAGGAGTTCTTCATCCCTTACGTCTGGTCCCTCGTGTACAATTCGGCTGTGGCACTTTACTGGAGCCCACAAGACATCCAGCTCTTTACTATGGATTCTGGCTGAAGGGGAGGCATACACATGACCCACCCACCCCCTCCCAGAATGCATCCCTTCAACCTATGAAACAGGAAGTTTGTTACTAATGTACAGCCCCACTGCCATTTTCAGGGGGCATATTAGGAGCCAGAATAATAGGGGAACTCTCACAAGATTGTATGCTTTTATTTATATATTTGTAAAAAAACAAAACAAAAAAACAACTCAAGAGATTTTTTTTCCAGCGGCTCTGAGCTTGGGGGTTGATAAAGTAAGATGTTAACAGTGAGCAGCTTTTTAAAAACTTAGAACAAAAATGTAAAATGGGAAAGTGGGGGGGGGGAGTATTTTGATTTTAGAAGTCAGCATTTGCAAGCTGGTTTCCTTCAAGCTTTCTGGTTGTGCTTCACTTTTTATTGTTATTACCTTTTTGTTGTTGCTATGGGCTTCTCATTTGATCATCAGAACAATCTCCCCCCCCCCCTTTAATGTTGTATAGAACTGAAACGTCTGACTGATGCAATTTAAAAATATTACAGCATTAATGCTATTTCATATTGAGGCAGGAAGGATAAATCCTTGATTTTGATAAGGTTAACCCCTACAATGAGGGAGGATTTTCAACGTGATTTTGACAAGGCACTAAAAGTTGTCTTTCTGGCTACTAATACTTAATGAAAGTTTAACAGAATTAAGAGCAGCCCACAAGGAGCGCTGTCTGCAAAAAAATAAATTTTAAAAAAGGATCCATCTCAATAAGGGTTGTGCAGGTGATTCTCCCACTGGATCATGCCCATTCATTTCCGGAGTTTTGGTGTTGTATTTCACACATTTGCATGGACTCCTTGGAAGGGTGCAGGAAAGTGATCAAAATTCAGCAGAACAGAGGTGTGCCTACTGTACTTCCAGGTTTTTGCCAGAGATAATGCAGTTATGCATACATCTCTGAATGTTTAAAAAGAATGTCTTATAATACTGTATACTTTTTCATTATCCCTGGTTTAAAGGGAAGTGGCAAATACTGTGTTTGCCAGCAAATGGGGGAGAATAGAGGGAAATGTTTAATGTAAACTTTTCACATGGAATGTGGGCTTGTGGTGATTACCTTCAAATGCACAGAATGGCATGCCAGGCTTCAGAGAAAAAGGAACTGATGACATACATTAGTATATTACCTTGCCCAGCATGGTAAATGTGGCACACTTTATTATGTATTGGAGGGAGATGGTGACACACTTCTTTTTTATGTGGAATGTTTTGCTCTTTAAAAAAAAAGAAAAAAACCTCCTGACAAATGTTAGAATCGTGTGTCCTTCCACCTTAAGCAAGGTCCTGTATGGCATTCTGCACAAATGGAACTTAAAATCCTTGTCATATTTATTTAAAATTGCAGATGTAGAGAGACATGCGTAGCATATGAGTTCATAGGACTTTGCACACACACAGATTTGGGGAAGAGGCAATATGAAGACTGAATTATCCACGTTTTCAGTGTAACATGAAGAAAATTGGAAGGTGACTAAAATAGGAGTAAATAGGATTTGATGCTATGCTTGGGCTTGCTTTGTTTTTGAAATCTTAGTTAAAGGAAGGTGAATTCTTTGTAATGTTTTTTGCAACCTTTAAATAAAGGACTGTTGACTGCACGACTGCGCATCTTGGGAAAAGTCAATGTTTTAAAAGTGTTCTTCTAAGTTAACAAATTCTGAGGATTGCCTGGAACAGCTGGATTAAACTATAGTGAGAAATCTAATGCTGAAAGTCGTTGAACGCTCTTAATTTTTCTGGCTTCGTCGCTTTTTGAAAGTAGTCAGGAAATCCTCGCCATTACATCCCGAGCAGGACCTGCTGGCTGCCTAGGTCTTCAGTTTGGGAGGGAATCAATCATATAACCAAATTACAAGGGTTTCCTTTGTGTTGTCCGCAAGGGCCAAGAAAGCAAGTTATTGCAGTTCAGGCTGTCCCATCCTGATGACACTGAGCTGCTGAATGTCACAAGACAAGAAGCATTTTTACTCTTGAGCTTTCTTTTCAGATTTTAAATATGGGTCAGCAAGCCTAGAACTGGAGGAGCTATGATTCATTGCTGAAACAGCAGAATAGGCCCAAGACAGGAGATGGTTTTATACTGAACTTAATCCTTGTGTGGTTGACTCTTTTAGGCACTATGAAGGTCTATTGATGTCCTGGAGACTGCAGTCTGGTACATCCATCAATACTCCTTTGTGTCCTCCAGATCTATAAACTACCATCTTTGGAAATCCTTTTCAGTACTTTGTGTGGAAAAGTTACCATGTAGTAATAAAAAGGATGGAAAAGCACCATGCATTGCAGTGTTTTGCGTTTTCTGTAGTCCTTCCCTTTCCCCTGTAATATTTATCACTTTGGCAGACGCTAGCGAAATCATATTTCAAAATCAGGGCTCCTGTTCAATGCCAGAAAATGGCTATATATGTAATGTGTAACCTCCTTCTACAAATTATCCAAAGCAGAGAAGAGCAACAACAAAATATTAAAACAATCCAAACAGCATCAAAGCATCAGATAAAATCTGGAAACAATGTAATAGCAACAGTACACTAGCAATGATAAATCAGCCTCAGCAGAAAAAATTGAGCTCTTCCTGTCACAGCAGCAAATAAATAAATGCTCGGCAATCGACATCCCTGAAAGGCCTTCCAAAAACAGTATATAATTTACCTGGTAATGAAATGCATACAATGATGGGCCCAGGGAGGCTTCCCAGGGAGGAGAGCGGGAATTTCACAGCAATGGAGCCAAGGGTGCAAATGACCTGTTTCTATATTCTGCTTTTGCTCAGAAAGCAGCTTAGTAGATAGAAAAATCTTCAAGCAGAGGGTTTCTTTCACTGAGCAAAGGATTTCCCAACTCTGTGATTTTATGGAGTGTGGCCACCAGCTTCTCCCCTCTCGCTTTTCAGTTGGTCCTGCTAGCTGGGAATGATGGGTGTTGTAGTCCAACAATAACTGGGGACCCAAGGTTGAGGAAGGCTGGCCTACCTACTCAAGGTTCAGGAATCCTATTTTCACCTATTGCCAAGACATTTCCAGGGAGGGGAGGGGAAACTCGACAGCCGGGGGGGGCGGGGGCTTTCATTTTTCCAAAATTGCATTTACTGAAACAAACGCTTTTTATTTTTTCAAAGAAGGAAACAACTTTTACTGAAAGCTGGAGATTTTAAACTAGAAACATCTGTATGCTTTCTGCCAAGTCTTCTGTTTTATGTAGTAAGAAGTGCCGGCGTTCTGCCTATCACTTGGGAGTGCTGGGCTGTATTTTCGGCTTGGAGAACATCACAAGGAGAGACTTGCAACATTTAGGCCAGTGTTCTATCCAGCTCAGTAACGTCAGACTCACCAGCTCCACCTCTTTGGTTGGTGGAGTTACATGGGCACCATTTAGGTAAAGCCCAGGATGTTAAAATAAATAACTCCGAAATAACCATATTTCAATATTTGCATTTGGTCAGATCAGAAACCCAAAGCGGGGTGTTTTTGCATGTGTCTTATGAGTCAAGACCATATACACGGTGAAAGGGAGGGGGGGATTCTGCAGAGGCCTACCCTTTTCCATGATTTTTTTCAGTTTTCTCTTTTAATAGTGTATCTCTAGCCTATTTATGAAGACAGAGGGCATGGAAGACATTCTCCCTAGTTGCTCAGTGAGAAGTAAATCAGCTGTTATCAGTATGTTCAGAACCCCTCGTGTGACTGGAAAGCTTAGAAGTATACCTTACTGGTTCCGATCCAGCAAAAATTAGTCATCACTGCAATCCTAAACATACCTGGGAGTGAGTCCCACTAAATTCAATGGGACTCACTTATTAGTATACTCTATGGGACTGCACTGTTAGTTCAGTTGAAACCCATGGAACCAACTGGTTGCAATTGGAGTTAATCAAGACTAACTTTAGCTGGATTTGAGACACCAGCTAAGTTCAGGCATCTTATTTTTGCCTTCCAAGTGGTTTGATTTTCCCAGATAACATTGGACTGCAGTATTACAAAGCGTTGGTGTTTTATTAAGATTTTCTAAAACTGAGCCAGCTAGGCCAAGAGTGGAGCTGCTTCATCCAAAGAGAGCCCTTTGAAAAGCTGAACTCAGCTTGGCAGATGAATGCACAAAATTAGCTAGTTATGCAAAACACTTTTTTTCTTTTTTACAAATGTACTGGGACTTAAAACAGAGAGCTGACTCAAAAAAAGTCAGCATTGGAACTACTTTTTAGCGATGCACTATGCAAGGTAGTCTAAATGAAAGCCCTCCTGAACATTTTCTGGGAAACAAATGGGATTTAGTTGAATGTAACTGGACATTAGGGTCACTCTGCTAAAGTTACAGCACCTATGGTAGTTGTATTGGCATTACTTTTAATACTGCAGACATTCAAAATGGCACAAAATACATGTTTTTAAGTAACTGATTAAAACACCCTTAGATTTAAAGAGCATGAGAGGATCTTTGCTGAATCATAATCCAGCAATCTGAATCCAGACACTTCTGAGAGTTCACAAGGCATGGATCAGAGGTTCACAAGCAGAAATGATTTTCTGGGTCTCTTCCGACTACAATTCTATGATTCTGTGATTCTCTTGTTTGTGCACTGTATAGGGTACTGAGAGGTCTACTGCCTCTGAGCATTGAACTTCTGCTTAGCTATGTTGATAAATGTATTATTAATGACATTTCCTAATTCATCTGAACTAGAGCCCATTTTAGGGAACTCTACAAAAAGGTTTTTCATTGCATGAAGGAACTATCCACTGGATTTTTCTACTTGTCCGGGTGACCCCCCCTAAATTCCAGGATTGTGAGAGAGGAATTTTTATCTCTTCTCCACGCCCCACTATACCAGGAATAATTTTATAATCATTTATCATGCTCCCTTCCTCCTCCCACTTTTTTCTTTTTCTTTTTACTAAACCCCAAAGCTTTAACCTTTATTCATTTATTACCGCTCAAGGGGAAACAATCTTTTAGGTTTGACGCCTGCCGAAAACATCACCACCCCAAAACAACTCGTACAAATGTCTTCAGCTGATCTTGTTCAGGAATCACTGTCTCCATTTTGTCTGTATCCGAAATAAAGTGTTTTTGGAATCATTCTGTGTACAGAACAAGAGGTTGTCAAAGTAGGTGGGTAAACAGTAACTATTTATGGAATGTCTGCCTTGAGCGCCAACCAAGTTTTAAATATACATAATATTGTGGGGAAAGGGAGAGGCTATAAATAGGCCCCAGCTCTGTGGGAGGTTTTTGCAAAGTAGGTCGAATAAATGGTGGGAATATAATGACTCTATAAAGGCATGATGGCTCCTCGTTGTGTTTTCATAAGGCATTTAGATTGCTGCCTTTTTGACTCCACCAATTCAGGGCTGCTGCTTTTGCTTCATGGGGCCAGAGCACAGAATCGAGGTTCAGTTATGCATTATTGTTTTATGTCGTTTGTTTTATTATTGTTGATTTATTGCATGGGTAGGCAAACTAAGACTCGGGGGCCGCATCCGGCCCAATCGCCTTCTCAATCCGGACCATGGACAGTCCGGGAATCAGCGTGTTTTTACATGAGTAGAATGTGTGCTTTTATTTAAAATGGATCTCTGGGTTATTTGTGGGGCATAGGAATTCGTTCATTTTTTTTGCTCAAACCCATGGCCCTAAGCTTAAGAGTCTCGTGCTCTGCCAACTGAGCTGTCCAACAGCCTTTTTAATTGAATTCTGATTTTATACTTTTGACTTGGTTTTAGTTTCCTTGTATTGAGTCTCCTGTATGCTGCTTACATATGACAGTGATTAAGATTGACGGATGCATTTACAGCGGCCGGTCTTGCTCAACAATCCAGCTGCTACACTTTGTAACTGTTGTAGTTTCTGAACACACAAGGACAGCCCCATACACAATGAATTACAGTAATCACGCCTGGATATTACTTTATATCACTATGGCTAGGTCATCTCCCCCTGGCAAGGGTGCTGTGGTGAGTTGTGTTGTAGATACCATCTGAACACCAGTAGCATTGTAGTGCACATGATGCATGCACGCACTTGAAAACGTGGTCCTTTGGGGAGTGAGATCCCATTCAGAGAGCAGGCTAAGTTCCACTTCCCTGGACCATTACCCAATCATATCTCTGCCTTATCTGGATTGAGCTTCGGTTTATTAACCCCCATCAAGCTCTGGTGACAAGGAAACTGCTTCTGCCTGGCATTACTTTTATGCTGTCTCTTCTGCAGTAATCATGGAGCCCAAGAAAGTAAAATCTCTCACTGCCTCCATTTCTTCCCCTTCTATTTGCCAGGAGGTGATGGGACCAGTGGCCATGATCTTAGTTTTTTTTATGTTGAGCAGACCATATTTTGTGCTCTCCTCTTTCACCCTCATTAAAAGGTTCTTTAATTGCTCCTCACTTTCTGCCATCAAGGTTGTGTCATCAGCATATCTGAGGTTGTTGATATTTCTTCCGGCAATCTTAATTGATGTTTCCTGCTTGGCAGGGGGTTGGACTGGATGGCCCTTGTGGTCTCTTCCAACTCTATGATTCTATGATTCTAATTCCGGCTTGGGATTCATCCAGTCCAGCCTTTTGCATGATGAATTCTGCATATAAGTTAAATAAGCAGGGAGACAATATACAGCCTTTTTGTACTCCTTTCCCAATTTTGAACCAATCAGTTATTCTATATCCAGTTCTAACTGTAGCTTCTTGTCCCACAAAAAAAATTTCTCAGCATACAGATGAGGTGATCAGGCACTCACATTTCTTTCAGAACTTGCCACAGTTTGTTGTGGTCGACACAGTCAAATGCTTTTGCGTAGTCAAAGCTATGGTTTTCCCAGTAGTGATGTATGGAAGTGAGAGCTGGACCATAAAGAAGGCTGATCGCCGAAGAATTGATACTTTTGAATTATGGGGCTGGAGGAGACTCTTGAGAGTCCCATGGACTACAAGAAGATCAAACCTATCCATTCTGAAGGAAATCAGCCCTGAGTGCTCACTGGAAGGACAGATCCTGAAGCTGAGGCTCCAATACTTTGGCCACCTCATGAGAAGAGAAGACTCCTTGGAAAAGACCCTGTTGTTGGGAAAGATGGAGGGCACAAGGAGAAGGGAACGACAGAGGACGAGATAGTTTGACAGTGTTCTCGAAGCTACCAAGATGAGTCTGACCAAACTGCGGGAGGCAGTGGAAGACAGGAGTGCCTGGCGTGCTCTGGTCCATGGGGTCACGAAGAGCCGGACACGACTAAACAACTAAACAACAACAAACAACAAAACAGGAATTTGCAAATGAGAGGATTTGAACGCAGCGTGCTTTATAATTTTTTAAAAAAGCTATGGGTGACTGATCTGTTGGACAGGACCATCTCAAGGCATTTTGCTGCCTGAGATGAAGATTCAGTTCCCCACCCCAAACCATAGAGAACCCGTGACTGGGCGAATTATTTTCACACCTTGGCCAGAAAATCACACAAATAATTACACATTAAATAACTGTGAATTGGCTGCCCAGCTGAGCAGCTGCCTCTGCTGGTCAGTCCACCTACAAGGGCTTATTTGGGGGGGGGGGGTTATGTTACTGTAATAGGGACTTAAAATGTTAAATGTGGCCTTTACTTCCAACCATAAGTAGGTGGCTTTGGCTTATTAAATGATGTTCTCGCATTTGCATACCCAAAAAGTTACCTATGATTTCTGTTCTCGTCATATGCACCTGTATTTAAACTGAGTTAAACATTTGATTAATCAGCTAAAAGGCAAGGAACAAATAAATGATATGTAAGCCTTCGATAGCACATGAAACTTATTGCCACAAGACTGACAAAAAGTCCAGCGTCACCTTAAAATACAAAGGCTGATCACCACTGAGCCTTTTTAAAAGAAATGGTATCTAATTAACTTGTGATTTACTTATCCCCGTGTCTTCAGTGAGGTTTAATCGCTTGAGTTGGAGTGGGGCCTAACAAATCTATTGTGACCTTCTTTTAAATAAAAAAACCACCTGTGCTTCTGATGAACAGGGTGTTACTCTGGGCAGGAGGGTCGTCCCATCACCATCTTCAGCCTGCTGCAATAGCCACTAGATGGTGCCCTGTTTTGATTAGTGTTGGAAGACATCTCACTTAGTTTGGGACATTAGCTCCTTATTGTACATCTGAAATCAATGGGTTAGCATACAGATTCACACTGAGTCAGGCCACTGGTTCATTGAGTATTCCCCAAGCTGTCCATAAGTTTTGGACTACAGCAAGGATGGGGGAAAGTTGTGGCCTTCCACATGTTGTCCAACTGCAGCTTCCACCCCCACCCCACCCCCAACCACCGGCCATGCTGGCTGGAGCTGGTGCATCCAGAGGTGCACATCTTTCCAACCCCTGGACTACAGTTCCCATCATGCTGGCCATGCTGCCTGAGGCTGATGGAGGTTGCAGTTCAGAACAGCAGGAAAGCACCAGATTGAGGAAGCCTGGCACCCACTGGCTGGCAGAAGCTTTCCAGGGTTGCAGGTCTTACCCCAGTCCTGCCTGAAGATGCCAGGGACACTGAGCCTGCAACCTTTTGCAAATGAAGCATGCATTCTGCAAAATCCAGAGAAGTGCAAATTTCGAAGGAAGACCGTGTCTTCCAGCTGGAAGTGCCCTCTAATGCAAATAATAAGTGATGTGCATCTCTCTAGGAGGCCACATTCCTAGAGGTGGATCAGAACCTTAGAGCCATTTATTTCACTCTCTGAAATACTTTATCTAACATTATGTATTTTTATGTGATCTTAACAGTTTGTTACTGAGAAATATTATAGCCCACTAAGTCAATATAAGGGGGAAAGGCTATAGTGCATCAGAAGTGGTCTGCTTCCAAGCTTCAGGCTTGTTGGACCTACTTTATTATTTTACTAGAACCACAAAATCTACCAACTGGTGCCAGGTGCAAAATACATACAGTTAAAAATTAAAGAGAGACGTGCTTCTGAGCATATGCTGAGCCTAGGAATTTGCCTTCAGTACAAGAGCAGAACTGAGCTCATGGCCCTTTTGCAAGAAACTCCACTCCTGATTAACTTTCTTAATTGTAACAGAATAAAATAAAAAAATTCCTTCCAGTAGCACCTTAGAGACCAACTAAGTTTGTTATTGGTATGAGCTTTCATGTGCATGCACACTTCTTAATTGTGTAAGCTTAGGGTACATCTGCACTATGCATTTAAAGCACTATCATTCCACTTTAAACAGCCATAGAATCCTGGGAACCATAGTTTGTCAAGGGCGCTGAGAGTTGTTAGGAGGCCCCCATTCCCCTCACAGAGCTACAATTCCCAGAGTGGTTTAATAATCAATCCCTCTTCCCAGGGAACTCTGGGAATTGTAGCTCTGGGATGCAAATGGGGTTTGCTAACATCTCCCAGTGGACATGGCAGTGCAGTCCTCCTGTGACTGGACTGGATTGCAGCTCAGTAGCTCCTCTCAAAGTGGTATAAAATAAATTAGTAAGACCATATGAAGCATATCAGGAGGAACAACAAAATCAATTGCATTAATCCTTGCAACCCCCTGTAAAATATTCAAAGCAACAACCTAAGAAATATTAATGAAAGGCTAAGGGACACAGGTGGCGCTGTGGATTAAACCAAAGAGCCTAGGGCTTGCTGATCAGAAGGTCAGCGGTTCGAATCCCCATGATGGGGCAAGCTCCCGTTGCTCGGTCCCAGCTCCTGCCCACCTAGCAGTTCGAAAGCACGTCAAAAGTGCAAGTAGATAAATAGGTACCTCTCCGGCGGGAAGGTAAACGGCGTTTCCGTGCGCTGCTCTGGTTTGCCAGAAGCGGCTTAGTCATGCCGGCCACATGACCCGGAAGCTGTACGCCGGCTCCCTCGGCCAGTAACGTGAGATGAGCGCCGCAACCCCAGAGTCGGACACGACTGGACCTAATGGTCAGGGGTCCCTTTACGTTTAGGGCAGGGTGGTTCCGTCCCTGAGATTTCTCCTGTGTTCTGTAAGGGACAAAAAGGTTCTTAACCAAAATCTTAACCAAAACCTAAAAGTGTTTTGCAAGAAGCTTTAGTGCACTTCCCTGCCACCGCCACCGCCACCCCACCCCCCAATTCTGGAGGGGGCTTAAATAGCTCACAGTCAGGAAGCTCGTAAAAGCAGCTTTGCCAACAGTCACAGCGACCCATGAGCATCTTCAAAGGCCAGATGAGTTTCCATATCCTTTGGGCAACTTTGGTTGAAGTTTCCGATTTTAGTAGAGCTGTTCGAATACAGCCCACTGCAAGTAGAGGGAATGGATAGTAGGTGGGGCAGGGGAAGAGAGGACAAAACACACCACTATTAAAATCGGAAACTTCAACCAAAGTTGCCCAAAGGATATGGAAACTCATCTGGCCTTTGAAGATGCTCATGGGTCACTGTGACTCTTCCCCTGCCCCACCTACTGTCCATTCCCTCTACTTGCAGTGGGCTGTATTCCTGCAAAGCAAATTAGATTAACCCCTTTGGAGACATTCGTCCTTCTTAACACAGAGAGGCTATAAAAGGAAATAACTACCAGGCAGGCTACCTGCTAATGCCGAAATAACAGAGCAAAAGATGAATGTTCTGCGCATACACACACACACCCAAAAGAAGGAACATAAAATAATTAAATTAAATTAAATTAAATTAAATTATTGTTTGTCTGTTTGGGGCTCCACTGTGAGATTCTCCCTAAATCCTGGACCCAGCATCGCACCATGGTCTGATCTAGAATCTAACGAAATAAATGGGGCATGTTCTGAGTTGTCTAAACACACCCTAAACTGGGTCAGCCTCTGCCTTGACACTGACAGATGATGTCATTGATTATTTCCCCTTTCCCCCCCAAACAGCCATATAAAAGCTCTTCAATAAAGAAAAGGACAGGCGACTCCACCGTTTAACACTGAATCAATTGTCCGGGAACATTTATAGTCACCCTGGCTTATAATGGCATGTCTTTTGCAGGGCTAGACCTGGTATAAAAAAACAGTAACCGGTGATTAAAGGTGCCAGTTTGGCAAGCCTGTGCAATGCCAGCCATATGAAGAAGCTCCCCACAGGGAATTTCCAGCTCACAAGCACTATTATTAGCTATCAGTTTCAAGTGCTTTCAAGCACTGGGCAGCTGCTCAGGTAACAGCAAGGAACACAAGGCAGGTGAGGCGTAGGAATCCGCACCAACCCATGTCTCGGTCCCACTTGCGTTACCGTTTCCAGCTCAGAAAAGGCATTTATGAAACAATTAACAAGTCAGCGTCACCACAAAGGCCTCTGCTGCCAAGGGCACAGGTGAGGAGGAGGAGAAGAAGAAGAAGAAGAAGAAGAAGAAGAAGAAGAAGAAGAGGAGGAGGAGTTTGGATTTGATATCCCGCTTTTCACTACCCGAAGGAGTCTCAAAGCGGCTAACATTCTCCTTCCCCTTCCTCCCCCACAACAAACACTCTGTGAGGTGAGTGGGGCTGAGTGACTTCAGAGAAGTGTGACAAGCCCAAGGTCACCCAGCAGCTGCATGTGGGGGAGTGGAGACGCGAATCCGGTTCCCCAGATTACGAGTCTACCACTCTTAACCACTACACCACACTGGCTCTCGGAACAACAGGCACAATGCACCATGGTACTTAGTGCTCAGAGACACTCGGCACCGCAGAACACTCGAAACACTTCAGACACACTGGCTGCTTTTGAGCAATGAGTCCTCTGCTTAAAGCTGGAGTGCCGATGACCTCAATGTGCCAGTGACCCCACTTTGCTCTTCCCTTCACACGAGGGGTGAGGGAACAAGCCACAAACCTGCATTTAACCATTGTTCTTGTTGTTGTTTAGTCATTTAGTCGTGTCCGACTCTTCGTGACACCATGGACCAGAGCACGCCAGGCACTCCTGTCTTCCACTGCCTCCTGCAGTTTGGTCAGACTCATGTTGGTAGCTTCGAGAACACTGTCCAACCATCTCATCCTCTGTCATCCCCTTCTCCTTGTGCCCTCCATCTTTCCCAACATCGGGGTCTTTTCCAGGGAGTCTTCTCTTCTCATGAGGCTATTGGAGCCTCAGCTTCAGGATCTGTGCTTCCAGTGAGCACTCAGGGCTGATTTCCTTCAGAATGGATAGGTTTGATCTTCTTGCAGTCCATGGGACTCTCAAGAGTCTCCTCCAGCACATAGCTTTCCATAATGTGCACCCTGAGAAAGTCTGTTGGAAAAAAATATATGAGGGGGCGAAACCCTAAGGGAAAGAAATCAGGAAATCCATTCTGCACAGTGTAGGAATCGGGCCTTTAGTGTTGTGGCTCCTGCCCTTTGGAATGACCTCCCCTTGAATAGTAGACAGGCACTGTCTTGGCTGAATTTGGGGGGATATTTAAGACCGACCTCTCCCAACAAGCCTTTTAAGGTGAGATCTTTCCTAGTCTGCATCTAAATTGGAATATAATAATAATAATAAATAATAATAATAATAATAATAATAATAATAATAATAATAATAATAATAATAATAATAGTTTTATCACTTATTGTTTGCCTCCCTGGGATCCTTAGGGAAGAAGGGTGGGACATACGGCATATTTAGTAAATAAATAAGCTCCCCTCCCCACACAGAGGAGTGAGGACTGAGCATGGTGACTTATCAGGAGAGAAACTGGAATATCAGGTGGAGGTGGAATGGAATGTGGGGCAGAGCTGGCTGGCTGAAACCTGAACAAAGGGGCACTCCATCCTGCAACTTTTTATTGCAGGTCCTGCCTAATAGAGGCAATAAAGAACAGCAGCTCAAGGGGGAGGGATGGGACAGGAAGCAGGACTAACAAGGAAATGCAGTTTCACACACTTAGGTTTTCTCTTGTTTCGGGGTGAAGACTAAATGAGGTGCTACCTAGAGCACTGTTTCCCAAACTTGGCTTTCCAGCAGTTTTTGGACTACAATTCCCATCATCCCTGAGCACTGGTCTTGCTAGCTAGGGATGATGGGAGTTGTAGTCCCAAAACTGCTGGAGACCCAAGTTTGGGAAACACCGCTCTAGAGACTTCATAAAAATTATGGGTTTTGAGTATGATTAGCCTGGGAAAGAGGAGACGGGGAGGAAATATTTCAGCCATCTCCAAATATCTAAAGGGCTATTCGACAATGGAACTGCCTCTCTCAGGAGGTTGTGGACTCTCCTTCAATGGAGGCCTTTAAGTAGAGATTGGATGGCCATCTGTCATGGATGCTGCAGCTGAGTTTCCTGTATTGCAGGGGGTTCGGCTAGATGATCCTCAGGGTCCTTTCCAACTCTACAATCCTATAATTCTATAGTTCTTGCTCCTGCCACTGCTCTCCATCTTGGAGAAGGCAGGCAAACTGGCAGCAATGGCAAGGAGAAGGTGTTCCTGCACATCTGGGGAAGCGACAGAGCATCTGCTTTGCATGCACAAGTTCCAAGCTTCGATCCCCAGCAGCATCTCCAGCTAGGGTTGGAAAAGGCTCAATTTAAAGTGTTGGTGCTGACCTCTAAAGCCCCAAACGGCCTCGGTCCAGTATACGTGATGGAGCGTCTCCATCCCCATCATTCAGCCCGGACACTGAGGTCCAGCGCCAAGGGCCTTCTGCCAGTTCCCTCGCTGAGAGAAGCCAAGTTACAGGGAACCAGGCAGAGGGCATTCTTGGTAGTGGCACCCGCCCTGTGGATCGCCCTCCCACCAGATGTCAAAGAGAACAACAACTACCAGACTTTTAGAAGACATCTGAAGGAAGCCCTGTTTAGGGAAGCTTTTAATGTTTGATGGACTACTGTATTTTAATATTTTGTTGGAAGCCGCCCAGAGTGGCTGGGGAAACCCAGCCAGATGGGCGGGGTATAAATAAATACAAATACAAATACAAATACAAATACAAATACAAATACAAATACAAATACAAATACAAATACAAATACAAATATTACTCCTGCCTGAGACCCCGGAGAGTCGCTGCCTGTCAGTGTGGACATTGCTGAGCTAGATGGACCGATTGTCTGACTCAGTACAAGGCAGCTTCCGATGTTCCTCTACATGGCCAGGGGGCTCTGGGGTTGGAGGTGGACCCACTGGGGTGATGCGAGCCTTGAGAGGCACCTAGGGAGGCCAAGCCCTAACACCAGCCCTGGCGCAGGCAGGAGTGAAAGCAAACAATATAGGCCTAGAGCAAGGACACAAAGCACTTTAAAGGTAAGGACAAGAAGTCTGTGCTTTGCTGTATGTTTGTTGGCAGAAAGATGAGACACAACAATAAATAACTATCTTGTACACACAGCAAAAGGAACAGAGAACATGGGGCGTTATCAAGAGAATATGTTCAGGGTTAGATCTGGGTGTGTGGCTGTGTGTGTGTGTGTGCGCGCGCAATCCCTGTATCCTGGGAAATTGTGTACAATTCTCTCCCCCCCCCTTTCATGTTGGTCATTTGTCCTACACTGGCTGTTTGTAGAGGCTGGAGAAGATTGGCATCTGTAAGCCACAGGACCAGGAGACAGGAAGTCTGCATTTTCTTCCTGGTTGTGCTATGGGAATGATTCCCAGCCTTTATTACTGGCTCCCTTGTCACTGGCTCTCTCTCTCTCTCTCTCTCTCTCTCTCTCTCTCTCTCTCTCTCTCTCTCGGTCAGCTCAGATAAGTCACGTACTTTCTCCCTGGCCCCCATAAGTCTAGGGCTCGAGCGTAACGGGAACTGCCTCGAAGGGCAGTCAGGCCAGAGACAGAATCAGAACTGGAGTTCAAAAAGGGAAGCAAACTGTTCATTCAGTTAGGAAAATGGAGTAGGGAAGAAAGGGACAGAGGCTTGCACAGAGAACATTTTAAATCAAGGACAGCCTTCCCCAACCTGGCGCCCTTCTATAAGCCCCAACCAGACGTGCCTCTTTATTGCCCTTTTAGTGTGACTTGAATGCTAGGGTGCTCCAGTTTGAAATCCTGCCTGTTTTGTCAGTGCAGTACCTCAACAAAATAAGGTACAATATAAAATAAATTGTACACGACTCTTTAAAAAAAGAAGAAGCTTTCTGAGACCCTTGGGAAAGGATGGGCAAGACCATCAGAGTAAACTCTCAGATCTTGGGGTTCTTTAGGAAGTCTCTCTTAGCCTAGTACCCAAATGAATGTCATTACAGGCCCTAAGCACTGAAAAGATTCTGGTGCTCCTCCCCAGGAATTTCAAAAGAAAAACAATATTAAAGCTTAAAATAACATTTATAAACAAACAAACAAACAAATTTACTGCAACACATGACAGGGTCTTATTTCCTTGCATTATTTTGACCGACGTTGGCAGGGCATCCAGAGGCATACCTAGGCTCCCTTGCACCCTGGGCAAAGAGCTGTATCATCAAGGAGAGGTGTGATTTTTGCAGGGGGACCACCCAGCCCTGTGCCCTTGGCCCACCACTAGGTACGCCCCTGAGGACATCCCCTAGTTTAGGTGGAGATAAGCAATAAAAAGAAAACAGAAAAACGGGGGAAGAGTGTGCAGTGGAGGGTCAGGAAGTCTAATGAAGTTATGGTTTCCCCCCATGATTACGACTGTCAAATGTCAATTTCTTTAAAAAAGAAAGCTGTGTGTGTGTGTGTGTGTGTGTGTGTGTGTGCGCGCGCATGTCCACCCCTGCTTTGCTGGTGCCTTAAGTGCATGCTTAATCTGTATACTCATTAATTCAGCACTGTTGACACCCAAGAGATCAGAAGTAAAATGGATCAGATGTTGCAAACTGCCCTGTGATCGTTGGATGAATGCAGTATAGAAATTCAATAAATAAGAAATAATATAATATAGAAATTCAATAAATAAGAAATAATAATAACCATCAGATGGGAATCTAGTTCCACCAGCTTTATCACTGGAGGAAACCAAGGATCTGTTGCCCTTAGTGGGTTGAAATGCAGTGAGGCCACACACACCACTCCAATTGCATTTCGGGCTGTATTTGTACAAAGTTGTCCACATCAGAGGTGGGTTGGGGACGTCTTCACCTGATGCGTATGGCCTTTTTGGTTTCCGTGCCCCTGCAACATCCCTCTGCCGCCACAACTCCTATTCATTAAGCTTCCATCTGTACTTTATCTGCCCCTGAACAATGGCTGTTAGGGTATGTTCAGATTACCACTGACTCCACTTCCAGTTTTCTAAAAAGACTGAAACTGGCTTGGGGGGGGGGGGAAATGCATGCAGCAGCAGTATTTGCCAAGGAACTGCAGGATCAATATGGATTGCGGTTAGGGTCATGTGGAATGCGGCTTCAGAAATTAGCAGTGGGAGTGAAATGTGAGCATCCCCCAAGGCTCCTACATCCACTTACTTTGGAGTGAGGACCATTGAACGCAATGGGATAGACATGAGTGGCAGGCCCAGAGCCCAAACACGGCCCTCCAACTCTCTCTCTAGACTACGCTGATCCAAAAGCACCACCACCACTCCCCAGCGCATGACCCTAACTAGCCCTCATCAGCATCTCTCTCTCCTGGGTGGAGAATGGAGAGATCCATGAGGGTAGAAACCACTGGCTTTGTTGTGGCTGGAATGTAGCTTGATCCTATCAGTTGCTCCCCCCCCCCATCCCATTTATGCCTCTGGCCCTGCCCACCACTGGCATGCAGTAGGAACGCAGCCCTCCAGCTGGAAAAAGCTTTCCCACCCCTGATGTATAGGATTGTGCTGTAAATCTTTCCTGAAATTCGCCACTTGTCTTGAGCAGCAAGGACTCTTGAGGATTGGGGTTGGGGAGTGGTGGGAGAGAAGTTGCCACTTTGATTTAGAGATCTGCCCGGCTCACTCTGCCTGAAGGGCTTTCCTACTGAGCCACTGAATTCTGCCCAATGTTTATTGTACTCTTGGTATCTTGGCCAAAGGGAGAACGGATCAGCTTGGGATGTGATAAGCCTTGTGGTTTCTGCCGCTGCTCACCCACCCGCAGCACGCAGAGTTAAGCAAGAGTTAAGGCGCAGCCCTTAACTGTTAAAGCTGATTATTTAGCACACAGATGCAGCAGTCGTCAAAGAAACAGAAAGCCAAACGTTCTTTCTTTTTTTCTCGCTTAACGCTTTCCTAGGGGAACATCACAGGCAGATCGCCAGGAGCACTGCTGGTGTCACGTATCGGAGATCAGGCTAAATGGTGAATCAGCGAAATCCCCATTTTTGCCTCTCACTTCAGCCACGATCTCAGGCAGGCCCTCCATCTCTTTGCCTTGGAACCACACCCACAATATGGGGAACACCGACCCACCTCATGGGATTGTTGTAAGGAAGAAGCACGGAATAAACGGGTGTGAAGTGCTTTCAACATTACAAAACCATTGTGGAAATGCTGAATATCAGAATCGTGGAGTTGGAAGGGGCACCGAGGGTCATCTAGTCCAACCCCCTGCAGTGCAGGAATCTCAACTAAAGCATCCATGACAGATGGCCATCCAACCTCTGCTTAGAAAGCTCCAAGGAAGGAGAATCTGCCATCTCCCAAGGGAGATTGTCCCACAGTCAAACAGCTCTTGCTGTCAGAAACTTCTTCCTGATGTTTCGTCAGAATCTCTTCTCTTGTAACATGAAGCCATTGGTTTGAGTCCTACCCTCAAGATCAGGAGAAATAAGCTTGCTCCATCTTTCCTGGGACAGCCCTTGAGATATTTGAAGATGCCTATCATGGCTATCAATATTATTATTATTATTGCTTCCTTTGTTACTGGAGATCCATAGCAGCAGTTTCCAAGTCAGAAATAAAAGTGTGTTTCTGCCTCTTTGGAAGGCATATGCAGCACAAAATTCAGGGAGCAGAGCTTTCACAATCCTCAGACTGGAGGCAATTTACAAACGGACCCACTGAATTATTGTAAAGCTGAATGAAACCCCCAGTTTCACCTAATGCTGCCCCTGATACCTGCTCTTTCATTCTTCCCACCAGAGTCCTGTTTTTCCTAACCATTTCCCCCTTTATCCCCTGGCTTTTAAAAGTGGCTTTTTCTTTTTGTTGTTGCAGTTTCAGGGCAGCTAGAAGAGGTGAGCATCTTATTTGCTAAAAACAAATTGTTCTTGGAGAAAGTAAGACACCACCACCACCAAGCTGTCTGACAACCAACTGGTAAGCTTCTGCTATGTTTGTGATATATTTCATACTCACTAGCAGCCTCATACCAAAGAATCCAAAAAAGCAAAAAATCAGTGCAGTTTTCAATGGTTCAGTCTGCCATCTTGATTCAAAATGGCATCTAACGGTATCCAGACACAGACAGAAACCTGCTCCTTGATCTCAGGAACTATCGTGCAAAACCTAGCTGCCATTGTGCTTTAGATTAAGCTGAATCTGGCAATCCCAAATCCACTCCCAGGGACAATCCCAAAAGCAACGTCTGGTCACAGTCTGAAGTCACAACAAAAGAGGCAAGGTCCAGAAATGGTCCAACATCAAAACACAGGGAATTTCCATCATCAGCTAGATCACAAGGTACACCATGGAGCTGCTGCAAGGAAAACCAGCATTCTTTGCCAGGACCTGGAGTGAGCCTTCAGAGTCCCACCCAGGCAATCTGGATTGCCCACCTTCTCAATTTACAGTAAACCCCTCCACCTATAGCCTGGAAGAAGGGATGCTAAGGCTATCAGCAACTACCAACCACACTGGCTATGCTCTACCTCCACAGTCTGTGGCATAATGCCTCTGAACGCATAACCACAAATGAGGAGGATGCTTTTGTGCTCAGGTTCTGATCGCTGGTTTCCCATAGGCATCTGGCTGGCCTTTGTGAAAACAGGATGCTGGACTAGATGGGCCATTGGCCTCTTCCAGCACGCTCTTCTTATGTTCTCATTCTGCTGTAAACACTCAAACCCAGGTTCCCTTGGGGGGGAAGTTGTAAGTCTTATAACCAAAACATAATGAGTGGACTTCCAAGAATTGGATAGTTGGTTAAAGTGTGGAGCTGATAACACCAAGGTTGCAGGTAGAATCCCTGTAAGGGACAGTTATATATTCCGGACTAGACGATCCTCTGGGTCCCTTCCAAGTCTACAATTTTACGATTTTGTGATTCTACAAACTGGCTTGCCGCTCATATTATGCTTATCTGGAGGTTGCCTAGTCTATATAGCCTGTATATAAACCTTTTAAGGTTTAATACTTTACTATGTTTTTATATACAGTGGTACCTTGGTTCTTGGACGTAATCCATTCCGGAAGACCATTCGAGTTCCAAAATGTTCGAAAACCAAGGCGCAAAGGGCTGTCTGCAAATTCAGTTGAGAAAACTGAAAAACACACAGTGGAAGCCATTTGACTTCCGAGGCGCGTTCGAAAGCAGAAGCATTTACTTCCGGGTTTTGGGTGTTTGGGTTCTGAAACTTTCGTCAGTGAAGACATTTGAGAACCGAGGTACCACTGTGTACTGGAAGCTGCCCAGAGTGGCTGGGGCAACCCAGTCAGATGGGTGGGGTACTAATAATAATTAATAATAATAATAATAATAATAATAATATAGGCACAAGCAGTACACAGATTATTAGAGCTAGACAAGTAAACACAGCAGGGGTGACAGCTTGAATAAAATATTGGCAGGGGTCTGGTAAGCCCCACCCTGAATAATCAATCACAAGATGCCACACACACATTTGAATGGATATGCCCATCAACTTTGGGGGCCCCTGGCCCCATCAATTATTTTATGGGGGGAGCGAAGAGACCTCAGCCCTTAGGAGTTGGCTCCTATGAAACACAGCATATTCCTGTGTGGCAGGCAGGTTTATTATCTTGCCCGTGAATATCAGCGGGGACCACACGGTGCCCTTCGTGCACAGCCGATCGCATCCCCCATCTCTGCTGCTAACATACTTTGCGCACAAAACATGTGGACACCCTGTACAGTAAACAAGGATTGGAAGATGTGTTTGCCATGCTGCAGATAACTAAATGAAAGGTCCCCACAGAAACCTGAAAGCCAAGAAGGTAGGGGGGCGGGATTAATTTGTTTTGCTTGGATGCGATTTAAATATGTCAATATTAGAGCAGTATAATTACCATCCGAGTCATTCCGGCAAACAAGCCGGTAACAGAGACAGCTTTAAAGGAGACACGTTTCCTCCTGGCACCGTTCTGAGACAGGAACCAATTGAATAAAATTAGCTCTCCTGATGTATGTTGCTTTGTCTTCAAGACCAACTCCAAGGATGCCTCGAAACCTAAAAGGTGGAAGAGGCCAAAGCCTGGTGGAGGTAAGCTGACAGTTGCCTTGTTTAGGAGCTATATTGAGACAAATCTCCTGGCAGAATCCATTCATTCAAATCATTGACATTTATAGGTCCGGAAGAGGCCAAAATAATGAAGTCCTGCTTGCTTCCTGCATCTTCCACGCATCAATGCCATCTTTGAGATACGTAAAAATTAAGCTTCATGATCCAGAAAGCGGTTAGTCCCAAGCAAATCAGCAGGAATTAAATGAGTGGCCTTGAAAGACAGGTGACTCCAGACATCTCAAGCAGGTGTGCCAAGCCACAAACTGCAGCTTCCCATAGCTGCTAGTCAAAACAGCCTCCTAAAACAGTTATCAACCTGATCCATATATACTCAGAAGACAATGTTATTGATTTAAATTGTGCTTACTTCTCATGCTGATGTTTGAACTGTTATTCAGTCGGGTTTGGGCTGTTCTCTATTCAAGTTAGGAACTATCAATCACAGCAGGCCTAAGTGATACAGTATTACATTTTTGTTGTTGGCATCCGCCTGTCTCAAGAGACAGTGGAGTGCAACTCTGGAGGTGAAAGTCAAACTGTTGTGTTTGCAGCACCAAAGTAATCTCCCCGGAGCGCAAGCCTGGACAGCATGTATGGAGGTCCTGGGCTTCCCAGATGACAAGACACTCACACACACCCAGCCTGGCTATTATGGTGCAAAGGAAAAGAGCTGGCACCAGCTTGGCTGCAGGAGTCGCTGGAAGGAGTTGTACAAGGCGCCATTCAACCCTCTTAGGGACTCCACTTTGGATATGTGTAGGGTTTACTCATTGCTTTTTTCTGGGGGGACGCAGGTGTGCGCTTACCCCTAAACATTTTGTGAATCTAATGGGAGAAATTTTTTAAATTAAAATTACTTTTTTTTTAGTTTCTTCTCTACCATGGTGTATCGTCAGTTCCACTGCTACCCCTGATGGCAGCCTCATTTCCTGTTGCAGTGTTTCCTGAGTTTCAGACGGAATGAGAGTACCCCTAAACATTTTATTTTATTTTTTTAGGGGGAGAGGAAGCACTGGGTTTACTCCTTAGCCTTTTCTTGAAGAAACCCTACAAGGCAGTGGAATTAGAGGACCAGAGTTTTCTTTCTCCTGGATGAGCTACCTTCCCGGATTGACAAGCCCCACCTGCCCCTCACTTCCCTCTACAAAAACAGATAAAAGGTCTCTGCCTTACCCTAGTCAGGCCATTGGTCCATCAAGCTCAGGATTTCCTTTGAGCTGGCTCCAGCCACACAGGTGCCTCCTAGGCCATGGGGTCTACTTGTGAGTAAGCAGGGCTTGATATTCCTTCACTGCCTGCAGCTGCGGCTTCAGAAACCAGGAAATAGAAGGCCTCCCTCTTGAGCAATGTGATTCCTAGGCCTCAGGGCCCTTGGGCCTAGCTCCCGAGTACAAGCCTCCGGCCTGCCTTGAGTGTTGTGCCCTTTGCCTGTGCCATGGACCTTGGACTGCTGACTTACTCCACTCCTGGGTCGTGTTTGGGCCTAGGCTGATTCTCTGGGCTTGAAGTTGGCTGGTTTGGGCATCCGTTGCTGAGCAGTTTTGGGAAGGCTTCCGTCTTCGCCTCACTGGGGCCCCTGACATGACAGCACCCTCAAGTGCCCGTGAAAAGAAGCTGGGTGATCCAAAGGAGGAAAGTCCCAAGTTCTCAACAGGATTGCAAGCAGAAGACCCTGGGTTCAATCCCCAGCATCTCCAGGTAAGGTTCTGCCTCAAATCCTGGAGAGCTGCTGCCGGTCAGTGTAGACAATATGGGACTAGTAGATGATCCTAACGGTCCAATGGTAGCTTGCTGTGCTTCTGTGTTCCTGCAGGGCCTTTAAAAAGTGTGCCGTTGCTAGTAAATAAAAATGAAGTAAATGCCAACTGGCTTTTTTCAGTAGCCTAGGGTTGCCGTATTCCGAACAGCAAAAATGCGAACAGAAAAGCTGGTGAGCTTTTTTGGCAAAATTACACACACACACAAATTTATTGTTTTTGAGCTGTCTTTAAAGAAAGTCAGCAAAAACAATGCTGCCGACCTGGGTTGCCATGTGTCCGGATTTTCCTGGACATTTTGCTGATTTCCGCCAGGACACTGCGGTATTCCAGATATGTCCGGGAAATTCCAGACGTATGGCCACCCTACAGTAGCCTGATCAGAAATTATGGATTCTGCTAGGTCTGCTCGGCCCCAATGCTGGATTCTTTGACAGAATGTGGTTTTCCTTGTCAAAGCACCAAAAAAAAAGCAGCAGCTGGCTGGCTGCCCACCCTGATCTAGAACTCCTTACAACAATCATTTTTTTGTCTTTTTTTCCCCTTGTTGCCTCTTTACACGGAGAGTTCCCACTTCCTTAACTTATGCTGATAGTAGTGCCAATAAAACCAGGTCTGGTATTTTAATAGCTGTATTCAATCAAAGCACATTTCTACATGGACATTAAAAAAAGGCATAACCCTTCAGAGAGCCACACTTTAAGGCTGAAGGGTAGGCACTGGTTCATTTTTATTTTGCTTTGCTTGTGATTTCTTAGCTGAATTGACTTGTAGGTCAACTTCTGCAAAGCTTGTCTTCAGGGTCAGCTCCATGTTTGAGGGGCATCTGGGCGAAGTGCTCTCTGGTGATCTCGCACAAGACTTTCCTTGTGTTGTTGGTGGTGGCAGCAACACACCAAGGGCAACTACCGGTTTTAGTTTTTCATAATGCCCCATTGCGCCTGATGTAGTGTCACTCCAGGGCATCGTGGGAAATTAAAACTGAAGTTCACAGACCCAGCTGCCCAATGGGGAGTACCAAGAATCGGCATATTGGTGAGTATGTAGTTATGCTGAATCTCATACCCCACAAGTGTCCCAGGAAAAAAGGGGACACCCTGTTTTTGTCCACAAGAGCATGGAAACCAGTTTGGGTGCTGTGATATCGCGTGATTTCGCACCGAGATACAGTCATACCTCGGGTTGCGAACGCTTCGGGTTGTGTACTTTCGGTTTGCGTACTCCACAAACCTGGAAGTAAAGATCGCCGCACATGTGCAGAAGCAGTCTGCGCGGTCTGCGCATGCGTAGAAGCATTCTGCGCAGTTCGCACATGCGCAAAAGCGTTCTGCGCAGTTCACGCATGTGCAAAATGGACGCTCGGGTTGCGTACTTTTCAGGGTGCGAACGGCACCCCGGAACGAATCAGGTACGTAACCCGAGGTACCACTGTATTGGCCTGGGGGGGAAGCGCTTTTGGGGGGGCCCAAACATGCATTTTTGGGAGCCGTTAGAGCACAGCCCCAATAACAGCACATTATTCAGACTCCATGATATTGCATGGGTCACGTGATTGGGAGCACAGACGGAAAGATGCACGTTCCCAGTTTCGGTACTCAATATGTTAGAGGGTATGGGATCTGCTTGTGTTGTTTGGCTCAAGCAAGAGCCAAAAGTTATGTTTATCCTAGCTGATAACCCAGTTCAGACAATAACTTACCTTGAGTTAGATATACATAAGACCTAGGCCTGCTCAAACCACACCTTCTCTTTATTTTCATGGCGTGCCACAATCAAAGACTTCCTGGGTGAATTCACTATAGTTTTCCATACCACATTATTGCTGTCTACTGTATAGTGGCGTTCTTGCTCTGTAGCACAACTAAAGCGGGACATTTGTGGCCAAGAAAAGTTTGTAGATTATCATAAGCAAGTTAAGGGACGCACACTGATTGGAAATGAAGTGGTACATCCACCCAGAAACCTTTGCAGTACTGAAAGCACGATCACATAAAACTGCCCTGAAACCATCATAAATACACAATAAAAAGGACATCATGGGGGTCCTTCACATGCCTGTTCATCCCCTTGCATGTGCATATGCTGGACTTCAGCCACTGTCTTGTAAATGCTTTAAATGCCTCCCTTGATTATTCATTGGGACAGGATTTACAATGCTCCAGCTGTGGGGAAGACTTCTTATATTACTGTATTCATATGGTTAAAATACCAGCATCCCAAGAATACCTTTAAGGACAGAAGTGGACTTTTAGCTTATCTAAAGTCTTTCCTGCTGACACACGCAAAAATAATAACATTAATAATTCTTAACCTCTACACTCACCTTCTCCCTCTTTAGCTGGTTTTGTTAAAGAGTTTTTTTGGAGCGGCTTTGAGTTTAGCCATAAATATAATTTACAAATCCTGGCTTCGGGTAAGATGATCCGAGGCACCATTCCAGTGTCACAAAGATTTTGTTGCCCATCTACAAAGAAACAAACATTTCTTGGAAGGCGACAAGCGGGAGCTCTGTTTGTGTCCGTTCCCCGAGGGCAACCCAGTAATCAGTAAGGCGTTATTTTTAGGAAAATGAGATCCAGTGTAGATATCAGTTCCCCTTAAAGCTACTTTTGGGCCTGCACTATTTATCTATTTTGGTGCCACTTCTGATGGCAGCACTTGCAGAGCCCCTCTCAGCTTCCATCAGAAGGACTGGCCCAAATGCCTGCAGAAGAATGATGAGCAACAGTTCGTTTCCAGGCCCAATTCAACGTGCTCATGTTAGTGTTTAAACCACATAATGACTTGGGCTCCAAATATCTGAAAGACTGGCTTCTTCCCTACAGAAGAAACTTTCTTTTTACCAGTCTCCTCATTTGGGGAAAGTTTGCTCTTTTGAAGTCAGATGTGGCCATGTTGGGTTTTCTTGGCGATTGGTCGTTTGTTTACATGTATGTTTAGTTTAATAGCACCATGGTCATTGCTCTCATGGTTGGCTTGACAACACCTACATCTTGCAGCAGGTTCTGAGCACCACTCAAGATTAGGTCCAGGGTTTCTGCCATGGCTAATTGCTCTTGGGCACAGTAAAATGGAATATCTAGAAATTGTACCTCTTTGTCATGACTAGAACACATAATGTAGCCAGTCTATGTGCAGGAAGTCTTGTCCCCCGAGTTGCTCAGGAATTCCAAGAAACCAACAAATCAGTGCAGTTTTGAAATCAGTGGCTAATGTCAGTTTTGATCAGGTTCATTCCACCGTCCTGATTCAAAATGGTGTCTTGCTGTATCCAAACACAGACAGAAAATGGCTCCTTGATCTCGGGAACCATCACAAAGAATTTGGTTTTGATATCTTAATAGGTGTCCAAATGAAATAATAAACACACAACTTTCCAAAATATATAATGCAAGTAGATGTTACTTGGCTGGCAAAAACTGTAAAATTTTCTTCCATCTGGTAACATGGAAGCTTACCTTTCAGCAGAATCTGCAGAAACACCTATCTTGGAAAGCGTTGCAGCTTCAATAAAAGGCTCAATTTCTTTACATGACCCTGATGCCTATATTCTGAAATTCCACTTGGCAGTATTTTCATTGTGAAGACTCATCTTTCCTTTCTGAAGCACCAACTTCCTTGTGAACTCAGTTTGGATGTGTTCACAGATACAATGGAAGTTCCATCATCAGGCCATCCTGAAGTAACTTATAAGAGGCAGGGGGTTCTTTTCAGTGCCAGGAAATGTCACATTATTGTTGCCTCTGAATTGGTGCTCTCACAAGCTGTTAAATCCTTGGCCCCAAATTAAAAAGAGAGACAGAGAAGTATAGAATTATTTATTTCCTTCCCGGGCCAGGGGGGAAGACTGGAGGGGAGAAAATATATCAAAGGAAACGGAACACAGTTACACAACCCTTTCTCACCTGCTATCAAGCCTCATCTCTGTTAGCAAAAATATAAGGTTACCTATTTTGTGTCTTTCATTGTGTGGGACCAACAAAAGTACAAACACTGTGATCTGCTATGGTGGATATCAAATGTTCCAGCCGGACATTGTAATTTTGTGATCACTGAAAGAAGAAAGTTGGAGCAGAGTGTTCACTAAATGCTACACAACTGTGGGAGACAATACATTATACTGAGGGGACTCGACACCGCAGGACCCCTGCAGACTTCCTTTTGTTGTTGTGTGTTTATGATGATTTGTGCTCATGTTGGTATTGGGGTGGTTATATGAGATTCTGCTTTCATTACTGTTCGAGACTGCAGAAGTTTTGATTTGAACATATTTCCAATCAGTGTATTACCCTGAAGTAATGCTGAAATCCTGTAACTTCTTAGGTCTCTATGTGCATCAGTTCCAGTTACCAGAATTTCCCCCCTGCTTCTGCTGCACTGTATTTTGAGAGTGTCCCAGCAGACAGCAATTATATGGTGACACAACGGAAACATCACACAACTAATAATGCAGAATGTTGGGTGGGTGGTCTGGTGTAAGTCCATCACTTTTGGCATCAGAAGCTGTCTGCGGACAAACGCCGGCTCCCTTGGCCCATAGAGCAAGATGAGTGCCGCAACCCCAGAGTCAGACACAACTGGACCTAATGGTCAGGGGTCCCTTTACCTTTACGTGTTGCAGAATGCACCTGCAAAAGAAAAAAGAAAAAAAGAGAGAGCAGTTTGGAGAGAGCCAGAATCTCATCAACCACTACATAAGCAATTTGCAAGCTTTCTACATTCAGGAAGAAACTTTCCCATTAACCAGCCCTCTGACAAACCACTGTATATTTGTTGAAATGCCTTTTCCCCATATATCCATCCCAGATGGGGGATCTCTTCTTGTTCCATCAGCTCTGTTCATCATTATACCATCTGTGTGGCATTGCGAAGCTGATTTTTTTGCTCTTGTGGCTATTAAAGCAAAGCAACTCGACAGACTGGCTGTTGAAAATGACCTGAGATGTGGTAAGCACGGATCATCCATGCTCACATTAATAATAATGGAAGGCAAGGAAACTAGCGCTAATACGCCCAGGAACCTCACCAAAATGCTGGAGAGGATGCACCTCCACAGGCACATACCTCAACATGTGGTGGGAATGCCCCCAAATCCAACTATTCTAGACAACAGTCATACAAGAAATATGCAAAAGAACTAAGCAAAGTGTTAGAAGTCACCCCAGAACTGGCCCTACTAAACATCTTCCAAGATAATAATGCCCACTCACATCATAAAGACAGCCCTGTTTAGGGAAGTTTTTAATCTGTGATATTTTAATGTATTTTAATATTTGTTGGAAGCCGCCCAGAGTGGCTGGGGAGACCCAGCCAGATGGGCGGGGTACAAATAATTTATTATTATTATTATTATTATTATTATTAAGAGCTCATAACCCACCTACTGTCAGCAGCCAGAAACATCATAGCCAGACACTGGAGAGACCTGTCGGGAGTAAGCATAGACCAATGGTATCAAATCGTCTGGGGAAAAGCCTTACAGTGGTACCTCGCAAGACGAATGCCTCGCTAGACGAAAAACTCGCTAGACGAAAGGCATTCGTTAACGAAAGGGTAACTCACAAGACAAATTTCCCTATGGCCGCGACTCGCAAAACGAAAATGTTTTGCGTTTCCCCCCCCATCAAACCGCGCTTCCCCCAACCGTGCTTCGCAAGACGAATTTTCCGCTGTACGACAGCACTCGCGGAACGAATTAATTTCATCTTGTGAGGCACCACTGTATTAGGAAAAACTAACCAATAAACTGAAACTAACAAGGGGACAAATAAAAGAAGACACCTTCACCCTGATATGGCTCCCCTTTATCACATACACAGCCCAACAAGACAACGACAAGAATCCCCCGACAGCATACGAATCAATATGGCTAACCTGATACAGAAAGACCCACCCACCCCACTCATACATGAAAACAAAGTTCACCACAGCCAATCACCAACAAACAACCACGCCCTAGGCCAACCCCAACCTCTCTCACCACCAAAGGAACCCAAGCGAATAGTAAAGAGAACCCGCACAAGCGACGCTGACACAAAACCCCACACATACATTAAGTAAAATAGAAACACCGCCATCCGACCCCACCCCCACTCACCACGGCCCCCTCCACCTCTTTCCCCTTTTTCTTCCTAATGTCTCAACAAATGAAACTGATCTGTAGAAAATGTGACTTGAACATTGCACGTACTTTTGTAAACCAAGAAATCTTTAATAAAAAAATTGCAACAAAATAAATAATTGAAGGCTCCTTTTTGAAATTTCATGTGGGTGTTGCTGTTTTTTGAAAATTTGCGTATATATTTTGGAATATAAATACTTTGATTTACGTTTGTTATTAAGCCCCAAATTATTAGTTGAAGTTAAAAGTATGGGAAGAGTATGGGATTTTTCTATTAGCTGAAAGGGGGCATGGGTTAAAAAAGGCTGAGAAACACTGCCCCAGCAGAACGAGTGCACTGGATACTGCCCGATATCTTTTTCCCATGTACACATAAAAGCATTTTGCGTGTGTACGTAAAAAGTTAACGGTGAACGGTTCCAAAATGTAAATGGAAACCTGACATAAAGGCTGCAGGTCTGTGCAGCTTGTGACTCCTGTTTCTCAAGCTAGTGGTGAATCCATGCAGCTGATGGATTCTCTAGTGAACTTCTATGCTTGACCCCAATGGATTCCATTTGGCTTCATGGCTCACAAATGGTGCAGGCTTTCTCCAAAAAAAATCTATTTTGACGGATGTCCTGCATCCCCAACCCCATTTGCTACCTTGGTTTTCAAAGGGCTTAAAGAGACAAGTATGTTTTTTCAGGGTTTGGTGGCGTTCTGTTAGGGCTAAGTGTGGGACCTCTGTACCACGGACCCAAAAGGGGCTTTGAAGGCCCTGCCCATTAGCTGGTTGATCACCTGATTGCATGGGAAGTTTGTGCATCCGTAAGCTGCGTTGGTCTGATGCTCGGGTGCAGGATAGGTGCAAACCAGTTCAGGATGCAATCCTACATGCGCTTACATGTGAGCGGGCCGTGTTGCCCTGAATGAAGCTTACTTCTGAGTAGATGTCGCTGGGATGTCACTGTCAATTGTCCCCTTCGGAAGTGATCAAGGCTTACTGAATATGATGTGGAAAGTGATGTGGTGCCAAGCGCAGGGGCTCGAGGCAAATGATGACATATTCAAAGCTGCTTTGGGACGGAGCTTCCGTTATCCGCACTCTGTTCCAAGAACATGCCGCTGTTACAGCAGCAGACTGGAAGGAGAGGCCCATGTTGCAAATGCCGGGTCTTAGCAGCAGCCCGAAACGGCTGAGGGTGATGACGGGAATGGGATATAGAGGTTGGCGCAGGCAGATTGGGGCCCTGATACGTCTCTATAGCAAAAAGGACCACTCTTCCTCCTGCTCCTCAGCCCTGTGCCTTTTAAATTTAAAACGGGCTTTGCCCTGCCAAAATGCAATCCGATTTATTTACACCCGGGACAGAATCTGTGGCCTCTTGACTTCCTAAGAGCACGGCTAGCGACCAGGGTATATCAGGAAAGGCCTGGGATTCTGTTCCCTCTTCAGAAGCTAAAAGAAAAGCCCCAGAGGTTCCCCTCCTTCCTATTTGCAAGTCCTTTGCACTCCCTCCACCGATGACTGATATATAAATGCAACGATATCAAATGGGCTCGTCCCATTTCACAAGTACTCCCTGGCTGGCTTACATCTTGGCCCGAGATCGAATCTCACAAGATACTCTGCAGTGATTTACGGGTGACTTTCAATTTGTCACTGGCTCTTGCAGGAATTAAGGCTGTGTTTTGCATGCTGAAGCCTTGCTTATTTTTGTATTCTTTCTTAATCTGTTTGAATAATACTACCAGGGTTCTGTTTCATCTGGAGCGGTTCCCATTCAAATAGTTATTGCTTCACTTTCTTCGCCCCTTCATGTTGCCACAGACGTGGCAGAACCGTGTTGCGCACATGTTCCCTGCGTCGTGTTGCAGACCAAGCCATGACACAAGATTTAGGTAACGCAGATTTATGGCTACAGTTTTGTAGATTCCTTTGGTGAAGGGACGCAGTCGTAATCGCTGCAAACGCTTGTTCTTTCTTTCTGCCGGCGCCATTGTTGTCTTTTTCTCCTTGCAACATTATTTTTAATTTCGTTTCTATAACTCTTTATATTTTTTAAGAACAAAAATATCAAAGAAGTTTACAACCTACATTAAAGCATTAAATAAAACATCCCAAAAGAAAACTCTCCCCCCGCAACCTCACAATACCTGTGATAGCAACATCCCATACCAGATGTGACTTACGGATAGAACTCTGTGAACTGAAAACAGAGATGTCATGTGTACCTTTGTTATCCATGAAAATCATTCAATAAAAATAATTTTAAAAATACAAAATATATATTCAAAGCAACACAATTAAGAGGAAACTAAAACATAATCTTTTGTGCAGAACGCATCTGCTGCCGCTGCCAGTGATTCTTAGTGAACAGCCATGCTCAGGAACACACAGCCATCATCTTCCAGAAAATCAGGTGAGTTGAGTGTGATGCTACTTCTGGCTATTCAAATTTTACCCCAGGAGTGCTTTGGTCCTTCTTGTTGTAAGAAGTAGTAGTTGTGGGGCGGTTGGAAGAGCAGGCTTCCTTTGGGCCCTGATATTCAAAGAGAACGTGGCAGACGCCAGGAGGGCTGTTCTCAGAAGTGTGCCCACTCTTAACACCTGGTTTTCAATAGCAAATATGACGTTGTTGACTGTGATGGTCTTCCAGGACTTCAAGAGTCTGCGGACAACAGCTTCACAGTTGTCAAAGGGACATTCCCACATGCCAAAGAAGAACACAGGCTGCCAACACAGATTTTATTCTATAAATAATGGACGCTAGAGTGTTTGGGGTTTTCCCCCCTACGTACGGTAGTCCACTCACAGTTTAGATCTGTCACACACAAAAATTGCCCCTGAAAAGCTGCTTCTTGAGAAACCTGTATCATTCAGAAAATAAAAGCTCATTGCAGGTTGATTCTGTGTTATCCCACAGTTTGAGAGCAGGTGTATGTGGTGTCAGCCATCAGAAGGGTGATTATTCAGACCAGTCCAACTGACACTGTACCAAGACCTGTAACAGGCACTTCCTTCTTCATTTCTCAAGTCGGGAGGAAAATCCATGGATAACTTAATAAAGGGGAAGGTTTTCAAATATGTTGTGAAGTTACCACATCTACCCTTATGGGTGGCATGATCTAGCGTGTTGAGGATGAGCAAGGATCATTCCAGATTGAGAGGAACGACATTTTTTATGTTACAAATGGGTTTACACAGCCTTGGATTAGCCTCTTTTGCTCTTCTGCAAGAAAACAGGTGGCCTGTCAAGAAGCTAAGCCAAGAGAGGTCAGTGGCTAGAAGAAGTAGGGGACCTTGAACAAACCATAGCTTGCAGGATTATTTGGCTCTTAAAGTCTTACAACAGTGCTTTAAATATAATGCAGATGTTTGCTGGCTTTTTCAGTGGGTTTCAATTATGCACAATTTCGCCAACACGCACAGTGACTCGGAACGTAACCCCCGGACAAACCAGGGGGTGGGGAGCTGCCTGTACTTTTGTGAAACATTTTTCCACAAGACGTGTGTGCACAGGGACCCCTAGGCGATTTGTTAAGTGAACCCCCGGACGTTACGGAAGATTATGAGGCATTTCCTAGGATACTCAGTAAATTCACTTGGGAACAAGAGAAGCCTTTTGGGTCTGGCCATAACTCTGTGATGGCTCATGTGTTCTGTCTGCCGATGACTGCATGTTAACTCCCTGCCATCTCTCGGGTAGCAGCTACAGCAGATAATACTGATCTACCGGTAAATGGTCCAATGCTCAGCCAGTTAAGCTGCTATGATGTCATAGTTCCAAACTAACTTTTGTGTTATGGTGAGAGATTCTCCAAACAACTCCAGTATGGCTGTGCTACAAGTTAATACATTCCAGTAAGTCTTAACCTTAGGAGGTTTTTATTTTGTTTTATTAATCATACACTTGAACCACCCTCTCCAGTGGATTGAACCCATTGGTGTGGAACATGTGGCCCTTGAGATGATGTTGGGACTCCCAACTCCCATCAGCCTCAGCCCGCATGGCCAGTGGTCAGGGATGATGGGTGTTGTAGTCAAACAATAGTTTAGCCAACCCTGATTGAGCCGAACTTCACAACAGAATGTTTAAACCTGTCTGGCACACAGTGTTAGATTATCCAAACGATAGGGTTGCATCCCACACAGGCAACCTTGGAGTGTTATAAAATGGGATTTGCAATTAGATTATTATTTTTAAAAGAATATATATATATGAATCTCCTAGAAAGACATTCAGGTAATGCAAAGTTTGCGTATTTGCCCCGTCCAAATCCCATCAAGTTTATTTCTTTAAAAAAAACAAAAACAAACGCCCAACAAAATGAAAGTCAGGCTAGTTATAGCTTCTGCTAATAGCTGTCATGGTGACTGGTCCTGTATGCATACTTCCAACAGGTGTAAACAATACTTGTGGTGGTAACCCACTGTGTCAGAAATGGGGCCTGGGCGTTCAACTAAGGGTGTATATTTAAGATCACTTAATTGAACTTCTGCATATTGTCCCTCTGCAGTCTGGAATGACCCCCAAAGTGTTAGGATACTTAAAATACCACTGTGTCCTTCTGAGAATTTGCCTCTTAAGCCAGTCCCATTAGAATTTATTGGATTTTTGTATTTTTATCTGGAAATGATAGGAGGAGACATTGATATATGTCTTTCTGCCATCCGTTTCCCACAAGGACTAAAAAGAAAAAAAAGAAAAAAAAAGGCAGCGTACCTTATTTTATGATCAAGGGGTCATTCATCTAGAGCTGCTTTAAAGCCACAGTAGACTTTTTGCCAATCGCTAATAGAAACTAAATAAACACAGCCAAAACAGTGTCATCTATCTGTGGGTGAGTAATTATGAAGGATTCCTCTTTAAATAGATGTTTAAGTAAATATAGAAATATCGTTTTACAAATGCTGGCTCAAGACGAGAGGCTTGCTGGACTGCACAGCAAGGGCACTTGTGTGTGTGTGTGTGTGTGTGTGTGTGTCTGAGTGTGAATAAGAGGCCCAATTTACATGTTATCGACATGGTGCAACGAACAAACAAACTCCCATTTCCCTGTGGTCAGGCTCCATGCCACATTTGTTATGGGCCTCCAGGCAAGATGCCTTCAGTTGGCTGTCTCTGTTTCTGACCCAGTAGGGCCTCCTACAAAGTGAGAGTACATCCAATGCACAGCTGAGGGTCAGCAATCTTTTTGGGCCAGTGGGCGCATTTGAGAATTTGGAGAAAGCCCGGTGGGTGCCGGTCACTAAACGGTTGCCATGTCTGTCTCGCCAGCGTGGTGCATGCTCTAGTTATCTCCCGCTTGGACTACTGCAATGCGCTCTACGTGGGGCTACCTTTGAAGGTGACCTGGAAACTACAATTAATCCAGAATGCGGCAGCCAGACTGGTGACTGGCAGTGGCCACCAAGACCACATAACACAGATCTTGAAAGACCTACATTGGCTCCCAGTACGTTTCCGAGCACAATTCAAAGTGTTGGTGCTGACCTTTAAAGCCCTAAACAGCCTTGGCCCAGTATACCTGAAGGAGCGTCTCCACTCCCATCGTTTTGCCAGACACTGAGGTCCAGCTCCAAGGGCCTTCTGGCGCTTCCCTCACTGCAAGAAGCCAAGTTACAGGGAACCAGGCAGAGGGCCTTCTCTGTAGTGGCGCCCGCCCTGTGGAAAGCCCTTGTCAAAGAGACAAACAACTACCTGACGTTTAGAAGACATCTGAAGGCAGCCCTGTTTGGGGAAGTTTTTAATGACTGATGTTTTAATGTATTTTTAATCTCTGTTGGAAGCTGCCCAGAGTGGCTGGGGAAACCCAGCCAGATGGGCGAGGTACAAATAATAAATTGTTGTTATTGTTGTTATGGCATAATACAAAATGGCTGGAGTGGGGTCACGGCATATTGCAAGATGGCTGCCCCACCGGAAAGAGCAGAAAACGAGGCAGAACCACAAAATAGCGCAGGAGTGTCCTCCCATGAACCGTCTCCACCGATGTGGGCGGGAAAGGCACCTATATCAGCCACCATTCCACTTGGTCACAGAGAGTAGTTCTTCAGAACAGAAGAGGCACATGTGAGCACCTTTAAAGGAGCACGTTCAGTGTTGAAAGAACTGATCAAGAAGAGCAAGCCGTCTTTTGTGCATTGCAGAATAACGTCCCCAGAAACAAGCCATTTGGACCGTGGTCTCCCTTTGCACGTGGCTTGGCTAGATCGGAGGCTATGCTGTGTATGACCTTCCCAGAGCCCATCTCCACTCAGTGTGGTGTAGTGGTTAAGAGTGGTAGACTCGTAATCTGGGGAACCGGGTTCGCGTCTCCGCTCCTCCACATGCAGCTGCTGGGTGACCTTGGGCTAGTCACACTTCTCTGAAGTCTCTCAGCCCCACTCACCTCACAGAGTGTTTGTTGTGGGGGAGGAAGGGAAAGGAGAATGTGAGCCGCTTTGAGACTCCTTCGGGTAGTGAAAAGCGGGATATCAAATCCAAACTCCTCCTCCTCTTCTTCTTCTTCTTCTTCTTCTTCTTCTTCTTCTTCTTCATAAAGTGAGATCCTCTCGCTGTTGCATATGAGACACAGCCAGCTCAGAAAATCAGATTCAGCCGATCTTGGTAATCTTACTTGGTAGGCCTTAGCCTTGTGGGCTGCTAGGAACAGCAATGGCTAGTTGTTGTGGGTCACATATTTCTTTTTCCTTTTTTATTATTTTGTTTATGCATTTTTACAACTTACGTATACGTCATACAGCATTCATCATTATCTCTTATCCTTGGACTTCCCAGTCCATCTCTCCATGGCATTCTAGGTAGTCTTTTGTCGGCTTTATAATCCATTCCACCCATTTTCGTCTCAAATCTTCTTTTATTTAATCTGCTGCTCATATGCTCATTCCTACTTGTAGGTTAAATTGACTATTATACCTTCAAATATACTCTTCAAAGCACTACCATTCGTCTCTTATCTGTGACTCATTCTTATTTCTTAGTTTCACGGTCTAATTACTAATTCTGTGTATTCTATCAATTTATTCTGCCAAACTTCTTTCATGGGCACATCTTTTTCTTTCCTTATTTTTTGCATATACTACTCTAGCTGTGGTGGTCGCATTTCAAAAAAGAGATTGGTCTTTCAGAATACCATCACTTGTTATCCTTAACAGAAATGCCTCGGGTCTTTTGGGAAATGTGATCTTAAGGATCTTTTCTAATTCTGTATGAATCATCACCTCCCAGTATTCTCTAGTATATTTACATGACCACCACATACGGATTAGGGTTTCCTCTACCTTGTGGCACTTCCAGCATAGATTTGACCCTTTTCTGTACATTTTCACCTGTTTGCTGGGTGTCAAGTACCACCAATACATTGTCTTTTGTAATTTTCCCTTAATAAGGTAGCCCATTTACGGTAATCATTGCCACCTTTACCATTTCGCCTTTAGTCTCCCACTCCCAACAGCAGTTTAATCCCCCCCCCATTCCAACCTCACACCTTCATAGGACCATGGCCTGGCAGATGTTGCCAAATACCCCGCACCAGACACACACACACATGTGCACGCGCACAAACACATTGATTGATGCTTTTATGAGATTGCTGCACTTAAGAGGCCAGTTGCACAGAAGCTGGTTTTCAGGAGCCAGGGCTCTGCCTAGATACCCTGCAAATTGAGTCTTAATCAGCTTGATTAATTAGCACATAGCAGATGTGCTTTTTATCTCCCCACCAACTCCTCAGTCCTGTTTTATAAATGCACCATTGGTGACTGATACACTGCATGCCTTTTATTGTCATGATTTCAGAACCTCCATTCATTAAGAAGAAATTCATTAGGGGTTTTCACATTGTCTGAGAGTCTTTATTTCTCAGGTGGGGGTGGAAGGGGAGGTGAACATTTTTGTGACATGACAAGCTTGTGCAATGTGAAGAAATGCCGTAATGTTCTTCCTTGCGCTTACATCCCGTCTGCTATGGCTGTTAATGATCCAATAACTCATTTTTGCAAGCGTAAGGGTGTTAACCAAGTAGCCTTTTCTGGCTTGAGGCCAGCACAGGTAAATTTGTTCTCCCTGCGAGTTTGTAAATTCACCGAAACCCAGAAATGTCAATTTACATATTTATTTCAAGTATTTATATCCTGCCTTTTCCAGCAGTGAACAAAAAATATTTTTTTAAAAAAAATGCGAGTAAAACAAAGAGCACAAATGGACAGTGTTAGAAATTAAACTTAAAGCAAACACATTTAAAGTAGCAGGTGTCATCATTAAAACAGATCACCCCCAAAATGACGGTTAGCGAAAATGTCTTAGTTCTCTGCTGGAATGCGTGCATGATAGGCCAGAGGCGAGTCCCTTAGGAGAACATTTGACATTCTTGACACCCGAACAAAAAAGGCCCTGTTGTGTTGCTCGTACCCCAAGTAGGTATCAACAGTAGATCTCAACAGGAAGAGATCCTTGATATACTCTGGGCCCAGGCTGCTTATGGCTGTGAAGGTCAAAACCAGGACTTTGAATTCAGTTTGAAAACAAGTTAGTAGACGGCGTAAACGGTACACAATTGTTATGAGTTGTGGCCTCTGGATTGTGCTAATTTGACGCAGACTGCAGTGGTTGTGTGCCAATACACCATGCACCTTGCTTGCAACCCAAGTGCATTTGCTCTCACAATATTTCCAATCTAATGTGACGTATACATTAGCAGTTAAAAATGCAACAAGGTCATTTCCCCCTGCTGTATTTCAAGTCCTATGTTACTGGGCACGTCAGAGAGGGGTGAGGATCTCTTCAATCGATGCACATTACCTGACTTCGTTCCTTGTGCTTGCATTCCCCAACTCTTCTTCCGGGGATCTGTCATCTGAGCATGTGCAACTGATCTTTGACACGTACGCACCTCAACTTAACGGCGGCTTACATTTTTGAACCGGATGGGAGCTGATTTGAGGGGAAATGCCTCAAACAGCACTATTTCTCAAGGAAATACAGGATACATGTGAATTGGGATTAACATTGTGTGTACTTGATTTCAAACACCAGCAGCACGAGCTCGCTGGAGCCACGATAAATGGTAATGTGTACACAACCTGAGTGGTGTCTTAGGCAATGTGCACTCAGTTCTTAGCCAGGCACCTGGTGGAGCAAACACATGTTTTCAAAACTGCACAGATCACTCACTTTGACCAAAAGCTGGTTGTGTGAATTGGCCTTTAGATATTGTTGTGGCATTCATTCATTCATTCATTCATTCTTACGGACAGAGGCTTTATTCTGAAATGGATGCATAACATGCAGAGCTGAACAGAGGATGACTTTTCTAGGACTGAACAGAAGTGAAAGGGGGCAGGTGCACCTGCTGAATTGTTGCCACTCTGTGCAGCTGTTGAAAGGTACCAATTCATTCTCAAAGAGTAGCTGCTGCAAAAACAAACAAACAAGGAAGAGGCTTTTGGCATCCCACAGACAAGTTTACTGTGAAATGTTGGCATCTGCCTATCTCAAGAGACAGTGGAATGCGCCTCCAGTGATGAAGTCAAACCACTGCGTTAGCACCGAAGTGACCTCCCAGGCAGGGTGCACCAGCCTTTCTGGTGTGGTCCAGTGGGAAGCAATGCAATATGTTTGGCACCAACTTGGCTGCAGGAGTTGCCAGAAGGAGGCATACAAGGCGCCATCCAACTGTCTTAGGGACTCCACTATGTAGGGTTTACTCCTTTGCCTTTCCTTCTCCCGAAGATATCCCGCAAGGCAGCAGAGGTTTCAGATCAGAGTTTTCCTTTTCCTAGATGGTTGACGAGCCCCATCTGCCCCTCACTTCCCTCCACAACACATGCAGAAACCGCCTTCTTGACTGTTGGACCCACTATTGGGTTTGAGCCCTACTCACTGAGGATTTGAGCCCCATAAACTTTCAACGGCTCATTCTATAACACAAGCCCCATTGAAAGTACCAGGTCCCTGATCCAAGACCATGCCCCAAACAAGATGCTAGCACTGCCAGTGGCTTTGAGATCAACAAGGCAACACTATATGATGTGTACTTAGAAACATGTCCCATTGAGTTCAGTGTTGCTTTTACTCCTAAGCAAGTACTGCAGCCTAAGGGACTTGATTCTGAGCGGATTCCGCAGTTGTTAATTCAGATCCTCATCTATGCTGCATGCGCTACAGAGTAGGGTGCACCTATTTACTATTTATGCTGCTGCCCATCCGCAAATAATCCGTAGGAGGCTTACACTGCAAAAAGCATAACATGTTACCATGTTCAAAATACGCTTTGCAATAATTAAAAACAGAGAGCAATGATAATTCAGCATAAAATTTTGTAGAGTGATCTCCTTCTGCTTTAATATAAGTTTCTAGTCCTCACTTGCACAGGGAACAATATTTGAGTGGTGTATTTACTCAAGCTCAGAAAATGAAAGGGCCCTTTGGCCCCTCTCCATTTTCTTGGGAGTCCTAATTCCAGTAGTCCCTGTTCTATGCACACCTGGTCAGAAAAAAAGCCTCCTTAACAATGCAACCCTATCTATTCAGAAGTTGTTAGTTTCATTGAATTCAATGGGGCTTCCAGGGAAGGGGGGGTTAGGATTGTGGTCACCGTTCTTCCAAAAATGTCCCAAATTCTACATCAATTGGAAATAACTACACAGTTAAAGGAGTACATGAAAAGCCTTTTATGATTTGTTCCAGTATCTGGATCAGGTGGTTACATATCTTTCCTTTAGGCAGATGCTTTCCTTTGCCCTGCCCTGCCCTGCCTAATCTCCGCGCATCATACAAATTCTTAATATTTACATGGAACCATTAAGTATGCAAAGCACCTCTCAAATACAAGACTCCCCTTGCGACATCCACGTAAACGTAGGTAGGTCAATATGATGATCAATTTTTTTTCAGGGTTGCTGCTGATCTCATTTTACTAATCTGGAACTGAAACCGAGATGCCGATACGAGACATGTCTGGCGCAAGGAAGCTGAGCCACAGCTGCTGCCCCTGCTTCAGAGGTTGCACACCGAGTCACAAGTCTGCATTTTAAAAGAACCCGGGACATTTCTTCATTCGTGAAGTCATCTGCAATGCAATCGTTCATTCCCTCCTCTGGTTGCCACGTCTGATTTATTAACTTATGCATCCTGCACCATCAGCATATATCGAAATACGAACAATGCAATCAAATGCAAAGCTAGATAAAGCAGTCACAAAACAAATCTCAATCAGTTTTTTATTTCCCCCTGTACAGACGAGGCAGTCACACATGATGGTCATGTAGGCCTGTTTCTCTGAATCTGCACGAGGGTTTTCATACTTCTTCCTACACCAGAGTACTGTCAGTTTCAGAAATCCATAATGTTTGAAGCCGCGTGGAGAGGTAACCTGGGAGATTCCCAAAATAAAAGCTCAACTATATCCCTGGTGGGGGTTTTTTTTACAGGTGTATTCTGCAACTCATCATAGTGCATCTGTGGAGGATCTATTCTGAAGCATCCACACACCATTCTGCTTTGTTAGTTGTTCTGTGATGCCTCCCCAATGCCAGAGGCGTACCTAAGGGATTGGTGAAACCAGCATCCACTAGGAGCGCAGTTGCCCCAGAAATGTGTCACCAGCTATCTGTGTAAAGTTGTGAGATTAGACAAACTGGGAGCTGAGCAGTGCAAGAATTGGCAAGGCAGTATGAAGGTAGACTGCTTGAGACTATGGGGTGTATGATGCAGATACCTGTGGTGACACGGCACCATTATCGCGGCAAGATTAAATGAGAGAAGTTGTTTTTGGCAGGGAGGAAGGAACACACTAATACAGCTCTTTGCCAAGGGCGCAAGGGACCCTAGAGGAAGAAGTGGGTTGGGGGGGGGGCAGCCGATACAGCTCCTTTCCAAAGGCAGAAGGTACCCCAGGTACGCCTTGCCCAACGCTCTTGGCACTGCTGCTGGGGCACGCCAACACTACAGTGATAAAGTGGGACAGCCCTCTCTCCCAATATTTGTGGTGTAAAAAGTTAAATAATTTCAGCAGGAAGTTACAGAACATGCACGGGTTGGAAATGTAGCAGTACGCCCACCCCAAAACTGTTGTGGGCCAAACAGTATTATCCATGTACAGTATAAATCACCCTAAAACCGTCATGGCCACAAATAATAATGAATGCCCTTGCAGTAGAGGAACCATAGGATAAGTAGTTCTTTATTTTAGAAATGACAAATCTGTGGTGGGCACACAAAACCTCTTGAACGATGGGAGTGGAGACCCTCCTTCAGATATACAGGCCTGGATGATCCTTGAGGTCTCTTCCAACTACAGTTCTACGATTCTGTAACCCAAAGGTCTTGTTCCTGGTGAGCCCCCAGTAGTGAATCTGTGAAATTAGGTAGGTTGTTTGGGGGGGGAGGTGACCCCAGGTGGCTCACTTTACACGTACTCACGCTGAATTGCATTTCCTACTTTACCACCCATTCACTCTATTTGGAGAGATCTCCGAGCACTTCCAAATCCCTCTTTTAGTCCTAACCACCCTGAAGGGTTTAGCAGCATCAGCAAACCTGCCCAACTCCGACACTCACCCTTAAATCTAGATAATTTATAAGTGAAACAAAAAGTGCAGATCCGAATACGAATCTTCGCTTATTCCTCCTCTCCGTTTTCTATGTATTCATTTCCTGATCTACAGAAGGACCCCTCCTGTTATTCCATGACAGCTAAATTTACGGGGGGGGGGCGGTATTTCAGAAGCAAGCTGAATACCATCGTTTTCTCCCTCTGCAGTGCAAAGCCAAGTTGAAGTCTGTGCGTGCGAAGCGAGGGAGGCTTGTCCTGCTGCCCTTCTCCCTCCTGTAGCTCGAAGGGCCCAGGAAGGAACCCGGCGCTCTCCCCACCGGCCCGGCCCGGCCCTCTAGCTGCCTCCGCCTCCCGCTGGGCTGGAGGGCCCGCCGCGGCGCCAGGAGGAACCGGCTGCGAACAATCGGGGGCTTGGCGGCGCCTGTCCGCTTCGGCCGCCCCCGGGACTCCAGCAGGGGCAGGAGCCGCGCGCCTCCTTGCTGCTGCGCGCTGCCGTGCGCCCTTGGCCTGGCGTGGCCCCGGCTGTTTGGCTGCCTCGCCCGCCCCCAGGGCTAAGCCATTCCTCGCCCGAGCGGCGGCGGCGACTGCCGGGCTGGCATTGCACAGCCGCCGCCTGAGTCATCATCACAGGGGCCGCCGGCAATGGAGCAACGCGAGGCGGGGAGGGAGCGCAAAGGACAGGGCGAGGTTGGAGAGCCGGGTGCTTCTCCGCGGGGTCACCGCCTCCCTCCCTCCCTCGCTGGCTGCTGCTGTTGCTCTTGCGCCGCCCGGGGACAACCAGCCCTGCCCAGCCCGGCTCGGGGAATCCCTCCCCCTGCCCTGGCTGCTGCTCCTGCGCCCTGGCTCCAGCCGAGCAATTGCGGAGTCGGGTCACCGAGTGCGCGCCGCTCCGGAGTGCCCGCCCAAGGCGGCGAGGCCACGCCGCAGCAGCCAGCCCGGCAGCTCGCGCAACCAGAGCTCCCGCGTGAGCCAAGGCGGCGCCGGTCAAAGGCGAGAGCCGCCGGAGGCCGTGCGCCGCAGCCAAAGGGCTTGTGGGGACGGAGGACGCGCAGCCGGGTGCGCGCTGTGCTAGCAAGGGAAGGAAGGAGCAGGTGGCAGGGATTGCTCGGTCGGGACGGTTCTGTGGGGCTGCGTGGGGCAGGCCGAGGCTGCCCGTATTCGAGGAGGGAGACGACGACGCTGGAAGTGGCAGGAAATATGCCCGAGGGCTGCGAAAGGCAACCGCGGTGCAATGGCTTCTCCACTCTCTGTTCCACGGCTTTAACGCACGAGACAGGCCCTGCCGGTGGTGCGCTTTGTACACCGCTTAGAGTGGTTTTGCTTGACAATTCAGCGCTCTATAAATGTGGAAACAAAATAAAAAATTCTTTCCAGTAGCACCTTAGAGACCAACTGAGTTTGTGGTTAAAGAGATACAAGGCTGGTGCTCCCTTGAACCTTAGGGCCACTTTGGCTAGCCGCCAACCTGTGGTGGAAGCAATTGTTTGGTCATGTTCACCCCCTCTCCTCCCGCCTTTTGCAGTTTTAACCCACACATAAAACTGGTTCCGGTTGCCATTGTGACCGGATGCAGAAATAGCCACACATGGCTGTGCCATTAGTTAGGGAAAACACGCCAACGTTCTCCATAGCCGGGGTCTCCCCCCCCCTTTATTAGAGCCAACTAAAAAGCCATAAAGTTGTGTGCGAGTTTTCGAGTTCCCCAGAGCGGGAATTGTGTGTGCATGTGCGTGATGTGAGGGTGAGTGTCTAACTCTAGGGGCACTGCCGACCCATTTCTGTTTTCGAGTAAGATTCAGTCGTTGGCAAATTCAGGTTGCCGGGTTGATTGCGAGTTTTTGCACAACAAATCCGCTTTGCAATGAGGAAAGGGATAGGATAACACGTGCCTGATGCAACGTAGTCTAGCCTCCCCATAAACAAGTCAGAATGAATGCTCATCAAATAGCTGGCATTGTCTAATCGCCTTGCAAGCAAATCGGGTTGCATTCTCAGTAAGGTAAGATTACATCATATCTGAGTAAGGCAGGCAGGCAAGCAAGGGGATGTGTTTGAAACATGTCAAGAAGGCAGTTTCTGTATGTGCTGTAAAGGGAAGTGAGGGGCAGATGGGGCTTGTCAACCTGGGAAGGAAGCCCATCTAGGAGAAGAAAAACGGATCCTAAACCTCTGCTGTCTTGCGGGATATCTTTGGGGGAAGAAAAGACTAAGGAGTAAACCCTACCCAGAGTGGAATCCCTAAGACCAGGGGTCAGGAATCTTTTTCAGCCGTGAGCCAGTCCACCATCCCTCAAACTATATTTTTTTGGGGGAAATGAACAAATTCCTATGCCCCACAAGTAACATAGAGATGCATTTTAAATAAAAGGACACATTCTACTCATGTAAAAACAGGCTGATTCCCAGACCATCCATGGGCTGGACTGAGGCGGCGATTGGGCCGCATCAGGCCCACGGGCCTTAGCTTGCCTATCCCTGCCTAAGACTGTTGGATGGCGCTTTGTACATCTCCTTCCGGCAACTCTTGCATCCCAGCTGGTGCCAAACGTCTTGCTCTGCTTTCCTTTGGACCACATCAGCGAAGCCGGGGGGGGGGGGGTTCCTTGTTGTCTGGGCATCCAGGACCTCCAGACACTGCCCACGCTTGCACCTCAGGGAACTCACTTTGGTGCTGCTAACACAGTAGTTTGACTTCACGCTCCTGAGGCGTACTCCATTGTCTCTCAAGGTAGGCATATGCCAACAGCAACAGCAAGAACAGGGGAACTTTTGCAGCCCAAGGGCCACATAACCTTCTGAGAGCCATTTTTGCCAGTGGTGAGTGAGATCGAAAGCAAAACAAGGAACATTAATTTTACCTTTGCACAGTAGGCTAATTTCTTACATGCCTTCCCCCCCCCCCCAAGTTTCTGAAAAGTGCATCATAGACAGACACTGAGTACACAATGTAGAAGCAGAATGGAAATAAAAGATAACAGTTCACAGTGTCATCAGTATACATTGGTGGCACTGAACTCTACGTCTCATGCATGCAGGGCATGCAAGAAGAAGAGTTTGGATTTGATACCCCGCTTTATCACTACCCTAAGGAGTCTCAAAGCGGCTCACAATCTCCTTTCCCTTCCTCCCCCACAACAAACACTCTGTGAGGTGAGTGGGGTTGAGAGACTTCAGAGAAGTGTGACTAGCCCAAGGTCACCCAGCAGCTGCATGTGGAGGAGCGGAGACGCGAACCCGGTTCACCAGATTATGAGACTACCACTCTTAACCACTACACCACACTTGCAAGTCAAAAGGACAGATAAATACTAATGCCCACCCAATCGCCCAGTCGGGGAACAGACATACAGTATAAAGGTACGAGCACAAGAAGAAAATTGAGGAACGTGTACATCGGAACAATTCTGTTAGTAAAAATAATTCACCCACCAAGAGTAATCTGTGTATACATAGATGATTCATATATAGATAAAGGGATTGCCAGTCCCTGGCCAACCCCAGGGAGTGTTACATATCAGTGATGGGGGAACAAGAAGTAAGTGGGGAACAACACACACACAAACACTTTTGTGTGCACATGCAGACAGTTACCAGCCAAGGAGAAGGCTATTATTTTAATTTATTACCCTCCCTTTACCCTTAGGTCCAAGGGCAGGTTACAACAATTTAAAATACAACATTAAAAACAGTTTTTAAAATGTAACAATCACCCAAAAACAGGGTGCGTCCTAAAAACACGCATATCTCGGGTGTCAAAGGCCGTTCGCTGAAAACTAGAATGGAAGCTGCCAGATGCAGCTTTGTGAGAAGGGAATCCACAATTTGGTGGCTGCCAGAGAGTATGTCCTCTGTGGGAATACATTTTTAAGGTGCTCCTGCACCTGTTTGTTTATGTTTAAGGTAACCTTCCGCGTTAGGAAGGAAGGGCAAAGGATCCAGCAGAGAGTTTGCCGCATGGATCCCTCCGCGTTTGGGGCAAAGCACGCCAATTTAGCCAATGTAACGGTCAGTTAATTGTTTCCCGCCCAGAAACTAGCTTAGAGACAAGGTTGTGATTGGTTCTTGTAAATGTTGTGACGATGTTTGATTTCTTAATAAATAGCCTCTGCTCTCTGTAGCGTGTGTGGAGAACGCGCGAGACAAGCCAGAGAGAAACCGAAAGCAAAACCAGCCGCACAGAGCAGTTGAGAGCTTCTTCACCATTGACTGCAGTCTCTTAGTTTTTATTTCTTTTATTTCAAAAGCGTTTACTGTATACTTGAGTATAAGCCTAGTTTTTCAGCACATTTTTTGTGCTGATAAAGCTGCCCTCGGCTTATACTCGAGTGAAGCGGGTGGTGGGGGCAGCGAGAAAGAAGCCCTTTCTCTCCACTCGTGCCACCGCTGCCCGCTCACCCCAGTCAACCATTCCTTAAGAAGTGTACAAGAACAGCGGTTCTTTACTCTCCCCAGGCAGCTTGTTCCATTCCTGAACTGCTTGCATAAATGCAAACTTGGCAAAGGAGGAAGAGGAAGGAGCAGCCCAAAGGGCTGCTTTCGGGCTGCTCGTTCCTCCTCCTCCACAGCGGCAAAGGTGAACCGGCTTATACTTGAGTCAATAAGCTTTCCCAGGTTTTTGTAGGAAAATTAGGTGCCTCGGTTTATATTCGGGTCGGCTTATACTCGGGTATATACGGTATTTGGCCTTCTAAGTTTTGGCCGCTACCTAGCTTAGCCTATCTTTCTATCCTGAATCTCCGGAACCTTCAGATACCTGCAGAAAACCTTCGGAAACCTTCAGTAACCTTCAGAACTCACGACAACTACCGGTACCTTCAGATCATAGCCAGCGGACCCTTTCACAACGTAGTGGGAGCAGGAACTCTGGGATTACTGGTCGTCCCATCTGCTGCTAGCTCACCTCTCAAAAGACTTAAGAGGGTGGTGGAACTACTCCCTGCTGAGCTTAATGCCTGACGGTCTGTAGGGAAGGTGGTCTTTCAGATATTGGGCCTGAGTCATTTAGCGCTTTAAAATACTGTTGTGAACTCCTTGGATTGGACCTGGAAATGAAGTGTCAGCCCAAATGAACTCCTCTTTGCTTATCAGTGGATTCAACTGATTCATTCCATTGATTCAACTGGAGAAGGTATTTGCATTTCCATCAGGGTGCCGGGCTCCTAGCATCTCAGTGCAGTCTGGCACATGTACATACTTCATTTTACAGTTTAGCTTTCAGTCCAAGCCGGGAGGCATTGGGCACACTGCGGAGGAAAGTCAATCTCAACTCCTGAAATATATGCAATCAGTCTTTCAGTCACTCCACAAGCCGGATTAGCAACCAAGGAGGTAGATTCACACACACACACTTCACACATTTGTGCAGATAAGCATTGCTTGCAGAGAGTAGATGTATACTCTGATGCATAAATGCACCCCTACAATCTGTATATGCAGAAAGAGGTGGTTATGGAATTGCGAAAGTAGATATATACTAGTAGACCCACAAAATCAGCTCCGCTGGTAAGAGAATAATGGTACCCAGAGTGTTTCAGTATTCCTTACAACCACTCTTGTTAGGTCACCCAGAATTTTGGATGCTTCCAGTCAGAAAACCTGTTTATCGAGCATTCGTCCTGATTTGTTTGCAGTCGAGAGTAGGTGGTATTGGCTATTCAGTGGGGATTTGGGGAGCTTGGGTGACGTTGCCTGAAAGCAAGCACTCTCCCAATGCATTTTCCCCTCCCTTTCCTGATCACAAAAAGTCTGGTCATCAGAATATAAGACTAGCCTGCTGGATCAGGCCAGTGTCCCATCTAGTCCAGCATCCTGTTCTCACAGTGACCAACCAGTTGCCTGTGGGAAACCAGGGAGCAGAACACGAGCACATGAGCAATTCTCCCACCATGGTTTCTAGCAGCCTCCAGTCTTCCTTTGCAAAGCAGGGCTTGCTGCCCAGGACCTCCCAACCAGCTTTAATTCTGCAACCTGAATTTGTTGGTGTGCGACTGAATCCTACCCGGAAGTGGGGGGCAGTCTGGAAGTGGCTTGCTATTCCCATATTGAGGTCATGGGGAGCCGTGATGGCTGCAAGCCATTTGTTTAAGGCTTACCCCCCCCCCAAAAAAGAGGATTTGATCCAGGAAACCTCCTAGCCTACAGCTCAGTCTTTTTGGCCGCAGCGCCATACCAGCTCCGAAGGAGGCACACATGCATAGGTTGTGGGATAAGTGCAAAGCTAGTCATTCTTGGATCACACACCCTTTCATTCACAGCTTAGGACTGCGTTCTTATGAATCACATACTTCAGTCAAGAGGTGTACAGGAAGGCAGACAGCAAGCCAAGAAGTATTCAGTCACGCACACCCACACACCAGCCTGGGAACGAACACATCCCGTAAAGAAACGGATATAAATACTGCTACAGTCAGCCCATGTTTTCAGAAATATACCTCCCGAGTCCTCGGGTTTCTATTCTAAACTGACCAGACACTAATCTGTTTCTATGCTAAGGCTTACAGATGTCCCTTTCCCGTTAAGATGCATTAAGTCCAGTGCTAAATCCTCTGCTTTGCAGAGCAATCCTGTCTCCATTGGGGCTTACTCGGGTGGGAGCTGTAGTTGGAACATCTGGAGGTCACATCTGGGGAAGTGGTGGCTAGGACTGATGAGGGGGTTGTAGTCCAAAATGTCTTGAGAGTGCCATACTGGGTGTTCACCTGTTGGGATACTTTTATCGACGCATTATCTCTTTTGGGAAGGGTAAATTCAGAAGTTAGGGCGCAGGTTCAAAACATCTGAGAAAAATGCTATTCATATATTTTCATTGTTGGGTCTCTTTTCTATCTGTGGCTTGCAATGTAATTAAAACAGCCAACCAAAGACATAAATAGTTTGAAGTCTAAAAACGTCCCTCCTAATGTTGTTGAATCCCATCATCCCTGGCCTTTGGCCACACTGGTTGGGGTTGGTGGGAACTGGAGTCCAACAACCACAGGAGGGTCACAAGATCTCCACCCCTGCAATAAAATCTCAGTAAACAACATGTCAATAGGACACAGATAGGAGGAGGAGGAGGAGAAGAAGAAGAAGAAGAAGAAGAAGAAGAAGAAGAAGAAGAAGAAGAAGAAGAAGAAGAAGAAATTACTTGCCCCAGCCACTCTGGGCAGCTTCCAACATGAAAACACAGCAAAACATCAGACATTAAAAACTTCTCAATACAGAGCTACCTTCAGATGTCTTCTAAAAGTCTGGTAGATGTTTCTTTCCTTGACATCTGATAGGAGGGCGCTCCACAGGGCAGGCACCACTAGCGAGAAGGCCCTCTCCCTGGTTCCATGTAACTTCACATCTCGCAATGAGGGAACCACCAGAAGACCTTAGGAACCAGATCAACGTGTAAACCACCAGGTGTTAAAATCCCGCTGGAACAAAGCAACAACAAAAATAACCCGGTGCAAGCAGAATGGAGCCTGGAACATCTTCCGGGGAAGAGGGAGTGTTCCACAATGTAGGCACCACCTAGTAGTCTATAGAAAGCGTTCTTAGGATAAGGTTTGGGATTGTCATTGGAGAAGGCTTTGCTGTGACTAGCATGAAATATATTGCAAACTGCCTTAAACCAGGTCGAACTCCTGGTTCTTCTAGCATGATATTGTCAACTTGGACAGCTCTTGAGGGCTTCAGGCAAAGAGAGGAGTTTCCCATCACCTATAGGGAAGTGGGCCATAGCTCAGTGTCAGAGCATCTGCCCTGCAAGCAGAAAGCCCCGGGTTCAAGCCCTGGGGACAAAAGGATCCCAATCTGAAACCCTGCAGAGCTACTTTCAGACAGTGCAGACTGTACTGAGCTCAGTAGACCAGTACTCAGAAGCGCCCTTGACAGCCTCATCCCCCAGAAGTGAATTCACCTACCAGTAATTCATGGTTTTTGAATGTTGGGGTTCCTGGCCTGGCGCTTAGCTGCTATGCAACGCTAGTGGGTGGTACAAGCAAGTGGCTTGTACGACGAGATCAATTCATTGCCCTTGCACTGTCCTTCATATTTTAACTGAAAGGGTGCGAGGACTATATATATATATATCTCAAAAAATTAGAATATCGTGGAAAAGTTCATTTCTTTCAGTAATTCAACTTAAAAGGTGAAACTAATATATGAGATAGACTCATGACATGCAAAGCGAGGTATGTCAAGCCTTTATTTATTATAATTGTGATGATTATGGCGTACAGCTAATGTTGTTTCTTGTTCAGGAGTGGCTTGGCAAGAGGAATACGACATTTGAAGCCCTTCTCCAGGATCTGTCCGTGTGTGGTGGCTCTTGATGCACTAACTCCAGCCTCAGGCCACTCCTTGTGAAAATCCCCAACACGTTTGAATGGTCTTTTCCTGACAATCCTCTCCAGGCTGCGGTCATCCCTGCTGCTTGTGCACCTTTTTCTTCCACACTTTTCCCTTCCGCATAACTTTCCATTAATGTGCTTTGATACAACACTTTGGGAACATCCAACTTCTTCTGCAATTACCTTTTGAGGCTTTCCCTCCTTATGGAGGGTCTCAATGAGGGCTTTCTGCACAGCTGTCAGGTCAGCAGCCTTCCCCATGATTGTGAACCAGACTGAGAGACCATTTAAAGGCTCAAGAACCCTTTCCAGGTGTTATAGACTGAGTAGCTACTGTACCTTTTCACAATCTAATTTTCTGAGATTGTGAATTTGGGGTTTTCATCAGCTGTACACTATAACCATCACAATTATAACAAATAAAGGCTTGACATATCTCGCTTTGCGTGTCATGAGTCTTATCTCATATGTTAGTTTCACCTTTTAAGTTGAATTACTGAAATAAATGAACTTTTCCACGATATTCTAATTTTTCGAGTTTCACCTGTATATCTGCCACCCTGCCATCAACGCAAGCCTAAACCAACACTCAGCAGAATCTTGGTGGAAAGTTGTCAGCAGGTTTTTGTGCTTGCAGCCAGCACTTTTACTTAAAATAGGCTTGATGTATGGAAAACACCACTGTCCTTAACCAGTTTCCAAGGCTCCAACATGGGCGTTATACCAGCCTAGTCTAGACTTAAAGTCAAAGGGATTTGCAAACATACTTATAATTAAGGACCAAAGTGTTTTTTTTAAAAAAAACCAAAAACCAAAAACTAGTTTTGCTGAAGTTTAAAAAGAAATGATTTTCCCCTTCCTTTTTTTTGTTTGTTAAAGAATCTTAAAATAACTTTCACTTAAACAAAAATTCCACCTTGATATTTCAAGCAAATGCAGTTGAAAATAAGCAAGAGCAAGCTGTTGCTGCTTTTCTGGCCTCACAAAATGAGAAACATACAATAGGTGGAAGAGCGGGAATCCAGATATTTCATGGAACCAGATTTATTGTGTAAAAATATTTTTCTTTTGTCGGTTTTCAGATTGCATCAAACATAAGTGATTGGGGGGGACGGACTCAGAAGAAACAGAAACAGTTCAGCAATGTAATTCCTTGCACTCACAGCTGCTGAAAAATTTTGGGTGCAAGCTTTTGAGCCATACAGAATGTTTATTGACCTGGACATTCTGAGGAAGAGTTCTGTGTGATTCAGAAGCTTGCTGTATGCATTTTAAAACAAAAGGTGGTGCTAGTGGTGACAACAACAACAACATCTTCCCACTGGCTCCCTGTTGCTTGTTAATTAAAAAGGAAAATCTCTGGTTGACGATTCATTTACATTAATAGGAGCCCTAACATGAAGTGGTGTAACTCCCTTTTATTTCCAGTTGGCTTACACTGGATAATTTCTTGCTGGGTTATGCTATAAGAAATAATACTCTGTATTCTGGCATATTTGTATCACACAGTTTTACTGTAAACGAAATAGTTTTCTACAGCTGCTACAATCTTCATGCAATACACACGCCTTTAAAATTATTTTTATTTTTATTATTATAACTAATATTACTAATAGCCTTTTAAACAACTGCCTCAAGGCAATTTATACATAAGATAATTAGAAACACTTACTTGGCAGTAGGCCTCAGTGAGATTTGCTTCCATGTCAACATGCAGAGAAGTACAAATGTGTGCAGACCCAATCAACCATTTTAATCGACTGAAACTCATGTTATTAATTTTTCTCAAGAATAAGTGGGTGGGCTTCAGTTCCAGATAGGAAGTTTTAGATAAATGTTTGCAAACACTAGAGCAGTAGCACTGATCCTACTTGAAAGGCTAATGCAAATAGACCAGTGAAGAGAGGGGTATACCTTTTAGAAATAACATTTAGAAATGAAGGGTGGGTTACTTAGTCATGCTTCCATGTAACACAAGTCTTCAGTGGGTCAACTCTAATTATGACTAACTTCTTCTTTAGCGATCACTCGTAGCCAAGTAAGATTGTCTTCCATAAACACGGTTTTAAAAGTGAGTCCGTAAGTGACTGTGGAGGCCAATTCTGGATCCACACGTCCTTCCACAGTGGGGACATAGGTTTCTGGGCAGGATTTGATCGTGGTGAGGGTTTGCCAAGTGTGCCTTCCTCTTAGTGCGTTTCTCCCTTTCGTCCTGAGTTTGAGCATCTTCAAAGTCCACAAGACCTTTGGTAAAGGCTGTTCTCCAAACACCAGATGTTGGTGTTCATACTACATTTTTTCAGATTTGCCTTGAGAGAGTCTTTGAACCTCTTTTGTTGACCATCAGCACTGTGCTTACCATTTTTAATTACAGGTAGGTAGCTGTGTTGGTCTGCCGTAGTCGAAACAAAATTTAAAAAAAATTCCTTCCAGTAGCACCTTAGAGACCAACTAAGTTTGTTATTGGTATGAGCTTTCGTGTGCATGCACACTTCTTCAGATACACACTTAAGATACCATTTTTAAGTTCAGAATAGAGTACCGGTAGTTGCTTTGGAAGATGGTAATCAGGCATCCACACAACATGGCCAGTCCAACGAAGTTGATGTTGAAGAATAATTGCTTTGACACTGGTGATCTTTGCTTCTTCCAGTACATTAGTTTGTCTGTCTTCCCAGGTGATGTGTGAATTTTTTCGGAGACACTGTTGGTGGAATCTTTCAAGGAGTTGGAGATGGCGTTTATAAGTGGTCCATGTTTCACAAGCATACAGTAAGGTTGGTAGTACAATAGCTTTGTATAAAAAAGCGTTTGGTTCCCCTGCAAATGTCCTGGTCCTCAAACACCCTGCACTTCAATCGGAAGAAAGCTGCACTCGCAGAGCTCAGGCGATCCTGGATTTCAGCATCAATATCTGCTCTTATGGAAAGATAACTGCCCAGTGTTCTTTTGTGGAAAGAACACTGCAATCCCAACCATGTCTACTCAGAAAAGTCCCCATTGAATTCAGTGGGGTTTACTCCCCAATAAGTTGGGTTAGGATTGCAAATTGTGTCTGGATCCAAACCCACCCACCCCAGACACTTGATGTGCCTTTAAAAAGTGCTTTTGATCTGTTGTTGCTTCTGTTTGGAGAAGGAAGTCTAGGAAGACCAGGCTCGCTTTCGGGTGTGTTCCAAAGGCATCCTGCACTTGCTAGGCAATCTCTGTTGAATTCCAAAACACCTGGCTTGTAAACGTCAGAATTTCGCAAAGGTCTGTTTTAAGAACACAATTAGGAGTGGAAATTTCACCCAGGACTCTTTAAGTGTTCCTGATGCCGAAGAATGATTATGGACAGCTCCCCACCCACGGGGAAGCGTTTCCCCAAACAAAGACAGTTCCTGTGTCCGAACTCTCTGCCTTTCACCTAAGAGGAAACCTGGACATCACCGTTAAAAGACTGAACCTAGGAATTAAACTTCACAACCTTGTTGGGTACAAAAGACAATGGGCTCCCTTATTCAGGTCTAGTCAGGCCTGAATATTTAGGGCTGTGCCATTCACATAATGGGTTATAAAACTGGTTGCGTTCTTAAAATCAAATGACAATTTCTGGGTGAAACCTTGGATGAGGTCATTTCATGGAAGGCGGCTGGCGTGGCCATTGCTTCATGGGGCAGCATTTACGTTTGCTAAATAGCTTGCATATGTCAGACCTTGAAGTGTTAAGAGTCTTGGCGTTTCAAATCCCCTCCACAAACACCTTTAAACTGAAAGGAGGTGGACTCTGTCCTGCAAATTTGTTCCAAATAAGGGCCACTTCACATGTCATGGGGCAACAATTGTCCCCTGTGTGGGTTGCAGCTAGGAAAAGGGAAACATTGGAAGCTGCCATATACCGGTACCAGTCACAGCACTGGTTCATTTGTCTACATTGAATGGCAGTGGCTCAACAGGACTCGTTTCCCCCCACTGGCCCTACCTTAAGACACCAGAGATTGAATCTGTGGCCCTTGCCTGCAAAGTCTACCACTGAGCTATGGCCATTCCCCAAATAATATATGATGGACGCAAGTCAGCTTCATTTCGAGCTGACACCGAACAGCTGGTGCCCCTGGTGATCCAACCAGCTCAATGGAGTTCAGATGAGCATTGCACTACAGGCTGCAGGTGAATCCAGATGTGCAGGGCATTTTCTACATGTTTGCTTCCGCATGCCAACAATCTCCCTTGCTGGATCAACACACATAGGTGTGAGATCTGTTAGAGGGCCTCAAACTTCAGCCCCACTTGTGCTAAAGGAAAATCTCCTGATGGAAACAGTTCCATTGTTGGAAGCTGGAAGAGGCTCGCTTTCTGTGTGACTCGGGGGTCCCAGGTGCAAAATCATTTGATGTAGATTAGTTACCGTGTCATACTTAACAATCCTGGAGTCAAAAGTTGTACAGGGGCTCTTCTCCCCCTATCTGCAGATGAATTTATTATAATCCACACTAGGGATGCATGGGGTGTTAGGAGAGGGAGGGGTGGTGCCTATAGGAGGGGACACATTGTGTTCCTTTTGGGTTAGTTTGTCCGTCTTTGGTCCCCAACCTGCACTCAGCCCTCACCTGTGGCTCCTATGTTCCTATATTCTGCCAAACAGGCTAAGCCAAAGATGCTCTCTCAGATAGGCTAAGCTTCCAAGGAACAACTGCAGTGTTATTCAGGAGGGACTGGGGAACTCCTTGCAACTCCCCTAAATTTATTTGGAGGCACAACATAGGAGCGGCTTTGGAAATCCAAGCTGCAGACTACACAAGCCACTGTAGACAAGTTAGCAAGAGAGATGCATAATAGCAGTGATGATCCAGGTCATCAAAATGCTCAGCACTTAATGACAATGGTGGTTAAGGATGGGGCTGGGTCATTTAAACGTTTGTTTATGGGCTGGTGATATCACTTATTCCCAGCAAGAGGTCAGCAGCTCATATTTCTGAATGTCTTTAGGAGGTGGTAATTATCTGCCCTTTAATCCCACCTTTCTCTTTTTAAAATGTTCCTGAGATATTTATTTTCCTTTCTGCCCCTTTTCTTCCTCTCTTGTTCTCCTTTTAGAAGCCCAAACATTTGCTGGGCCTCTGAGGCACCTCCTCCCCTTTATCTACTTCATTTAAAGACATTTTCTCCTTTTGGTTATAGCTGAAAGTCGGTGTGTGTGTGTGTGTGTGTGTGTGTGTGTGTCTTTTTAAAAAAAATATGTTCAAAGTGTTTTCCTTTTCTTTGCCGCTCGTTGAGTTTTTAATAAGTAGAACCGCCACCACGGTTACCATTCCGTTTCCTTTTAACCTTTTGCTTTGAATGTAATTGATTCCTTCCCTTAAAACAGAGCCTTGAGGGTATTCAGAATAAATGTATCTGTGGCTTAATTACGTGTTCCTCAATAAAACTTGCAAGAAGAACGCAAAAAACGGGGGGGGGGGGGTTTGACAAGAAGGTAAGAGCATTAGGGTGCTCTAGGGTGGGGGCCAGGAGGGAGAAGTTTGTTTATCTGCTTATTTTTCTGACTCATTTGGATGGACAGATTGGACAATGGCCAGTCTTTATTGAGCTGATTTCTGTGCAAGGAGGTTATACAACAAGGAGAATCCAAACTGAATTCATCCAGTTTTGCTTGCACATTGCTTAAAAGTTGCCATGACCTGGGGAAGACCTGGGTGAGAAGAGAGAGCCAGTGTGGTATAACCGTTAAGAGAGTTGGAACATGACCTGGGAGTCCTGGGTTCAAATCCCCACTCAGCCATGAAGCTCGCTGGGTGACCTTGGGCCAGTTACTGCCTCTCAGCCTAACCTACCTCGCAGGGTTGTTGTGAGCTGGGGACTAGGAGGAAGAGAACCATGTATGCCACCTTGAGCTCCTTGGAGAAAAAGGTGGGATATAAAGGCCATTGTTAAATAAATAAATTGACCCCATACTTTTCAATGCCATTTTCTTACCTGGGAAAATTCCATGCCCCCTCTTCCCCGCCAAAGTGGATTGGGGTAGTTACAGGTAGATAGCCGTGTTGGTCTGCTGTAGTTGAAACAAAATAAAAAATAAAAAAATTCCTTCCAGTAGCACCTTAGAGACCAACTAAGTTTGTTATTGGTATGTCATACCAATAACAAACTTAAAAGTAAAGGTAAAGGTACCCCTGACCATTAGGTCCAGTCGCGGACGGCCCTGGGGTTGCAGCGCTCATCTCACTTTACTGGCCGAGGGAGCCGGCGTACAGCTTCCGGGTAATGTGGCCAGCATGACTAAGCTGCTTCTGGCGAACCAGAGCAGCACACGGAAACGCCGTTTACCTTCCCACCAGAGCGGTACCTATTTATCTACTTGCACTTTGACGTGCTTTCAAACTGCTAGGTGGGCAGGAGCTGGGACCGAACAATGGGAGCTCACCCCATCACGGGGATTTGAACCGCCAACCTTCCGATCGGCAAGCCTAGGCTCTGTGGTTTAGACCAGTGTTTTTCAACCTTTTTTGGGCAAAGGCACACTTGTTTCATGAAAAAAATCACGAGGCACACCACCATTAGAAAATGTTAAAAAATTTAACTCTGTGCCTATATTGACTATATATAAAGTAATTCTCTTGAATAGGAATCAAATAAACACAAAGAAAGTATTTTATAATTCTTGGACTTAAGAGCAGGGGTCCCCAAACTAAGACCCGGGGGCCGGATGTGGCCCAATCACCTTCTAAATGCTGCCCGTGGATGGTCCAGGAATCAGCGTGTTTTTACAGAATTGGAACCTGTCCTTTTATTTAAAATGCATCTCTGGGTTATTTGTGGGGCATAGGAATTTGTTCATATTTTTTTCAAAATATAGTCCAGCCCCAAGTAAGGTCTGAGGGACTCTAGTCTTGTACCTGAGTGACTTTTTGTGACAAAGACATGAGTGGAGAAGCTCCTGAGACATCCTGACATGATATAATTAACTGCCATGCCACACTTGAGAGCCCAGCCAATGTGGTGTTTCCCTTTTTTGTGATGATCTTGTGCTTTGGGAAGTTCAAAGAGGTTGAACCAGCAAGTGCGAAATAAATGCAAAAGCAAACCTACACATCCTAATTATTCATCATTTATTAGCAAAGTGCTCTCACCCAGCTGAAAGGAGCCAGGCTTGTTATTTCCTCCAAACAGCAAAAGAATTCTTAATTAATTTATGTAGGTTGGAGATGACTGCACTTTGGGAAACATTTCCCTTGAGAGGTTATAGATGCGGTTTTGCATCCGATTTGGTACTGAATCCTCTCTCTCCCCCCCCCCCCGCCTCCGTCTCGCGCGCGCCATTTCCAAGCCCCCACCCACCTCCACTGCCGGCTCCCTCCTCCTCATCTCCGGCCCGCTCTTTCCACACACCCCTCCCGCTTCTAAGATGCGCGTGCCTACATTGGCCTCGGAACCCCACTCGCGACAAGGCGCGTGCGCGGGCGGCGCGCAGGACCCCTTCAGGGCCACGCCGAGGGCCGAGGAGGCGGGGAACTCCGGCAGGCCGGAGGGTGCTGACGATTGGCCGACGGGAGGGCGAATGAGGGAGGGAGGCGCTTTTGAGGCGGCCGGCCCGGCTGTCGCGTCCAGGGCCATGCAATGCAGTGCAGTGTAGCCTCGGCGCTGCTGGGGCAAGGCGGGCGTCTCTTTTTGGCTCTGTGTACAAACACGCGGGCTGACCCTGATTGGCTGAAGGAAGGCAACAACAACGGCCGGGACGTTTTCCCCATGGCACACCAGGCAACATCTCGCGGCACACTAGTGTGCCGCGGAACAGTGGTTGAAAAACACTGGTTTAGACCACAGCTCCACCCGCGTCCTGTCAATAACAAACTTAGTTGGTCTCTAAGGTGCTACTGGAAGGATTTTTTATTTATTTTGTTGCAATAGGGGTGACAGAGTACTTTGATCCACTGCATGAACCTAAATGCCCCATATACGCTTGCATCCGTCTCCCGCGAAATAAAGGTGGCATCATCATTCAGTGGGAGAAATGGCACAAACTAGAAGAGGTGGAAGCGGCCTCTTTGGTAGGCAAAGAGGACAAGTCCTGGACAACTCCAGCTGCCTGAAGTCTTCCCAAGATAAGCTTGTTTTGCAATCAGTGCTTCTGACTGAACTGGCAACGGTTCTGGCGAAAACAAGCAGAAAGCGTTGTTGGCACCAGAATTCTGAGAATTAAGAAGAAAATTTGGGGCGTGCTCCATTCAAAGCCTTCTTGTGCACAAGCCCCATGGTGCAAACATGTGCGACAGCATAAAGCTACACTTGTACAGGTGAGGTCCTTGGTAGATTGCGTCCTTCATGGAGAACTTGTGGTCTTCTAGGTGGCTGGACCAGAGGCTGGCTGGACCCTAAGGAGCAGTGGCTGGATGCTGATGAGTGAGCATCTGGAGAAACTGGCTTGGAAGAAGGGATCGGTGATCTGGAGGAGCCTGTAACAGCCAAGAGACGAGAGTTAGAGGCAGAAGAAGCTGCAGGATTGGAGAATGTAGAACAGGTGCAGGAGGAGGGAGAGATACAGTAGGCCAGGGTGTCAATGGTTTCCACATTTCCTCCTCCTACCTCCACCTCTTCTGTTCCACTGTCTCCCAGGACCAGAAGAGGAATGAAGCCCGGATGGTGGAGATACCTACATCAGCCAAGATCAAAGGTGGTCCCTCTCTGTTGCCGCAACTGCCTCACCGGTTGCACACCTAGAATGTAGGACTGGTGGACATGCCTTTTCCTAACTTGTAAGTGTACTTTTGACAATTAAGAGTTAATTCCTCACTCTGGACATTCCTTGCCTAACAGCGCCATGACATCCATGATCCTTCGCTGCTGGGTCGTGGGAGCTGAAACCCACAATTCTTCCACACCAGAATGGAGAGTTATAACTGCACATCAGACGTGCAACAAAATGTCGCAGTGCATCCTAACTGTGGGGCTCCTGTTCTGGGTTCCACCTTGCCATGACTTCCTCCATAATACCTCATAAGGTACTCAAGCAAGCCAGTTCTCTCCCTGCCCCACCATTTCCCATTTCTGCTGAAACTCAGAATGGCTGTTGGAAGACCACTGAACACCCTCCTCGTTTGTCTGTTTTTGTAAGGTGCTGCCCTCTTCTACTTTTCTATGTTCTGTACTTCCCTTGTTCTCGGCGGGAAACCTTGAGATTCCTTGAAAGACTTATCAGTGAGTCTGCGTGGTGTAGAGGTTGGGGTGTCAGATGGTTGGGAGAGACCTGTATTCAAATCCACTGTTGCCATTGAGAGAGCCTTGTTCCTCTGCTGCTTGGAATATACCAAAGGTTTGTTTTTAATTAAGAAAATAACCTCTCTCCCACTTCTGAATCCTGCTGAGACAAAACCAGTTTTTCTGAATCCTGCGTTGACAAAATCAGTCCTCCTGGGCAAGTCAAGCTCAGTCCTCCCAGCGTCTGCCTTCACAACATTTGTGGTCACCTGTAGTTGTGGTCCCCCGGTAGGGTTGCCAGACCTCCAGGTCTTACCTGAAGACGTCTCCAGGTTTGCCTGGCACCCTGGAGGGCTGGAACCTCCAGGTGGGCGAGAATGCCTTTAATGAAGAAAGAGAGGGGTAGTTAAGAAGACTGTGCACGTTTGCCTGTGAGCTTCAGCCCAACAGGAGCCGGCTGCAAATGATAGTATAGACATTCGGTGAGGAAGGTTCTGTGCTTCTCTTCTCCTCTCTCCCAATTAACCGCCGTCTCCAGGGCCCACCTCTAGACTTCAGGTTTGGTCCCCGAAATCCCAGGGTCTAGTCTGCTCCTAATCTGGCAGCCCTATCCAGGGACACCCTTTAGAAAGCAAAATAGAAAATTCTTTCCAGTAGCACCTTAGAGACCAACTGAGTTTGTTCTTGGTATGAGCTTTCGTGTGCATGCACACGAAAGCTCATACCAAGAACAAACTCAGTTGGTCTCTAAGGTGCTACTGGAAAGAATTTTCTATTTTGTTTCGACTATGGCAGACCAACACGGCTACCCACCTGTAATTGGAACCTTTAGAAAGCCTTGAAGTTGAGGAGTGAGACTAGCTGAGCATTATTACAGGCACAACACACTCTGTTCAACGGAGAGCCACCCTGCCTTCCCCCGTCCCTTTGGGCGTAGGTGTTCCAGCTTGGTGCCTCGTTCGCTTTGGGTGCTGGTAATTCCACGGGGGGCAGGGAGAGTTAGGTGTTGGGGCTTGGCTCCCTCTGAGGAAAGCTAAACCTCCACCACTTTTAGATTAGATTGTCTCTGGGCCTCGTGTGTGGTATGCACAGGACAAAGGCGCAGGACTCCGCTCCGAGCAAATGTTTTAGCCCGTTTTCTAGTCCCTTGCACAGACTCTGAAGATCGGTGAGAAATCTGAATAAGAGCACTGTGTGTGATTCACCTAATAGCTGCGGCTTTTCAGATACAGATCTAACCCGCACCCTGGGCCGGGGCCAATGGTTTTTAGATGACTAGCTAGAAAATGTTCTGCACTAAGCATTTGGCAAGTGGAACAAGCAAAATGAAAAGGTGGTTTTTTTTAGTTAAATAGCTCCACAGAAGATTCAAAAAATGGAGATGCAGTACTTCACATTTTCTCATGGGGCTGTGAGCTGAATAAAATGCGCTAACCAAATTGTTTCGGTTCATACCTAAGGGGGAAAGCACACTTGGGGATTAATTATAACTCGACGAAGCAGGATTTAATAAATGCGTCTTTGCACAAGAATCTGCAAAGAAAATGGGATTACTTCTCCTCTGCATAGCACACAGAGTTAAACTGTGGAACCGGCTCCCACAGCAGGCAGTGATGGCCACCAACTTGGATTAGGCAAATATGTGGAAAGCAAAGCTGTCCACAGCTGCTAGCCACAGTGGCTATACTCCGCCTTCGCAGCTGGAGGCAGAAATGCTTCTGAATTTGAAAACCACAGAAAAGGAGAGTACTTTTGCGCTCCAATTCTGCTTGCGGGTTTCCCACGTGTTGGCCACTGTGAGAACAGGACGCTGGACTAGAGGGGCCATTGGCCTGATCCAACGGGCCCTTCTTATGCAAATGGGCATCTAGAAGCGGAGCCAAATGCAATTAGCGGTTCATGTCAGAGCCCACCTGGAGTCCTGTGCCCACTTCTGGGCACCACAATTTGAGAGGATCTTGACAAGCTAGAACATGTGCAGAGGATGGCAACCGAGGGTTTGGAACCATAGCTGTGAAGTTTCGGTTTTGAAAATAAGGGATCAGCAGTCTCACCTATCCCGGGGACAGTCACATGTCAGTGGTGGGCGGAGCCAGAAGCAACAGTGGGTGGAGCAGCAATGTAAACTCCAAGCGGGCTCGGAGCGGAGCAAAGAGGAGGGCAGCCATGTGCTCTGCGCGATGGAGCCCCATCGTCGTCTTGTCTGATCCCATTAAAACAGGACAGGAAGCAGCAGCTGCTCAAAGGCAGCCAGGCTCCGCCCGCCAGCTATTGGCCAGCTGAGGGGCTCGGCAGCAAGGGATAGGGGCTGATGCAGGGGGAGGAATACACCCCCCTGTAAGCACGGGAAACGGCTCCCACTTGCTTTGAGGGCTGAGGCTTTTCTCTCCAAGTAGGCGAGGTCTTCCCACCCAGTCCCTGGCCAGCACGGGAGGAGATGCTTCCATTAAAAATGGGAAATTTAAGGGAAATAAAAAATAAGGGAGAGCAGCAGGAAACTGCTTGAAATAAGGGAGAATCCCGGGGAAAACGGGATACTTGACAGCACTGTTTGGAACCAAGCCTCATGAGGAATGATTGAGGGAGTTGGGTATGTTTAGCCTGGAGAAGAGAGGAGTGAGGTGTGATATGACAGCCACCCTCTGATATCTGAGAGGCTGTCACAGGATGGCAGGTGGAACAAACTTGTTTTCTGCTGCTCCAAAGGGCAGGACCCGAACCGATGGATTCAAATTACGAGAAAGGCGATTCCGACTCAACACCAGGAAGAGCTGTTTTGACAGTGGAACAGACTACCTCAAAAGATTCATGGGAGGTTTTTAAACAGAGGTTAGGTGGCCATCTGCCTGGGATTCTTCGGCTGTGATTCCTGCATGGCAGGGGCTGAGCTAGATGACTCTTGGAGTCCCTTCCATCTCTACAATTCTATGATTCTGTGCTGTGGTTGACTTGAGGGCTATTACCTGGTGCCTTTCCTAGAGGGTGCCACAAGTCACTAGAGGCAGTTCTGTGTTGGGCAGCTGGGCCCATTCAGCAGCCGCATGCCTATATGATGTTCAGGCTCCCTTGGGCCCCAACAGAGCTCAAGAGTGCCAAAACCTGCCACAGGGCCTCCCAGGGCCAGCCAAACGGGTTTCTGAGCCACCATTGAAATTTCCCACAATTGGGAGATGCATGGGGTTTTTTTTTCCTGGGAAAGTGGTGGCAGGTGGAGGATTAGAAGGTGCCTTACCGAGGTCATCTTTCAAACCTGTGGTCTGGCTGTGACCATGACTATGGAACACAGGAAGCTGCCTTATGCTGAGTCTGTGCAAAAATCCATCCAGTTCAGTATTGTCTGCACTGAGTGGCAGTGGTCTTCCAGAGATTCAGGCAGTGGACAACTTGGACAGCACTACTTGGAGGTGCTGGGGATCGAACCTGGGACCTTGTGCATGTAAAACGGTTGCTTTATTACCCCTGAGCTACGTTCCTTTCCATCGCCATCTTCCTCCACCCACCACCTTGCCACTGCCGGCAAGTTTCCTTGCCTCTGCCTGAACATTCGTCTGTTGCACTCTTATTCCCCTCTCAAATGAAGGGGGGGGGGTGTTTCCATGTGATCTCATTTGCATCTCCTCCAAACATGACCAGCCTACTCTCCTATGCTGCCTTCATCAGCACTCCCTGCTGAAAATCTCTGCCAGGGATCTCTTGCTTTCAAAACTGTGGGCCGTATAAACCCACTGGGAGAGCTGCCTTGCCTGCAAAATCTCCACTGCAGGCCCTTCTGTTGGTAGGTAATCTCATCACTCCATCTTCAGACAATCTCCCTGGCTCCTGGTTCATTACACAATGACAGCCAAATTGTCCTCTTTTGCTCTGCTAAATCTCCAGGGACCTGCCCCAAGCCTGGGCAGGTGCCTTCTCCTTTCGCTGCATTTCTCTCCCTCTCTCTCTGCCTCTCCTTGCACCACTGGCAACTTCCTGGTTCTTTGTTTTGTTTTGTTTTTGGCCTCCTTGCAAAATGCTAGGTAGGTGATAAAAGTGTGAGAAAACAGTGACAGGGTTCTCCTTTTCCCCATTGTCCTCTTCCATTGTCCCACTGCAGTTGATGGCGGCAGCTGTTCCCTTCTGCCTGGTGTTTTCTGTTTTTTTGGTTTTTTTTACTGGATGAATGTGATTTATTTATTTGACCAGACAATTTATAAGCATCAGTCTAAACTCCGAGGGCGGCTGGCATATAATTCAGAGAATTTAAAAACAACAACTATACAATAAAGAAAGATTAAACCATAAAACACAGGGGCAGCAGCAGCTGGCAATAAAAACCAGCCCCGACCACAAAGCAAGCAATTAAAATAACTATTTGGCGTGCTGAATTGCCACAGCCAAGCAATTAAATAGGTGCGACAGGATATCAAAGCAGGGGCTGGGTGAGCTTCTTTGGGGAGGGCAGCACAAATGCAAGGCTTGCACCACAACACTCCATTCGCCACTGTCCGGAGCTCAGATGCTGGTGGGATTCCCAGGATGAAGATCTTGACATTCGGACAGGATCCAAGTACCCAAGTTCCATGCCATTTAGCAGTTTATCAGTAAGGACTAGCACTCTGAATTTGGGCCTATTGACACAGCCAGCATAACTGTTTAATACAAGGGTCAGCAAACTTTTTCAGCAGGGGGTCGGTCCACTGTCCCTCAGACTATATTTTTTTGGGGGGGAATGAATGAATTCCTATGCCCCACAAATAACCCAGAGATGCATTTTAAATAAAAGCACACATTCTACTCATATAAAAACACCAGGCAGGCCCCACAAATAATCCAGAGATGCATTTTAAATAAAAGCACACATTCTACTCATATAAAAACACCAGGCAGGCCCCACAAATAACCCAGAGATGCATTTTAAATAAAAGGACACATTCTACTCATGTAAAAACACTCAGATGGTCCAGATTTAGAAGGTGATTGGGCTGGTTCTGGCCCCAGGGCCTTAGTTCGCCTACCCATGGTTTTCGAATGTTTTGGGAGTCGAATGGACTTAAGGAACGAATTAAGGTACCACTGTATACTTGGACTCCACCACCGGTCAGTCCCAGGCAGCAGTGCCGGGATTGGAGTCCATGTATATCTGGAGGGCCACAGATTCCCCGTTCCTGCTGTAGGCACTCCCAGTTAGTAACGTAGGAGCTGCATTGTACAAAATTATACGTTTCGGAGAAGTCTCCAAGGGCAGCCCCATGCACAGTGAATTGCAGCAGTCCAGTCTAGAGGTTACGAGGCATGGATGACTGCGGCCAGGTTTTGTCTGTCCAGAAGCTGCAGCCGCCACACCACTCTTGAGGTGGGTGGGAAGTGCTGTGCGCCACTGGGGACCCTCCAATGACAATGTTGGATCTAGCAGCATTTCCAGAGCATGCAAACATGAAGGAGCACATGCCTCTCCATGGTGGCATGGGAATGGGCTATGACCTGGGCAGTCCTGTGGGCAACTTGAAGCCCCCATAAGTGACAGCTGCATATTCCTGCATTGCAGGGGGTTGGATTAGATGATCCTCAGGGTCCCTTCCAACTCTGCAGTTCTATGTTTCTATGATGCTGCTCTCCTGTCTTAGGGTTCTTTTCCCATTTTTTAAGGGAAATTCCCTTATTCCGAATAGGATTCCTCGCAAGAAAAGGGAAAAGTTGACAGCTATGGCGAGGGCACACTTTCCTCTTTAGGGGATGAAAGTTAGGATACAGTGATGAGGAAGGATCTTACAGTTTCTTTTTCTGTTCCTTCTTTCTTTCTTTTCTTTCTTTCTTGTAGATTAGTTTGTTTCCTTTACTGTACTGTAAAAACTTCAATTAAAATAAATTCCAAAAAAGAGGCAGCTCTTCAAACAGGAGTTCCAAAGTAGGAGCAGTGGTCACCTTGAACTTACCACGACTCAGTCCAGGCACTGATCAGGGATTAATAAATAAACAAATACTTTTAGGCACATAAAGACTGCTTTGCCCCCAACACAACAACCAACTCCCATAAATCTGGGGTTAGGGAAAAAACTGTCCTGGTTTGCCAATTAAAAGAAAAAGGTCCCTGCCAGGTAGGCATGGCCTCTGATTTTATAAAAGTCTTTGCATTTTGAGCCCATTTGGAGGAGATTGGCAATAAATGAAAACATTAAATTTAGGTTAATCCCAGCAAATATTGAGCATGCCCCAGTGTTGAAGATAACAAAAGGTATGCAAAACAACTTTGTTCCACCTAAAACTATGTTTTTCTCCATGAATAACCCTTGATGGGCCTGTGCTTCTCCCTGGCTCTGTCTGGTCTGCTGGAGGACAATTATGTGTCCTCTGGGGGATGGATGGAGGCTCCAGCGAAATGGCTTTGCAGGGGGAAAGAGCCCAAAGAGCTAAAGCAATAAAGGGCTTTTTCCTCTTCCCATTTTTGGTGGTGTCCAGTCACCGCTGCATAATAAGAAAAAACAGGATATCCCCACTTAAAAGGTAAGGCCAGGCACTGTTAGCAACATCAGCATTCAAAGTAATGTACCTTTTGGATTTAATACCAAATGAGGGCAGCCGCCAGCACTTTTTGGCTTATTGTCGGAGCGTCTCCTCTTGGTGATGATATTATGCCATCATGCTGCATTGTGAACCTCCATTTGTGCAGCCATAAGGTCTAGCAATTTAATGGGCTATTTAATATTTAAATGAGAGCCGCAGAAAATTGATGAGCATAGCCAGGGAAGGAAGGAAGGAAGGAAGGAAGGGGGATATTGGAGAAAGACAGAAATTCGAATTCTTCCCTGACAGTGAATGGGACTTAAAAGTGCTTAAGATTTGGAGAATTGTGTGCCCTAGACTAAGGGTGGCAGGAGGAAGACTGGGATCTGCTCAGGTAGATCTCTGAGTGATTTGCAGGAGATGAGCAAAGATTCCAGGCTTCCAGTTGTTTGACAATAGCAGCAGCCGCCACCTTTAATAGTTGCATGGAGGACACCTGCTGGCTTTGCCCTTGTATTTGATTTCTAATACATACCTTGGTTCTCAACACCTTGGCACTCAAACAACTTAGAACCCAAACACTGCAAACCCAGAAGTAAGTGTTCTGGTTTGAATGCTACGCTTACGAGTGCCACACTTCCATTTTGAGGGAAAACAAAATAAAATAAAAAATTCCTTCCAGTAGCACCTTAGAAGACCAACTAAGTTTGTTCTTGGTATGAGCTTTCGTGTGCATGCCTGTCTGTTTTTGCTATTTATTTTGCGTTTTTGCTTTTGCATCTCTTTTTTTGTGTGACTGCGTGGAACCCAGTTCAGCTACTGATTGATTGTGTGACTGCAGCACATTGTTTATTGCTTTCATTTTACCTCGTTAGATAGTAAAATTCATGTTAAATTGCTGTTTTAAGGGTTGTTTTTTAAAGTCTGAAACGGATTAATCCATTTTGCATTACTTTCTATGGGAAAGCGCGCCTTGGTTTTGGAGCACTTTGGTTTTGGAACGGACTTCTGGAACGGATTAAGTTTGAGAACCAAGGTACCGCTGTAATTATTGATGTCTTGGTGTTCTGTAGTGTGTGGTGCCACAAGTAGAATTTCTCCAGGTGATCTGAGCAATAAAGGTTTGTACAGGTGCAAGCAGTCTTTCAGGTAACCTGATCCCAAGTTGTTCAGGGCTTTCTTAACAAGGCTTTGAGCATGCCTGGGATCTGAAATTTTGGAGTATTGGGGGCAGGGGCATTCAGAGAAAGATGTCCTCCGGCACCAAAATGTTTACCTTTTAAAAAATCCCACATGCATCTGGTTGGACACTGTGAGAACAGGATGCTGGACTAGATGAGCCATTGGCCTGACCCAACAGATTCTTCTAAATTCTCATTCTGCTGTAAACATGCAGACCCAGGTTCCCTTGGAGGAAGCCTAGTAAATCTTTAAAAATAAGAAGGCCTGATTCACCCATAAACAACAGAGCAACAGAGCAATGCCTCTCCTTTTTCTTGACCCACTGACTATTATTGGAGGAGTGTTAAACACAATATTAACTTCCTCAATAAAATAAAGGCAGCTAAACATAGTGTCCGTTATCTTGCCACAATTTCCTTTAAAAAGAAGAATACAAATCATACATACTAATGCTTTAGTTGTTCCTTATGGAACCAAAAGGTATCAGCTGTGCACAAGAAAGAAGTATCAGCAGGTTTGGTGGATTCCCATTTGGTAGGAATGCAAACAAACAAATACTGTAAATCTGAAAGACTCCAATGAAAACTGAGCATGCACAATGGCCAGGAATGCTGATAGACACCTGGGGGGTTGGGGGTGGAAGAGAAATGGAAAACTAGGAGAGGAGAAGAAATGGAACAGAGTAGCTGGAACACTGAGCTGGAGATCATAACACTTCAACATTTTGTTGCAGATGACATGATCCACTAGATAAGATAAGAGCTCCCAAATGTAGAGGGGAAGGAAGGTATTGTGCAGCACAACCCTGTGTGCAGGTTTCTTCAGGAGTAAAGTGCAATGATTTAATGGGGTTTACTCCCAAGTAAGTGTGCAGAGGACTGCAGGTTTAACAGCGCAAGCAGAGGAAAGCAGAAGAATCTTACTGCAGCTTAATGATGTCAGGACTGAAAAGAGTTTGGGATTATATCTTTGGCATGTGTGTGTTTGTATGCTTTTGCTCTGTCACACCCTGGTGCCGTTAGTAAGACAATTAGTTTAACAGTTCCCTGTCTCCAACTGTCTGCCAAATGTTGAATTGCATTGCAAATTAACCTGAGTTTATCACTTGCCATTAACTCTTCAAAGGCAGTTGTGGAACAAGATTTCCAGCAACCCCCTTGGGAAGTGCAGTCTGGAAATACGGATTTGCATGAACCAGAAGCCTTGATTATTATTATTATTATTTCTGTGGACAGCAGATCGGGGACAAAAGATTGTCTGGCTCCATATTAACCACCACCATTTTCCAGTTGAATACTATATATACACGAATGCTGATACAAACTTTCTGGGTTTTTTTGGTGTTTTTTTTTTTTTTAAAAAAAGCCGAGAACTCCTGCGCTGAAAATGTTTTAATCTGTTAATACTTTGGAAAGCTTTCAGCATTAAAAAATAAAAAAATGTAATGCATATGGGAACAGGTGTGTCTGGACTAAGCCGGATGTCTATATCAGATAAAGAGAGGCGAAAGTAACTCTGTTCTCTTATCTAGGTCACTGAGCCATCATACTGATGAAAAAGAGTGAGTTGCAACTGTTCAATATATTCTGATGCAGTAATGAGGAAGTAGGTCGGAAAGATTATGGTCACCTTGGGGAAGATGCACAATTTGCAGCTCCCCCCCCCCCCGCAATATATCTCCAAGGGGCTAGATCCGAGACACAAGCAAAACTTGAAACAGGAGATCTGCTGTTACCCTCAAGGCCTGGCTTAAAGGTAAAGGGGCCCCGCCCTGACCATTAGGTCCAGTCATGTCCGACTCTGGGGTTGCGGCGCTCATCTTGCTCTGTAGGCCGAGGGAGCCGGCGTTTGTCCGCAGACAGCTTCCAGGTCATGTGGCCAGCATGACAAAGCCGCTTCTGGAGAACCAGAGCAGTGCATGGAAATGCCATTTACCTTCCCGCCGAAGCGGTACCTATTTATCTACTTGCACTTTGAGGTGCTTTCGAACTGCTAGGTTGGTAGGAGCAGGGACCGAGCAATGGGAGCTCATCCCGTCGCAGGGATTCGAACCGCCGAACTTCTGGTCGGCAAGCCCTAGACTCTGTGGTTTAACCCACAGCACCACCTGGGTCCCCAAGGCCTGGCTTAACTTCTGCTAAAGTCTCAGCCTCAAAGTTGTAACTGATTGATTCATTACAAAGTTAGTCTTCAGGTCTGTGTGCCGCTTTTCCACTAAAGGAAGCACTGTACGGTGAACATTTTGACAAGTCCAAGAGACTAATCCTGCCAGAGTTCTGAACAGGTTCAGCTGTTGAGCATTTGAACATTTTCTTAAGCTCGATATAATTTCCCAAAATTGTCTGATCTTTTTACAGTTCCACCACATGTGGATCCATGTACCTTCAGCCTCCCTGCATTTCCAGCAAATGTTTGTTCTAGGTCTGAACATTTTAGCTAGCTTAACAGGTGTTAGATGCCACCTGTAAAGCATTCAGTGGCAAAGAGCTCATGCTTCGTGATTCACAGGGACTCGTAGCCCCCTTCTTCACAAATCAAGCTCTTGGTTTTATTGGATGAAGTTTGTAATTCATACAGGTTCTTTTACTGTGCTTTGTAAGTTTTATGAACTTTTTAAAAAAGTTGTTTTTTTTAAATAGAGCCAGCTGGGTCGTACAATTTTAAACAAACCCTCTGAATCCCTCCATCAGATTTCTTGATCTTTGGACGAGCGCTGGGTTGGGGAGAAGAGAGAGCCAGTGTGGTGTTAAGACAGTTGGACCATGACCTGGGAGACCAGGGTCTGAATCCTCACTCAGCCATGGAGCTCCCTGGATAACCTTGGACTAGTTGCTGTCCCTCAGCCTAACCTACCTTGCAGGGTTGTTTTGAACAGGAGGAAGAGAACTACCGATATGTACTATTGAGAACTATTGCACTCACTGGAGGAGAAGCTGGTTTGTAAATGAAATAAATAAAATGAGAGAGGAGGCTTTCTGGATTGCCATAGCATCCCTTTATGAGCGTCTCTCCCTAGGAAGGCCTGCTTGGCACCTACTCTGATGTCTTGTTGGTGTTCGAAATCATTCTCTTTATGTTACCCAGGCTTTTCATCATTTGAATCTGGTTTATAACCTCTGCTGGAATCTCTCTCGCTCTCTAATTGCTCTGCACTTTTAAACAGTTTTTCAGTACCTGAATTGGTCAAAATATTTGCTTTAAACCAATTTGTTTAAATGGTGTGTTAGTCATTTGTTCATACAGTCAGACGCATTGACGACAAAAATATGAAAGGGTGATTAGAAACATCACCATGTATAAAACCAAATTCAAATCCAATATAAATGCAGAAAGAGATAATGATAGCTACTAAAAAGGCTTGTTCTCGTTAGGGTGAAAACAATGTATTTAAAATAATTTAAACAGCTATCAAAACATTTTAAAAAAAAATTAAACCAAACAAAAAAAAATAGAAGTTTGAAAATTATATACCCCCCCACAAGCAAACTGCCAAAGGTCTTTGGGAAATGCTAATGTCTTAAGACATTAATGTAGGGACATGGGTGGCGCTGTGGGTTAAACCACAGAGCCTAGGACTTGCCGATCAGAAGTTTGGTGGTTCGAATCCCAGCGACAGAGTGAGCTCCCTTTGCTCAGTCCCTGCTCCTGCCCACCTAGCAGTTCGAAAGCACGTCAAAGTGCGAGTAGATAAATAGGTACCGCTCCGGCGGGAAGGTAAACGGCGTTTCTGTGCACTGCTCTGGTTCGCCAGAAGCAGCTTAGTCATGCTGGCCACATGACCCGGAAGCTGTACACCGGCTCCCTCGGCCACTAAAGTGAGCTGAGCGCCACAACTGGACCTAACGGTTAGATGTCCCTTTACCTTTACCTTTCATGTCTTAAGAAGCAACCTAAAATTCAGCAATGTAGCTGAAGAAGGGGAGCATTATAGCATTTTGATGTCACAAATGAAAAAAAGAGGGTTTCGGACACTCGCCACACAGACCTCCTGTACGTGAGGAACTCTCAACAAAGCCTTCTGAGATGGGGAGTTAAAAGCAGCACCTTGAATCGAGCTCTGGAAGAGTTCACATCCAGTGCTGATCTGCCAAAATATCTTACTGGTACGTTCTCTTACCAGCTATCGTGTGGAGAAATATTCAGCAGGTAGAACTTTTCCTGCGGAAGCTACTCATCTGTGGGTCGGGTGGTGGCTACAGGAATGGAAGCCCTTCCAGACCAAAGCATTGGCGAACTTACATTTCAATCCATTGCACTGATCAGCCGAAAACAGTTTGAACTACTCATGGATAATTTGAATGGGCGAGATCCATTTCTAAGACTGCAGGACTCAGCCTTTATTTGAGCCTGTACTCCAGGGGGTAGGGAAGCTGTGGCCCAACAGATGTTCCTAGACTACAACTTCGGCCACCCCTGACCATTGGCCAGGATGGGTGGGACTTGTGGGAGCTGCGGTCCTTCAACACCTGGAGGGCAGTAGGTTCCCCAGGTTTGCTGCACTCCTAGGAGCAAATGATGATGCCAACTATAGCTCAAACTATTAATCCAGCCAGTCCAGTATCTTTCGCATCACCTGACCCCATTTTGACTGGAGAAGGACGTGGGACCTTCTTCCCATAAAGGATGGCCTCTAATGCTGAGTGACGACACCTTGAGAACATCTTGCATTCCTCCAGACCTACCAGTGGAACTTCTTTGTGCATTGCTAGACAATCATAATGACTTATGCACGATCTCCCTGTTGCCTGGGCGTGTCTGACTTGCTAACTTCCTTGCATGATTTCATGAATGCATTTATTTATAGCACTAAGGCAAGCAGCTAGAAACATTGGGCTTGGATTGAGAAGACCCAAGTTCAAATTCCCACTTGGCCAGGTAGGTAAAATGGGAGGAGCAGCACGTACAACGCCTTGAGTTCCTTGGTGGGAATGTAAATATAATAAATGAATGAAAACTAAATGAAAAAAAGAAGGAAGAGCTGCATTGCGGGATATGGCTTGGACTTAGAACTGTGATGTCAGTGCATTCAGGAAAAAAATAAGCTGGAATTTTACAGCAGCATGGAGCTGAGGGGTTCTGAATTGAAAGGCGTCCATTATATGCTGAAATAAGGAGATCTGAAATAACCTTACAGGAGAATTCTACTGGATCAAACCAAGGACCCATCGAGTCCAACATCCTGTTTCTCGCAGTGGCCACCAAGAAGTCTCTAGAACAGGGGTCAGCAAACTTTTTCAGCAGGGGGCCAGTCCACTGTCCCTCAGACCTATATTTTGAAGAAAAAAAAATATGAACGAATTCCTATGCCCCACAAATAACCCAGAGATGCATTTTAAATAAAAGCACACATTCTACTCATGTAAAAACACCAGGCAGGCCCCACAAATAACCCAGAGATGAATTTTAAATAAAAGGACACATACTACTCATGTAAAAACACTCTGATTCCCGGACCGTCTGCGGGCCACATTTAGAAGGCGATTGGGCCACATTCGGCGCCCGGGCCTTAGTTTGGGGACCCCTGCTCTAGGGAGCCTACAAGCAGGGCATGAGGGCAACAGCCCTTCCTCATTGTGCTGGATGTCAGACATTCTAAGGTACACTGCTTGTGAACATGGAGGTTCTTCACATCAGATGATGCTAAGTGGCACCAGATGCCCCAACTTGCCTAGCCAGTTGCAGTTTCATTGCTGGTTTAGTTTATATCCCACACTTTCTGCCGGATACATTTTAATCCATAGAAGCTGCTAAGGACAAAGTGGCTAAAAATGACTGACGGAATATAGACAACTTCCTTACACTTAGTCAGACCACTGATCCATCGAACATGGACTGGCAGCGGCTCTGTAGGGATTCAGACAGGACCTTTCCCAAATGTTTGGGACTGAACCTGGGATTGCGCACAAGAATGAACTCTACCACTGGACTTTCCATCTAACATAAAAAATCTTGACCAGTTGATCAGAGGTAGAAACCTCCTTAAGCAGGGAGTTCCAGAGGTGGCTACTGCAGAGAATGTCCTGCTGCATTTAACTATCGATCTAACTTCTGGTATATGAGACAAATGGAACCAGTGCTCCCCAGGTGCAGGGAGTTTCGGACAGGAGGTGGTTTCCCCAAAGACATGTGGTACTTAAGAAATTTAGGGCACAATTCTATACCAGCTGACTTTCTGGGCATAAGCTCCATAGAACTCAATGGGACTTACTTTTGAATAGGATTGCGGTGTTACGTTTTAAGTGGCAGAAACAGAACCTTGAGTTGTGCCCAGAAACTGAATGACACATTAGGACACCTTATTTTTAATTTCCACCTTTGGCATTGCCCTACCTAAATTTCCCAAAGCAACTCACTTAACTGATCTCTCGGCTCCATAAGCTTCGTGAAAGCCTAAATTACCACACTTAACATTTAGGAAGCCCGTTCAGCATGCACATAAATGCGACTTTCAATAACTATTTGCCAGGCAAATAGCATGAAGCACTGGGAGTCAGGGTGTCTAGACTGCCCTCTCGAGCTCTCCTAAAACAGGCTTTATGAGCACGAGTGAGAATCAAGAGTTTCCCATGCCTCAACGTCCCCTCTATAAAATGGGTGCAATTGCAATTTGCACCACAACGTCGCCCATGGCAGGCCACTTTCTTTTGTCCAACTGATTGAGCTCATAGGGCTGAGATCCAAGAGACCTGAGTTTAAATGGCTGCAATATGCAAAGCGAGATTGCTGAGTCCCAGATGGCACACACTGATAGAGTTTGCATGACAACAACCCTGGGGGTTGTTGGCTTGTTAATGAGCAGCATACTGCTGCACACTGCCAGGGTGCAAGTGTTAGAAACAAGACAGTTGATGTCCAAACCCTGGATTGTGTGGCTTATTTCTTGCTAACAAATCAGGCTTTGTAAGCCAGCAGTAGAGATAGGGGCGGACTTTGGCAATCTTTCATAATAGAGGTCAAAATTTGGATCTTTTTGATTATGGATCTTCTCAATTTTGCGCCCCGTGACTTGGCACCCTGTGTGAGGGAATTGCTACACTGTCCTAAATTCGGCGCTGCAGTAAAAGACCCTGGTTTAAGGCTCACTTAGTGATCCTGTGTGAACACAGCCAGTGATATATTTGAACCCTACACTTGAGAATGCAAAATATGGTCTGAAGCTCAACATCAAAAAAACTAAGATCATGGCCACTGGTCACATCACCTCCTGGCAAATAGAAGGGGAAGAAATGGAGGCAGTGAGAGATTTCACTTTCTTGGGTTCCATGATCACTGCAGATGGTGACAGCAGTCACGAAATCAGAAGACGCCTGCTTCTTGGGAGAAAAGCAATGACAAACCTAGACAGCATCTTAAAAAGCAAAGACATCACCTTGCCGACAAAAGTCCGTATAGTTAAAGCTATGGTTTTCCCAGTAGTAATGTACGGAAGTGAGAGCTGGACCATCAAGAAGGCTGATGGCCGAAGAATTGATGCTTTTGAATTCTGGTGCTGGAGGAGACTCTTGAGAGTCCCATGGACTGCAAGAAGATCAAACCTATCCATTCTTAAAGAAATTAGCCCTGAGTGCTCACTAGAAGGACAGATCCTGAAGTTGAGGCTCCAGTACTTTGGCCACCTCATGAGAAGAGAAGACTCCCTGGAAAAGACCCTGATGTTGGGAAAGATGGAGGGCACAAGGAGAAGGGGACGATAGAGGATGAGGTGGTTGGATAGTGTTCTCGAAGCTACTAACATGAGTTTGGCCAAACTGCGAGAGGCAGTGAAGGATAGGCGTGCCTGGCGTGCTTTGGTCCATGGGGTCACGAAGAGTTGGACACGACTAAACGACTGAACAACAACAACAACAACACTTGATCTTAGCCAAAAGGCCAAGAAGCGAGATATATATATATATATATATATATATATATATATATATATATGAGCCCTAGAATTTTCCGCAAAAGGCCCACAACTCCACCACTTTTTAAAATAATTATTATCACTTCACACATCCTGCTAATAATTTGTGGCACAAAGATTCAATTCCAGGCCTGTGGCCTGAAGAGTCACGGCTGAAATTAAGTTCTTGGTGCACTGTAAACAGGGTGTGCAATGGGGGCAAACATTTGGAGGTGGATTGGGCAAATGAGCTTCAAGGTATCTCTCCCCCAGTATCAGTGGACAGTCCGAGCTGAGAAAACCTGCCCGCTGGGCCCTCCAAGATCTCAGGGAAATATGAGCAAAACGTACCCAAGAATCTCTGTGGGTTGCAGTTCCATGACACTTCAGCATCCTATCTCTTATGGTAGTGGTGGTGTTAAGTTCCCCAGTGGGACTACTGCGGATGAATTTGTTTAATCGGTTCCTAAACTATAGAATTCACAGTGCCAAATGCTCATTTATTCAATAGACTTTATGGATATGTCTAGGAAACTGGAGCCTAATTATTCTGAGTTTTCCCAAGTCCCAGTGAAGCCTACATGGGAAACCACAAGGATTAATTACCCTGCAACAAACCGTCCAGCCAGTTTAAAATAATTTTAAGTCCAATTGATTTCAGTGGTAGGAGAGATCAGAACACACCCATAATTCCCTCAGTGAATAAAAAGGGTCTGAAAAGTTTTTAAATTCCTGTTTTACCCACCCAAGGTATAGATGTAATAATACTTCACACTTTAGTTTGGAGCACTTCGCAAGACAGATTTGCTTTATTATTCCCATATTGCAGATGGGAATGTTGAGGCCAAGAGCACAGAACCTTGCGTCACCTGTAAATTCCTGGAAGCTGCAATCATATCCACACTTAGCTGGGAGAAGCAAGCCCCCTGGAACTATAACATCACGTCTGAAGAAGCATCCTGTTGAGCTCGGAAGCTTGCCGGTTATGTTGCGGCATTTACTTCATGCAGGTATTATGCTACTGTCCTTCTGGATGTGATTTACCCTGATGAGCTGAGATGGGCACATGGTGAACATGGTGAACACAGTGGAACTTACTTCTGAGTAAGCATGCACCAGACTGGGATGGATTCAAATGTGGAATGGAAATACTTTGGGGGGGGGAGGACCTGCCCTTTCCCTTATGTCAGGCAGCCCACAAAAGTACCATATATAAACACAGTAAATTAATAGTACTACAATACAGTAGTATAGCAATAATAGCAATGGCTTGAGTGCACTCTCGCCTCTTTAAGCACGGCTCCCTACCTAATTTCCATTAGCGATCTTGCTCATTGTGCAAGTAATACTGTAGTAGTTGCACGGTGTTCTTTTGCCTACTGACTGAGGGGTAATCAGTACGCGCACAGGAACGCCTGCGCCTAACTTCTATTCCTTCCTCCTCTGACACTTCCTCAAACCTTTTTCAAGCTTTTCCTCCCTTCTCTCCTTCCTTCTCCCTCTCTGCCTCCTCCCCAGACTTCAGGAATTAAAGAGGAAAAAAAATAGCTTTCAGAAACCCGATGCCTTTTTTTGCGCAATACAATCACTGTGTTTTTTTTTTTTTAAATAAAAAAGCGACAGGGTGTCTAGACGCCCACGTGATAAGAGGCGGGCGGCGCGCGCGGGGGGGGGGAGCGGGTTTGCCTGGGCAGGGCAGCGCCGCTGCGCAGTCTGGAAGCCACCGAGGCAGGCAAGAGATCGGGAAGGAGGGGGGGGGGGAAGAGAGAGAAATAACCGGGGGAGGAGGAGACGGAGCCTGGCTCGAGCTGGCTGGCTGTCTCTAGAGGAGGGATCAGAAGCGAGAGCAGCCCAAGCGCGGCCCCCCCCCTCCAGCCATCCAGGCGGCAGAGGCGCACTGGGGCTCCCTGCTTAGGTGACCTCCCCTCATCCCTCTGCCTTGCAAAAAGCTCTCGCCCTCCCCCGAAGGTTTCTTCATTTTATTTTAAATCCCCCCCCCCCTTTTTGCGCAAAATTGGCCCGCGGAGCTGCAAAAGGAGACCCGGCTCCTGCGCTCCGCGTTTTCCTCGTTCAGGGTGGGAGGGAAGAAGGAAAGAGGTGGAGGGAGAGCGCGAGAGCGCGCAGCAGCAAAGCTCCGATCTCTGCTGCGTTTGGGGAAAGGAAGAAGGGAACGGGAAAAGGAAGGGAGGGGAAGGCAAGAGCCAGCCCAGGCGAAACGAACTGGGTGGATAGAACACCCCCCCCCTTGCCGACGCCGACGCCCGGTTCCTCCTCTCGCTTTCTGCTGCGTGCTTGTGTCGACGAGAGAGGCGATGCTCCTGCTGGAAGGAGGAGGCGGAGGGCAAGCGGCGCAGGCAGCCGCCAGACGCAAGAGCTGAGAGCGGCATTGCCGGAGAGGCGGAGGAGGGGCTGGCGACACTTTTTCCGCCGCTGTCATTAGAGGAACGTCCTCGCTTACTTCTCCCGGATTCCTTTTGATCGCCAACGATCCACACCGACCATCCTTCTCCTTCGCCCCTGCAACGAGAGGAGAGGGGGGGAGGGCAAGGAAAAAAAGGTGGCGGTGGGTGGAGAGATCTTTTAAAGGGAGAACTTTGAAGAAGAAGGAAAATCCTGCGTTTTAAAAACTCTCCTTTCCTTGCTCGGAAAAGGAAGCAAACAAGCGAGGGGCCACCCCGCCGAGGAACAGGAAGATCAAAGCGCGTTTGGGAAGGGCAGACGCCGCCAGGGAGCGACCGGATCAAGGTGCTGGTAGCTGATCCGCAGATCGGGAGAGATCTGCTCCTGCAAAGCTGCCTGGAAGGAGAGGCAGGCGATCAAAAACAGACGTATCGGGGCGAAAAGGAACGGGGATCTTTGGATGCTTTTCTCGACCACAGATTTTTCTTCTTCCTTCTAAACGACCAGATCTAAATTATTCTCTTTTTTTTAGTTTTTGGCTCCCCCCCCCCATCCTCATTTTTGTAAACACCAGGTTCCCTCTCCCCCCTACTGCACTTTTCCTTTGGGCTGGATTTAGCACCTGCTTTGATCACCTAAGGATCTAAAATCTTGTGCCTTTTGCAACATTAAAGGAAAAAAAATATTTTTTGTTTGTTTGGAAGGGGCTGCTTGAGAAACGAAACTCCCACCGCATCACCTCGCCGCGAGGGCTTCTCCTTTGAACCACCGCTGAAGAAAATACTTCCATATCCCGTGGAGTTTCTTTGGACCGGGGGAGGGGGGCAGAGGGCATGTTTCGCTCTTCCCAAATCACCCCAGACCCCCTTTTTTGCCCCTTAGTGGATAATCACCCCACCACACGCACGCTTTAAATAAAACTGCAGGGGTTTCTTTTCTTTGCTGTTGTTTTTGTGGATCTAGAAGGATTTGCGAAGAGGGAGGAAGGCAGACTTGAACCCGAGCCTTTTTCTAAGAGACTGGCGCATGCTTCACCTTGCTTCGCCTGGGTCTCCCGCAGCAGGCAGCGCGCGGCGGCCGGCGCCCCCACCGCCCCCCGGCTCCGTCCTCTGTTTCCACTTCATCCCCATCATTTCAGGCTGCTTCTACTGGCTGCCTGGACTCGGCTCCCGGATTCTTCATGAGTTGCGGACGACATGCCCGTTTTTTAGCCGGGGAACCTTCTTCTCGTCCCGCATGTTCAGGACCAAACGATCGCTGCTCGTCCGAAGACTCTGGCGGAGCCGTGCGCCCGGCGGGGAGGAAGAAGGCGGCGAGCTTGGAGAGGGGGCCGCCGACAGCCGGGCGCATGGGGCGGGAGGTGGCGGCGGCGGCGGCGGCGGCGGAGGAGGAAGCCGGGGTTGCTGCATGGGCAAGTCGGGGAAGCTCGCCAAGGCACACCTCGGATCGGAGGCTGAACTGAAAGCGCTGACCCACTCGGTGCTGAAGAGGCTGAAGGAGAAGCACTTGGAGGGCCTCCTGCAAGCTGTGGAGTCCCGGGGGGGCACGCGGACCTCCTGCCTCCTGTTGCCCACCAAGGTGGACTCCAAACTGGGCCAGCATTGGTACTCGCTCCCTCTGCTGCTGTGCAAAGTCTTTCGGTGGCCCGATCTAAGGCACTGTTCGGAAGTCAAGAGGTTATGTTGCTGTGAATCCTATGGGAAAACGCACCCGGACCTGGTCTGCTGCAACCCCTATCACCTCAGCAGGCTCTGTGAACTAGGTAGGCACCGCTTTACAAATAACCCCTTCCACCCCACCCCCCAAAATGAGTGCATCGGGGTGTGTGTGTGTTTTGGACGGTAAAAAAGGAGAAATGTCAGGCCTTTCCATTCCAAGTCTTGCCTTCAAGTTGCTCTGGTTCTTTGGGATTTTTTTTTTGGGGGGGGGGACACAGCCTTGCATCATTCCGTGGAAATGTTGAGATCTGGAATTAAGGGGCGACCCATATTATTCGGCCACGGACCCAGATTGAGTATTTAGGGTACCCCTGTGTGCCCATTTCAGCTTTGTTTTGTTTTTAAAAGTTCAGGCTTTGATGCCCTGTCAAAGAAAAGCCCTGTGTTTTTGTTGTGCATCAGTGGCTTCCCATATATGTCTGTTTTCCTAAGTTAAAAAATAAATAAAATACCCAGGGAGATTTTTAATTTTAGGTTTGAAAGAAGCCCTGGAGGAGTTTTGTATGAGTAGTCAGACAGTATCAGGCAACCTTTTTTCCCCCCTTTCCTTTTGCAAACCTGCCCAGTTCTGGGTTTTAGTGTTTGAAGTTCCTATTGGACCTGCAATCAGGGGGAGTGAAGAAAGCATGCAACAATGACAGAAGGCTCTCCCACCCTACCTACCCCCATTTTGTAAATAAATGCATTTTTTAAAAAAACCCAGGCCATTAGTTTAAGGTGACAGGACCCGACATCAGACATTCTTCTGTGTTTTCCTAGTGTAGATTTACTATTTACGCAAAGGAGCTGTAACGCATAGTGCATGATCAAAGAAGTCCCGATTGGTTTTTGGAAAATACGTCCCCAGATCCTCCCGTTTTTAATATACAGATCTCCAGCCAGCCTGAGGTTTGCAAAAGTAATCCAACACTTTGCTGGCCAGCCTTCCCCAATATTCTCCCACTCAGCCCTCCTTCGCTGCTATAATATAAAAGACAACACACAATTTCCAGGCACCAATCTTCCTTCCTCCTCCGGGCAGGCTGCCTTTTGGTTTCCAAACTGGAAAGGTTGAAAGGGGAGGGGGGGGGAAGAGAGAAGAATCCTCAATGCAAACCCTTTTTTGTGCTTGTGAGTGTAAAGTTCACAGCCTGCATCAAGTTGTGTGTGTGTGTGTGAATGAGAGAGAGAGAGAGAACTGCTTTGGTATTTAAGTCATGCTAGCGACCCCTCTCTCCCACCCACCACCCACTCTCCCTCTGAAAACCTCGAGGCTGCAAACTCTCCCACTTTGACCCCCTTCTTCCCCAAAACCGCTTGCAAAACTTTTGGCACAACTTTTGAGCCAGCGCAGAAGAAAACTGTCCAGTTATGCAGGGCCGGGAAGTGTTGCTGCTGTTATTCTTTTCAAAGTGGGAGGAAAATGTGAGTCTCGAATTCTGTGCTTTTATCTCTCCCTTCTCTCCCCCCCCCCTTCAAGCCATCCCACCCGCCCTCTTTCCTCTCCCCACTCCCCCAGGCTTTCTGTGAAATGTTAAATGTGCATGCGGAGAGCTAGCCGGGGATTATCAGGGAGCCGGGATCAGTTGGTGATTTCCAGAGCTGGAGTGTTTCAGCCCAGCCAAGGAGGCCCCGCTCGAGACAGCCAGAGGAGCAGATAGTGCGAGCGACTGGCGCCAGCCGGCCCCCTTTGTTTATCTGACAGTTAAATATCAAGGCAATCGCCGCCTAGCTTGCCCTGCCTCCAACCCCCAGAGCTAAGACAAACAGTTTTGCTACAAGAATGCCACTGTTATCATAAGTTCCTATCTTTCTCTCCCCCCCCCCTCCTCTCTTCTCATGGCTCTGCTTTTATTTTCTCTGTACTTTTCTAATTCCAGAGTCTCCCCCTCCTCCTTATTCGATATATCCAATGGATTTTCTCAAACCAACTGGTAAGTAGACTGTTTTTAAAACAAACATAACATTTTTTGGGATGGGAAACTTGGAAACTTGAGTGTTGTTTTTTTTTCTGGGAAGGCTGTTCTCTCCCCACATGCATGCTCATGGCTCTTTTCTTACGATTGTATTGTTTCATATTATTATTATTATTATTATTAAGAATCCATTGGTTTGTTTCACTTTTTTCAGCTCTTGTTTGCTTTTGTAGGGTAGCACTCCTACACAGTTAATCATGAGCAATTCCGCATTAAGATAAGTGGGATTTGCTCCTGAATAAGTGTAGACTATGGGATTCTAGCCTTTGTTCTTTAAACCCATCAGCTTTCACAAGAAGAGACTGCCACTGGTTTTTCTAAGCTTTCCTTCCTCTGAAATAAGTTCCTTTCAAGTCAATGGGGTTTACTTCCAGTCTGATTGAGATCTAAGTATATTTGCATCGTAAGTCCAAAAGAGAGGCTGCAGAGGAACAAGCATTCCTCACCTGTTCCTGCACATAATTTACTCAGATGTAAGACCAAAGTGAGTTCAGGGGAGACAGACTCTCCCAACTTAAACCTGCAGTCCAAATCTTTCAAGCTCTTCCCTTAAAAACAAAAACAAACTTGGTTTCTATTAAAATGCAAACCAAAAGAGCACTGCTTCGTGTCATCCTGACATTTCACCTGTAATGTTTTAGGAGGAGCAGAAGGTGGAACAATAGAAAATTATTTATTTTTGATTGGTGAATAATGGAATGGGTGGATTTCGAGTAATACGGGTTTCCTGAAATGTCCGATTTGTTATTTCACTTTTGCTTGAAAATCCTGCTTTTGGCACAAATAAGAGCACACACACACACCCCAAAAAAAATTATGAAGGGGCACACAGATGTTTTTAGCACATTTATCCCTGCATCCTTGGTTGCTTGTAATTGAATGGCAGACTGCCAGGGCAGAAGCCCATTCGAGGCTGGCACCAAACGCTGTTGCGGTTGTCTGCATAAACTTTTGGCTGGCAGCAGGGCTCACCCTGTGCTAGATAAATAGGCTGGCATTGTGGAAGAGAGAGAGAGAGGAGAGGAGAGGGGGGGGGGTTAGTGAAAATCGGAAATGTGGATGAAACTGAGGGGGGGGGAGGGAAATAAAATTCCACAAAGCCACTTCATATCTCTCCCAAAGATTAATGGACCAAAATACAGATTGCAGAGCAGTTGTCTCTTATTGATTACATCCTGCCTGATGTCGAGTCGAGTCAATAGAGTTAGCAAGGTTTTAAAATTGACTTCTTTGCAAAGGCCCAATTTCATGCAGTACCAGGTAAACGAAGTCTCTGCTCCACCAAAGTAAAACATGTTACTGTTCAGTTCCCTGGATCTGGCTAGTTTGTCAAGTTTAAACATGGTTAATCTCCAGGGATGTGCAAGATGACAGTTTCCTTCTTCGGTGTTTCGACCACTTTAGGCTGTAAGCTCCTTGCGGGCAGAGACCTTTACGAGAGCTGTTGTAGTGTAGACTGAGCAGGAAGTGCTTAGTTCAGTTCTTTGCCATGAACGTGGCCTCCAGCAAATCACTCTCAGCCTCAATTCCCCCATCTGCAATTTGGGGCCTAATAATACCGACTTGCCTCTCTTCCAGGGTTTATTAGGATTACAGCTAGGTATTGCATGTGAAAGGCTTTGAACCCTTGAAAGCACACTGCTGCTGACCAGTATTGTAAACAACAACAATAATTTCTTAAGATGCTAAAAGTGTGTTGAGGTGTTTAGCTCTCTTTTGGCCAGGCAGTTCTTCTGCAGGGAGTGAGGATCATTGAATACAATCCTTCTTACTTTGGAGTAAACATGCATAGGATTACACCGCACAAGGTAGTCCTATCTTGCTGACACTTGTTTATGCCGTTTGCAAGCAGGAGAATGGATTTGCAAGGGGTAGGAAACATCCTTTAGATGTGCTCACTAAGATGACAATGTAATGGTTTGCAATCCTTGCAACGCACAATTTATTATTATGTGCTTTAGCAAGCAATAGTATGTGATTTCTGATAGACGTATGCCCACTCCAAGGTTGCATTAGATGCTAAAATATCTATCGTAACAGGTTCCCAGCAGTCTGTCACATTGCAGTGTGACGGAAAAAGAGAAATAACAGGTTCAAACCCCATGGCATCCTTAAATGCACCCATTTTATTTTGCACTATATGGGTGCCATTCATTCCAAAGGAAGGGGGAAGATTACATTTGGGAAGTCTGTTTTGCAGTGTTGCAAAAACTGACCTGGCACCTACAGACAGGGACTGCACAGGCTCCCCCCCCCCCCAATGCTGCAAGATGTTAGATACACTTCTGCTAGTTAGCCAGCTGTGCTCCAGTGGATGCCAGAATGGACTGGAAGCTGCGACGCTTTGCAATCAAATAACTGTTCCCGGTGCAGCCTTGGGCAAGTCACCTTCGCTCAGTCTCAGTTTCTCATTTGTAAAATGGTGGTGCTGTTTATCTATCTATCTATCTATCTAGCCTGCTTTTCAGACAAATGCTGTCTCCCAAGCGGCTCACATCAATTAAAAAAAAAAACGAAATAATGGCGAGAGGCGGGCCCTGCCCCCAGGCTTGCAAACCGAAAAGACAAGACACACAAGGCAAAAGGGGAGTGGAGGGAAAAGGTAGAGAGGGAGAGATCTTGGCTTGACAGCGCCAGACAGAACAATGTGGTGAGTTGTAAACAGGCGTTGATGTTCATCTGGAGCCAGACAGATCTTCCCTTGCTTGGAGGCCTTTGCTGCCTGGATAGAGGTGCTGGCAACTGACCCAGCAGCCCTGACTGGTGGCTGAGGCCAGAATGTGCTTTCTGCCACTTCTGCAATCCAGGGACACAACTGCCTGTTGGTTGGAGCCGAATGTTTTTTCTAGCGGTGAAGGGGAGAGACAAAAGTCACCTGCCTCTGGTCAATGTCAAGAGTTCTTTGTTACCCTTCGGGACTCGTAGTGCAGGCAGTGTGAGAGGTGCCCATGAGAGGTGGCGGCAGAGCCAACAAATTCTGGTTTTGTTCCCAGGACACTGGCTGGTAGCCAGGGATGAGGGCAGACTGAGATGTTGGGGCCATCGCCTTTTCACCATAATGGTCCAACCTCCACTGGTCAGTGGACAGAGCTAGGCTGGCCTTGCCATTGCAGAGGGTAAATGCCAGGAGTTCTTGGTTTTCCGGCTGGAGGATGGGTACAGAGTCTGCTGTCCCGTAAAAATGGCGTTGCTTTATCTTGCGGCCGTTTCCTCTGAACTAAGCCCTACTGTGTTTGATCAGGCTTTTATCCCAAGGAAGTCTGCACATTATCGCAGGTTCAAGAGTGCAGTTCTAAACACACCTGCTTGGACAAAGCAAAGCCAGAGAGACTTACTTCCAAGCAAAAGTGGTTAGGATTTAGGTGTCTCAGAGTTGTTGTTGTTGTGTGTGTGTGTGTGTGTGTGTGTGTGTGTGTGTGTGTTTAAAAAAAGCACATTTTTGTTTATTTACTGCTAATTGCTGTCTGTTGCACAGACCTAGGGGAATTTGGAAAGAGTGGGGCATATCTGGCAACACCAGAGCTGTTTGGAAAGAATGGTTAAGGGCCTGCCATTTGGTTTCCGGTAAAGATGCTAGGATAAATCTATTAGCAGGAGTTTAAACATCCAGCCGGCTGTTGCCAGGGCCTCATTTTCAGTTAGTGGAGTGATATATTTATTCATTAGCAAGTGTTGACACAAGGTAGCAAAACTGTGTGTAAACAGAAAAAAAAAGCCGCAGAATGTGAACGTGCCGTTTTGAAAGGAAAAGTTCTCTGTATCGGCCAATGGGAAGTGATTAATGGACCCGGTCGGAAATGAAAAGGCCCCCCTCCTTTTAAGTCCATTTGGCAGTTGAACTCTGAATATTGTCGCACGTGGAGCATGGAGACAAAAATACTCCATAAGTCTGTCATTACAGGTGGTTATTACAACCTCTGACTTCCTGTTTAATCAAGGCCATTGTGAGGATTGAGAGAGTGAGCAAAAGAGAAGTCAGTTGGTCTGTATATCATTGCTATGTTCTGCTGTGATTTCCCCCCCCCTCTCACTTTACTAAAACTGTTGTTTAAATACTGTTTGCTTGAGCCTCAGTAGACAAGAGTAGTCCTGGTGCTTCAGCTGGAGCAATTTGGGGACAGTGCAGATTAGAATGCACACACAGTGTTTTGCACAGCACTCTTCATCAGTGCAGACGATAAAGTAGCAGTTTCTCTGTTTGCTGATAGAGCAACTGTACTAATGAAAACATTGATTACTGCCTTAGGAGGAGGAACCTCTGGTCTTCCAGATGTTCTGGGGCTTACAGCTCCAGTCACCCCTGTTCATTGGCCATGCTGCCTGGAGCTAGATGGGAGCTGGAGCCACAAGAAGATGTGGAGGGGCCACAGGTTCCCCGTCTCTGTTCTTAGGTGCCTTGCATCCAAATTGGTGCTTAGGAATGCAAAACTCTTTCCCCCAGCCCTGCTCTTGGTAATATCACCTTGACAACGCTTGCAGCACCAACATGCCTGCGTAGTTAATTATTTGAATTGCCTTTGCTTGCGAAAGGGTGTTCCTCGTGGATGTCTCCCGAAGCCTTTCTAAACGGGGATGTAGAAAACTTCAGAGCAACCTAATAAGATATGCAGGTGTGTACTGTTAGTCCAGTTTTCCCCCCAAAGAGGTTGTGTGAGGCAGAGCAGAGAGTCTGCAAAACTGTAGGCAATAGGATGTTGAGTGAAGTCTTAATACATGTTGAACAGAAGGAGTTTTGGTGCGGGAAGAGAGAGAGACTGGTGCCATGTGTACCACCAAATGATGGCTCAGAGCTCCCTTTTTGAGCTGCATAGGTGAAGATCTTGAGAACAATATGCAGTCGTACCTCTGTTTACATAACCCTCTGGTTACATAAACTTCGACCCGGAAGTATTTTACTGGGTTTCGGCGCAGAAGCGGTCCTCAGGTTGCGGAAACCTCTGGATCTGAACGGATCCCATCCGCAACCAGAGGTACCACTGTATATTCTGTACTAGTTACACTAGAATTGATGGCTGGTAGCTGGAAATGTGGACATCTGACTTCAACTTACAGTTTTGTGTTCAAAGCAGTGTATTCTTTTAGGGCCTTGCGATTACCATGTGAACGAACCCTGAGTTTTTAAGGGCTGAGAAAGTCACACAAATAATTTGAGGCTAGTTTAGACTCTGTGTGTGTGTGTGTGTGTGTGTGTGTGTGTGTGTTAAAATGCAGAGCATGCATGTCACAGAGACACTTTTGCAAACATTACATATATGTGCATCAGAGAAAAACAACATGTGTGTTGCTTATCTGCTTTAATTTACCTTACCATCTATCATGGTTGCAGCTGTCCTGGCAATCCTATTTCATCCTCCCAGCAGCCCTGTGAAGGGTAGATTATTACACCAAGAAATGATGACTGCCCCCAGACCACCCAGTTTGCTTGCTGATTGAGTAGGGATAGACACTCTAGGCGCCTGTTCTGGGTTCAGACCTCTTTCGCCTGCCACACCATGCTCTTCCAAGGAGAAATCATAGAGCGGGAATCAGGATTATAATTTGTTTTAGTGCTTAGAAGAGCTGAATCGGATATTGGCATTGGTTGCATTTTAATCAACCCACGATAAAAAAAAAAGGTTTTGTGGATGCTCTGCATGTGGGGCAATGGCAACACCTAGGTATTTTTGGAAGCCAACACCACCTTCATAATGTACTCTTATGCCACTTTATAACAGTTGTGGAGAATCCGGGGAACTGTAGTTTGGGAAGACGGATGGGAATAATACACAACAGTTCCCAGGAGTTCCTTTGGAGAAGCCATGACTGTTAAAGTGGTCCGAGAGTGCTTTGAATGTACAGTGTGGAACTGGTGTTGAGTTTTTAAAATACCCAAAATATCCTTACCCTGTGTGTGAAGGAGTTGTAATTTTTTGCTGTCTTCATTGTGGGCCCTTTGCTCATTTATCCTTCATGCCTCCTTGGTTTCTGGAGACCCCTTTGTCCACATCCTTACCTGCTCTGTGCCCTTTTCCCCACTTCCTGTTCGGAAAATCCTCTTCCTTCCCTTGTTTTCTTAGAGGTTCATAGAATCATAGAGTTAGGAGAGACCATCATAGAATCATAGAGTTAGGAGAGACCATCATAGAATCATAGAGTTAGGAGAGACCACAAGGGCCATCCAGTCCAACCCCCTGCCAAGTAGGAAACACTATCAAAGCATTCCTGACAGATGGCTGTCAAGCCTCTGCTTAAAGACCTCCAAAGAAGGAGACTCCACCACACTCCTTGGCAGCAAATTCCACTGTTGAACAGCTCTTACTGTCAGGAAGTTCTTCCTAATGTTTAGGTGGAATCTTCTTTCTTGTATAGAAAGGTTCCCAAATTGCATTGTGATCTCTGGGACTGAAAGGGGCATCTCAAGCCTCCAATCACACCATGACCCACAGTATTAAATCAAACTGCTCCAAACTGCTAATTCTGAAACATCAGGTTAGGAAAAACTGGGAAGGGCTATAGCTTGGTGGGTAGAAACATCTGCTTTACATGCAGAAGCTCCCAGGTTGAATCCCTGGCATCTCCAGGTAAGGCTTGGAAAACCACCTGCTCTGAAATCCTGGAGAGCTGCTGCTAATGAGTGCAGATAATACTGAGCTATATGAACCAGCAGTCTGTCTCCGTTTAAGGCATACTCCCTGTCTTGAGGTTTTCGGGAAGGGCCATAGCCCAGTGGCAGAGCATCTGTCTGGAATGCAGAAGGTCCCATCTTCATCTCCAGGTGGGCAGAGCATCTGTCTGGAATGCAGAAGGTCCCATCTTCATCTCCAGGTGGGGCTGGGAGAGGCTCCGCAGTTATGAAATCTTGGACAGCAGCTGCCAGTAGCCAAATATTGAGCTAGATGGACCAGAGGGTCTGATTTCAGCATAAGGCAGCTTCCTATGTTATGCCACACTGGTTGCAAAGCAACAGGTGTCCCATTGTTGAGCTGGGTTTGGAAATCCTACAAGACGGGTGGGGGAACCTGCGCCCCACACTTGCTGGGCTTCAGCTTCCATCAGTGTGGCCACTAAGAGGTCAGGGATGAGGGGAGATAGAGCTCATCAGCACCTCCAAAGCCACATAGTCTTATACCCCTGAGCTACAGTTTGGGACTTGGCCATCATTCTGTCCCCTCCCTCCATACGTTCAGTAGCTTCCACCTGCTTTTTCATACTCTTTGCATGGGTCTAGCTCTGTTGTTATCTGGGCTGTACCACTTGAGGTTGCAAATGGACGTTCATGCGGTGGAGTGTGGAGCATTCCACCATGTTAGAGACCGCCGCTACCCCCAGGTCTGACCTGGTACAGCCCAGGCTTCCGCTCATACCTGGATTGAGAATTAGGGCCATCTCAAGAACGAAGGATTTGAAGTGGAGCAAGAGGCAAAGCGTTGATGTCTCATTTAAAAAAAATAAAACAAGAGGCCGTTTCCTTAGAACGCTGAAAACACTGTACATTTAGAAAGTGTATACTATACAGTATTTCACAAGTAACTCAATTTCCTGTCTGCCCCATTGTTTTCAGTTTGATTAAGTATATCCTGTTAAACTGTATATTCCTGTTCAGGGTTATACTTGACTCTGATAAAATGAGATTACACAGTCGCATACGCACACATACACGTGTTCCTGCTCTTATTTTTTTCCAGGAGTGAGTTCTTGGAAAAACAACTTGGAGGGATGGGTAGAGAAGGGATTGTATGTGTTTTTGCATGTGTCCATCGCTGCGTGTCCTAACTTCATGTAGCCACAGGCCATGTTGAAAGTTTGCCAGCTTGTCTTGAGGCTGGGCACATCCTTAGATTGGCTTTTGATTTCCTTTATTTCTCTCCTGGACTTGAACCGCTTAGATTTAGATTTATGTCTATGAGCTGGGTTCCAGTTTTCCTCAGGCCCTGGTGGTGTGGGAATTGGTTGAGAATATGTGACTTCTAGACTTCTTCTTTTTTCCTCCTGTCCTAGAGCGGATCAAACTTTGTTTTGTTTTGTTTGTTTGTTTGTTTGAGTCTTGAGTTTTCATTGCCAAGAACTTGAAAATTCTCTCCCCAACACTTGTTTTTCCTTAAGACTCTCTTAAATGACATTACATAGTTTGTAGTAGGGTAGCAATTTTGCATCAAAAACAACATGGTAGTCTTGTGGCACCTTAAAGACTAACAGTTTTATTATGGCATAAGTTTTCATGGATCATAGAATCATAGAGTTGGAAGAGACCACAAGGGCCATCTAGTCCAACCCCCTGCCAAGCAGGAAACACCATCAAAGCATTCCTGACAGATGGCTGTCAAGCCTCTGCTTAAAGACCTCCAAAGAAGGAGACTCCACCACACTCCTTGGTAGCAAATTCCACTCATGCATCTCATGGAGCGCTTTCCACTGGTTGCCAGACATAGTTTGCCCAGGTAAACTGTTGCAAAGACTGGCCATCGTTTGGAAGATTCCTATTGAAATAATATGGAAACAAGGGCAGTTTTTGTATTTGTATTTTTTTGTGTGGAAAGGAATGTCTTTGGCAAAATGCCCCCCCAGTTCTTCACTTTCGCACTGTCATCTCACTGCCTTAACTCAAATCAATAGCGCACCAGTGAAAACTCCTTTTTGATCTTGAGCTATGGCTTAATCATGGCAAGATGCATATTTCAGTAACCAGTGACCAGCCAGAAAAGAAAAAGGGATGAGGGGAAGAGAAGACTATTCCAGCCGGTCTGTAATCTTGTGCTCATTGACTAATGTGATTAAGTGGCAGAGTGGAGCCTAGACATGGGTGATGAGTTAGGGTGGATGTATCATGAAGAATTGCAGTGTCTCTGTGCAGACAATTAGTAATAACTTCCTGCTAAACGCTCTGGAATGTGCTTCATTTGGCTGGAGACATTGTTTGCAGTGTGCCTTTCTCTCTCTCTCTTTTTGAAGTGGTATGTCATGCTTGTTTCTTAATTCATTTCCCTTTTCTCTTGCAGCAAGTTGTCCAGACTCTGTGCCTTCCTCCACTGAGACAGGGGGAACTAATTATCTGGCCCCTGGGGGGCTTTCAGGTAAGAAACAGGATTTCATTTGTACCCTTGCTGTTGTACACATTTCATAAACGTTTAGCAATACTTTTTAACATTCTGATCCTGCAGATGTCTTGTCACTGTGGTTTGCACTGTCGTGGCTTAAGTGGCACCCATCTCTTCTCTTGTGTTAACTGGTAGGACAGATCCAGACAAACTCAGCCTGTTCTGTTCCCCTCTCATGAATGCAGTCATAGAGATGTTGGGAACTCGGTTGTCTGAAAAGCTCCAGCAGATGCAGGACCTTGTCTGCTGGCAGGCACCAGATGCCTTGAACTAGTTCAGCAGCAGCAGAAAAGTCAGATGTGTGCTAGCAAAAAATCTAGATCTTTGAATCCAATCTTTGAATCCAACCTCAATTGCGGTTCCATCGAAGGATACAATCAAGACTGATAATAACTATTTTAGGTACCTGTTGTGCAAAGGGCTGAAGAGCCATTTCATATTTTTAGGGGTCAGCATCCAGTTCCTAGGTGTCCAGGTGATTGGTTGCCGCAGATTTTCTGTGCACAGGGGCCTTGCATGCAGAAGGCCCCACGTTCCTGGCATAGAATTGTAGAGTTGGAAGGGTCCATGAGGATCATCTAGTCCAACCCTCTTGCAATGAAGGAATCTTTTTGTCCAATGTGGGTCCATCTTCAGGGGTGGGTGGGAAATGCTTCTGCCTAAAACCCTTCAGCAGGGTTTCCCCAATTTTTGGTCTCCAGCTGTTTGTGGACCACAACTCCCATCACCCCTAGCTAGCAGGAGCAATGGTGAAGGACGATGGGGATTGTAGCCCACAAACAGCTGGAAACACTGCTCTACAGACCTGCTGTCACCCTGCGTAGACACTGCTGAGCTGGATGGACCAACGGCCTGACTCTGTATATGGCAGTTTCCTATATACTTTCGTACCAGCAATTATTAAGTGTGTAGGTCTTTGCTGATGCTAGCTGGCAACTTGGTGGCCATAGTGCCTCTACATGCAAGATTCTCCTGCAGTGTGGAGCATCTCTTCATTATTTGGCACCAAAGAACAGTTTTGTGTGATGCTGTAGCATTTGACACATGGTGTAGAACAGTCCCAGGGCCGAGTATTTCCTGGCTGCGCCGACAACACGAGCCACCTTTCCCTCGCATTATCTTTCTGGCCCAACAACCTTGCTGTCAACCCCCGTTGTTAAAAGAGCTGGTTGTGATCCTAGACAAAGACTGCTGCTTGGCTAGCAGCTGCAACACAGCAGTTAGCTGAGGGCATTGTCTGACTATGTGATTTATGCACCGAGAGTTAAATTATATACTGTCCACTGCATGGGTGTGCCAGAGCAGGCTCCTGCTCTCCCCCCCCCCCCCAAACACACAAAGGTTGCAAGTTTGGGCTGGCATTTCAGTGATTCTGGTTGGGGTGTAAGGCATTTTGGTTGCCCAGAACTCTAGGGGATGGGAATGGCTGGGTCTCTTGCAAAAAGACATGTTAAAAGAGCATCATAAAGGCACCTGGTTTGGAGAGCTGTTGTCCCTCCAAGATCCCTTTGACTTCTAACTTGCCTGTAATGTTTATGGCAGCAATCCTGGGGGGCTTGAACCTTGATTTTTACTCAGACCAGCTTCTTTCAAAGCCGCCTTGAGCTTCCTTTTTTTCTGCTTGTGTAGTTCTGTTCCTTGAGATGCCCCTAATTTGTGTGTGTGTGTGTGTTTGCAAAAAATACCTGTCTGGGCTTGTGAACCTTTCGGAAGACAAATATTCCTTGGCCAAGGATTCCCGGCTTGATTTATGGTTTTGTGGAATGGTTCTGTTCCTCCGCTCATTAGCCCTACGACCGGAATGTCAGAAATATGTCGGCTATCTCCTCGTGAGTGTGCGTATGTGCGTGTGCTTTTCTCTCCAGGAATTGCAAGCAGCATGGCTATATTTAAGTAAGACTTGTTTGCTTTCCTTTTAGCGTAATACATACCCTGCCTGTGTGTCATTTGAGAGGGGAGTATTCTGTTTGTTCAAAGGGCCCTAATGAGAATTAATCAAATGAGCAGGAGGAGGGGGGAAAGGGAGAGGGGGGGCCCCCACTTGCAGGTTAGCCTTTGTTTTTCCTTTCTTAAAAAAAAGAGAGCAACTTGTGGTTCTAGTTTTTAAGCAGGGCCTCCTTCTGCAAAAAGCTGAACATATGTAGGGGTTGGGGGGCGGCAAAAACGAGAAGAAAGAAAAGAATCAGTACAACACAATAAGGATGCTAGGTGGTTTCAAAGAAACAGAAAAAACATGCGTGAGTACGCGAGGGGGGTGCGGTTGAGTTCCTCAGGATACCACATGAAATAAGCAAAGGAAGTACTAGCTTTTAAAGGGGAGACTCTTTTTGAAACCGTTTGTGCATTGATAGCATCTTGGTCTGTCTAGTCTGCTGCTGGAGGGGAGGGAAAGAGGGCGGGGTGGGGGGTTATGGGGCTGCAGGAAATAACATTGCCTGCCTGGTGGTGGAATGCTTTCTTAGTGGGGCTCACTAGGTAATGCAGGGGAAAAGTGGAAAAGTGGTGCTTTCAGTGAGGTTTCCAGTTGCCGTGTTCAGCACTCGAAGCCTCGTTGAAATAGATCTTATCCCTCTATCATTTTTGGGGGTGTGTGTGTTGTTTTTTAGCATGCCAGAATGCCAAGCTCCCACTCTAAAAAAGGGAATCTGTAGTGTAAAAAAAAAGTGTGTGTTGTTTTTTAACTGCACATTTTGTAGATATTTACAGGTTTAATGAGGAGGGGGGGGAGGGAGTGCTTTAAGTCACAAAGGAAATGGCGAGCTCTGAAGCAAAAGCTCAATATCTGCTGCACGAAGGAGCATTTGTTCTGAATTTTGCCTGATTTTCTACTAAACCCACTGGAAATCTCGGAAGTGTGCCTCTGAAAATTCCCCAGGAGGAGGAGGAGGAGGAACTGCAGTCAAAAAGGCAAAAGTGAAAAAAGGGGGAAACAGGGGCGTCGCTAGGGGGGTGCGGTGGGGGCGGTACGCCCCCGGGCGACAGGGGCGAGAAGCGGCGGGTGGGGGCGACAAGCGGCGGGTGGGGGCGACAAGCGGCGCCCCTCCCGCCACTCCCCAGGCAACGCCGGTCACCCCGGGAGCAGCAGCGCTGCACGGACGGGGTGCTCCCTCGGCCGTGCGCTGTTGCTCCCGGGGCGACCGGAGCGAGCGGCAGCGCATGGGGGTGACAAGCGGCAGCCCCTCCCGCCATTCCCAAGCGCTGCCGCTCCCTCCGTCACCCCAGGAGCAACAGCGCACGGCCGAGGGAGTACCCCGTCCGTGCAGCGCTGCTGCTCCCGGGGTGACCGGCAGCGTGGGGAGTGGCAGGAGGGGCCGGCGCTTGTCAGCCCCACGCGCTGCCGCTGGCTCCGTCCCCCCGGGAGCAGCAGCGCACGGTGTGTGCGGTGCTGCTGCTCCTGGGACAACGGAGCGAACGGTGGCACGTGGGGGTGACAAGAGGCAGCCCCTCCCACCATTCCCACGCGCTGCCGCTCCCTCCGTCACCCTGGGAGCGGCAGCGCACGGCCCGACGACGGAGTGCGCCTGCACGCGCAGGCGCACTCTGTCATCGGATCGCCGCTTCCACAGCCTCCTTTTGAGCCGGAGAGCTTAAAAGCGAGCTCTTCGGCTTAAAAGAGGGCTGCAGAAGCGGCGCCGGCACCCCCCGGAAACGCCCTGGGGGCGGAGCGTCATGACGTCACAATGTGATGTCACGACGCCCCGCCCCCGGGGCGTTTCCTTTGCCGCCCCGGGTACCGCGGAGTCTTACTCCGCCACTGGGGGGAAACACTATCTAGGCATAGCTAAAAGTCCAGTCAAGAGATTTTAGCACATGCTTGACTCCCACCCATTGCGAACATTAAGGTTTAAAAGTACTTAGCTTTGGATTGGGGCCCAGGGTTTGGAGCAGCTCATCAAAGCTAACTTTCTCTTCTCTTTGCACAGTTGAGATATGTTGCTAGAGAGCGTATTTGAACAGGGCTTTTCATGAGCTATTGTCAGGGGCATTTAGGGTACTTTACCTTTATCTGCAGTAGTAATAACTTTAAGTAAGGGATGGTTCACTGAAAAGCACACATATTCTTCCTTTTTCCTGTTGCCTTCCATGAATAAGCTAGGCCAGTTGCCTTCTCACTTTATCCCAAGCAATTACGAAATGGGTTGTCAAGAGTCTTTGTTTGTTTGCTTATTTGTTATTAAATGTCCTCCTTCCTCCCAAAGGAGCCCTGTCCCTCTCAACACACAAACCAAACAATCCTACCTGCCATGGCTTTCTCTCTCTCTCAAATTCTTAAACACACATCACATAAGCTTTCTGTCTCTCTCGCACACAGACAATTTCTTTCTCTCTCATACGTATACACAAACCTACTTCCCATTATTTTTTCTTCTAATCCGTCATCTTGGCACCATGAGATATATATATGGTGACCCATCTACAGAACCTTTCACTGCTATGTGACTTACCTTTGAAATGGTAAGATGTAAGATGACAAGCATTGTCCCAACGCAGACAAACCTTCAGCTTTTCTTGGGCAGCTTCACACACCATGTACATCTAAGATGATCTGAATGCAACATTGAGCATTATGGCGAACGAGAGGAGGTTCAGTCAGGGCAGACGAAAGCAAGTCCTTTTCTTAGGCGCAGAAACGGCATGGTTAACTTACGGAATTCATTATGGGAACTTATGGCATTCATTTGCAGCAATGGCCACTAGCTTTAGGAGGCTTGCAAAAACAAAAAAAGCATTTGACAAGTTCACGGAGAACAAGATTATCCGTAGCTATTAGCTGTATGAACTAAATGGTTCAGCGCGAGTGTATCTCTGAACATCAGAAGTGCAGCTGTTGGCTTCATACCTTGCTTGTGAACTTTTCAGAGGCCTTACCAATGCTGATGGCAGAATGTTTGGGAGCAGATGGATTTGATCTAGCAATGCTGTTCCTGTTTTTGTTTCTTTACTTGGTCCTACCTTCCCAAAATGTTTTTCAGTGGTGCATACGATATACCTCTTTAGGCATCACCCCTCGTGTAATCTCCCATCACATGTGTAGCCCTGCCCTACTCTTTTTTTGGGGGGGGGGGGTTGTCACCTCTCCTGCGGCTTTCCACCTGCAGATTTTTCTACTCCCTACATGATCTAGAACTTTAATCTCCTAGGGCGTTAAATATTCCAGGGAGCCAGTGACTTGATTCTGTTAGCAAAGAAGGAAGTTGCTTGCTTCAGAAATTCAGGATGTGAGGGAGGGGGCATTATGCACCCCACTCCCATTGTACAGTGGTAGTTGTGGTGGGGATGGAGGAAGAACATGGGGAAAGGGACATTAGCCTCACTTTTAGCAGTTCCATATTGTGAGTCTGTAATGTGAAACTGTTGAAATCAGTGAACCAATGAGGTTAATCAGGGGAGCGATTATTGAAATCGTAATGCCAAAGCAACTATTTTGTGGGCGCTTGCAATGCAGAGTGGCTGGGGAAATCCAGCCAGATGGGTGGGGTATTAATAATAGTAGTAGTAGTAGTAGTAATAATGCCCATGGGCACACCGTTTTCCTAAAAACATGGCCCCAAAGTCCTCTTTGAGAGCCAGTGTGGTGTAGTGGTTAAGAGCGTTAGACTTGTAATCTGGTGAACCGGGTTCGCGTCTCCTCTCCTACACATGCAGCTGCTGGGTGACCTTGGGCTAGTCACACTTCTCTCAAGTCTCTCAGCCCCACTCACCTCACAGAGTGTTTGTTGTGGGGGAGGAAGGGAAAGGAGATTGTTAGCCACTTTGAGACTCCTTCGGGTAGTGATAAAGCGGGGTATCAAATCCAAACTCTTCTTCTCTTCCACATCCAACATGGGAATGATTCTGGCTCTGCAGTAGGGCATGCATGGTGTTTCCGAAGTACACTCTACACTGTTTTTTAGGAAACTATTAAATATTTTTTTAGCCAGCTCTCCCTCTCCCCCAGGAGTTTCCAGAATTCCCATTCCCCCCCCCCAAAATAATTCTGTTGAAAACTTGCTGCTGGGTGTTTTGCTTCCAGGAGGGCATCTTAAAACAGTTGGAAGGCAAATGGTGCATTTTATATACATATATACGGTATGTATGGCTGCCTGGCCTTTGCCTGGAGAATGCAAGAAGGGGCTGGCTGTTTCCTTTAAGGGATGCCTTTCAGAGCTACAAAATACTACTGCGTCCTGCTTCATGTGGCTAGGAACTACTCTCCCTGATGAATGGCGAAGGTGTGGGGGGAATGCGCACTGCCCAGAGGATGTGGGAGGGTGACCATCATGGAAGGATGAGAGAAATTCATGGGAGAGAGCGAGAAGTGGGGTGGGGTGGGGATGGAGAGAGGGGGAGAGAGAGAGAGAGACGCCGCTGCCCAAAAGTGTTTCCCCCTCGAAAATAACCAATCTGACTCTCTCTTTCACTTGCTGTGTTTGCTGTTTTTCTTCCTGGCTTGGACGGAGCTGCAGCGGTTCCAGCTAATGAATGAGGCTCAGTTCAGGGTGGGAGGAAGCCTGGGAGCCTGGAGCCAGTGACTTGATTCTTTTGGCAAAGGAAGAAAAAGAGAGAGAGAGAGGGAGACAGAAATATATATATATATATATTCTGGATTTGAAAACTTAATCCTGTGGGGGTCTTCACAAAGGAACTGGTTCCACCAGAAGTGACCTTTAATTCACTCTGTGCTGCCCTTTCATGTTATGTGTGGCGTTTGGAGGGAAAAAGGATGAGAGGCCGTGCAGTTGTGGGGAGGGAAAGAAACTAGGTTGGCTGGCCAAATTTTCTGGGACCTAGTTTAACTGTTGTTGTTGGGTTTTTTTGTAAGAACTTCCCCCCCCCCCCCTTAAAGGAGGATCTTCCCAAAGGTTAAAACCTGAACAGGGAAACTTAGGGAGTAAACATGTGGCTTGGATCGATTTCCGCCCTCCCCTGTCTCAGTTAATCCTCCTCTCCTGAGGCAAAAAAAAAAACACCACTCCCTGGTTTTCTCTTTCCCCCTCCTTCTCCATAGGTCTTTTGTCCATCTCACTCTGTGACTCTCCTGCCCGTTTGTTGCCTACTCTTCCCTCTCTCTTTTGGGCAGAGATTCATGTTTCTTTTGCAGTAAATAAACTTTGGGTGGGTTCCTAGGGGGGCACATGGTGGGAATGGTCAAAGAAGTCAGACACCTGGTAACTGAATGTCACGGGTCCCAGAAGTGATGCTGAGGCACAGCCATTTTTGCCAAGGCCGTTCATAGAGTGGCTGGGGAGACCCGGCCAGATGGGCAGGGTATAAATAATAAATTATTATTATTATTATTATTATTATTATTATTATTATTATTATTATTATAGAACTGTAGAGTTGGAGGGGGCCCTGAGGGTCATCCAGTCCAACCCCCTGCAATGCAGGAATATGCAGCTGCCCCAGACGGGGATTGAACCTGCAACCTTGGCTTTATCAGCACCACGCTTCTAACCAACTGAGCTATCCAGGCTGAACATTCATGTTGGAACTGGGTCTGCGATTGAGACACAATCCATTTCAGTATCAATAGGATACAGGTTACTTTTGGAATAAGTTTTGACTGGCAAGCTGGGAGGGTATTTGTTTGTTTTTAAAGTGAGATAGTCCACCAAAATCTCATCGAATGCCAAGCTCTCGTTTGGAACTTGGGCCGGCACCTTCAACTTGGCTTGAGACGTTTTCTTGGTAAATAGGGCTGCATATTTTGAGCGACACCAGAAGTTATAAGTTATATGTTGCATTTAACCCGATGTAATGTGAGAGAGGAAGTGGGAGGCAAATTAGGGAGGGAGGAAGGAGGTCACAGCTAATCTACCTTTCGTAAAGAGAGGCGAAAGCTTGGTTCGGAGGTTTGTTGAAGTTTACTGGATTAGTCACATGGGTGATCCTACCCCAAAAGAGATCCTGTTATGTCACCTGATTGCGATTGAGAGTGAGGGTGAGTGAGTTCAGTGGAAATGAATAACCAAACAGCGAGAATGAGAAAGAAGAAGAAAAATCACTGAAAAGAGGGTAGGGTGTTTGGGGTTGTGTTTTTTTTTTAAGCACTACAAAAACTGCAGTTTGGGCTCAGCTCTACATATTTTGAAAGTTCGCACCTGTTTGTGTCAACGGAAGCTTTGGTCTCGAACAGTCATACTGTTTTCTATTTCCGTTTTATTTTTAAGGAAGATATTAGATGTGCAAGTAAACTAGCCATAACATGAAAAGGTGTGACAGTCAAATGCATCCCACCCCCCACCCCCTCTGCATGAGAACAGGCCTCGCGTTATTTTAACACATATGTTCAATTCTACTTCAGTATACCTTTTTACTACAAAAAGCAGGAAAAGCTGGTGGCCATTTCATTATGAAATAGCAAACGGCCCTGGTATGTTTCACTATGCCTCTTGATCCTTGCTGAGGCGGAACATAAAAATAATCTAGGAACCCTTCACAATGGCAGAACATGGTTTCGTTAGTGACCAAATTTATCTTCTCTCGCATTTCCCTACGAGTTAGATGATAAAGAGAGCAGGGCCCCTGTAGAAGAGGGAAATTCGGAAAGTGACACTTGCAAAGCGCATACCTGTGGAAATCCCCTCTTTGATGCAATCGTCTTGTTCTGTTCTGCATCTTGACTACCCAACAGTTTAAAATTGTGCATGGTGTTATTGAGGGCAAGTAATACTAGGATGGGCAGGATAATTTTATTCATACAAATCCCAATTACAATCCAGTCCCTTCCCCTTTAACATCAAATTTATAGCTGCAGAAGAAATGCAATTGTTTACACTTCAGCATTCCTCTTACAATCTTAAAAGTGAGACATTTCTCTGTAAAACCACTTCAAGCTAAACAATTGGTAGTGCTTTTTAAAAATAAAATAAAAAACCAACACCACCCCCCAATATAAAGCATTTATTTAAATAGCCCCACACCCAACATAAATACATATATTTCTCCATATATGGCTTCAAATGTGGTCATGCACTGCCTGTTTTCTTACTGCTGGATTTTTTAAAAAAAGAGGTGGGTTTTACAGAGCATTAGCTTGTACTTATGCCTTATTAAATGGCTTACCTAAAAACTCAGGTCTGTCTGTGCAAAAGGACAAGGTTATCAGGGGTTAATGCTAAGATGACAGCAATGGAGTCTTTGAAGTGAAACAGGCTGCCTGCCAGACTAGCACAGAAGCATTGCAGCTCTCCTCGCACATCATCTGACCATAGCAGTATGTAGCAAACGGAGGAGACTCACTCTTGGCACGGCGTCCCGTGTAGTTTTTGGCCTCTGACGCTTCATTCTAGCTTCACTGCCCCCCCCTCCCTCCCGCTTTCTCTCTGTCTCCCGGGCTTTCACTTCCATAGGAAGGAGAAGCAACATTTCAGAAGCCCGCAAAATGCGAGGGAGTCCGGATGCAGCCCTCCTGTTCTGGACATGCTTGTGCTGCGCAGCTCGGTTGGTTAGAGCAGGGTGGTGATAATGCCGAGGTTGCAGGTTCGATCCCCGTATGGGACGGATGCATATTCCTGCATTGCCGGGGGGGGGAGATGGGCTCGATGATCCTCGGGGTCCCTTCCAACTCTATGATTTTCTACTTACTCTAAAGTAGACAGCAATGGAAGTTAAGTCACAACTAAGTCTCTTTGCTGTCACTGGGACTTGGTCACATGACTAACTATAGCTGGATTGCAGCCATTAATAATAAAAGTCAACATTCCTTGGGCCTTTAAAAAAAAAAGTTGGTCGCAGTGAGAAGGAAAGCATGATGTTTATCAGACACAGCTCTTACTAGAAAGAACCATGTAATTTTTGTGAGTGTTTTTCTAATATAGTGGGTTGCTTTTTTCTTCCTTTCCGGCCTGCTGCATTCCCTCGACAGTTCCCCACCCCCCAATAATGTTTTAAGTGTTTCCATGGCTTTCTGAGCTCTTTAAATAATAATAATAATAATAATAATAATAATAATAATAATAATGGGGGACGAACGGAGATGAAGTCCCAACAAATATACAAAGGCACACTTTTCAAAAGTCTAGTCTAACCCTAATGGTGCGAGCCTGGCTTTATTTATGTATCTGCCTGCTAAATAAAATTTGCCCAGAGGAAGTGGTGAGGGCTTCGTCACATGAGACGGTTTACTTCAGCATGTAAGAGTTGGCAATTGAGCCAGATGGGCAACTTTAAATAGGTGCGGTTGGAGCTAACAGCCAGAGAGTTTGCATGAGGGAGCTAAAAGAAGCCTCCACGTTAGGAAATCCTTCTTGTCTGCACAACACCTCAAATGGCACTTCCCATTCCCCAGGACCCTCTTTATGGCGATAGATTATTCAAGACGCGGTTCGGACGCTTACCTGCGTAGTGGCTGCCTTTGTATAAGGGTGGGTGTCTGGCACTCTCTTGCACCACTCATGACATTAATGTGTGATTTCGGGTGCTCTAAGGGAGACGGCCTCCACTTCCCCCAGACAAACTGGATGGGCTGCCTCTTAACGCATGTTGCATAATGTGAGTGGAGGAAGGAAGGGGCAAAATGCACCCCGGTAGAGATCTATTCCCTCAAGAGTAAGGGGGACTCTGCCCAGACCTAAGAGCTCACACACAGTTAGCTTTACCTCAGGCAAAATGGTTGCAACTTAACTGTATCAGGACTGATGGATGCAGGAAAGCCTTGAGAGAGACAAGCAGACTGGAGAAGGCCTGTCACCTTCTGCCACATCCACCCCATGAAGGCCCTCTCCAAGTGGCTTCAGGCCTATTTTGCACACTCTTCGCTGTTTCCTTCCATTTCAGTCAGTGGCTCCGTGCACCACCTTTGAGAGTCATGGCCTTTGTTTTCATTATACTTTATTTAGGTTATTCTTTGGGCTCGGGGGGGGGGGGGGGTATGGTCAGAAGGCACACGAGGCCACCATTCCCTTTCTGAAGCCAAGCCGCTTTGAGTCTGGTCGGTGTAGGGATGGGAGGCCACCTGGAAACCAGTGGCACTCTGCTTTAGCTTCCATGATGGAATGAAGGTGTAGCGTAAGCTTAAGAAAAGAAACACAAAGCTTGAAAAGCGGGCCCAGCAAAGACATTCCACTTCCCTTGGTAAAAGTGTGAATACATGGACAATGTGGGGTTTGTGTTTCGTTTCTCACCCCGTCCGTTAAACTTCCTAACCATTTCACCAATGTCCTTGTTCCATGTGCTTTGCTATTGAACGATAAGCAAAATTGCAGCAGTGGGGTTGTTTAATAACAGTCGTTTGTAATACTACCGTGTGAACAAAAGGGCAGCACTTTCAAGGGTGTAGCTAACCGCACACGGGGTTTTCGGCGGTCACGGAAACCATGGGAGGTGTAGTATTTGCTGTGGAGGAGAGAGTCACATTTGCTGTGTAAACCCAGCCTCTCACGCAGCTGCTGATCCAAGACTCAGAAAACTGATAGGGATTTCTTGGCAGAGAAAAGGTGACTGCTCCTTCGGGGTATACCTCAGGTAGGCACCCCGGCTGTTCCTTCCAGCACGTACTTCCCATTCCTGTATTTGCTCAGCTAGGAGGCTGCAACGTGCTCCTCGATTGCCCGCTGTTTGGCTATTAACTAAGGTTACTCCGGGGTTATCGGCTTTTGCACTATCTGCGGCAGCCCATCTCCTCAGCCTCTGCTACTCTTGCCGGGTGGTTTTGAAGAGATGCAGGCACCTGACCTCTCTCAATTGTTTCGCCCAAATATTTGGGCCTCGGCCACTGCCTTATCAGACAGTGCGGTTTCGCGAAGATGAAAGTGAAATTCCTACTGGTGCCGTCTTGCAGCAGCCTCCGAGGGAGCCGTGTAAAAGAAGACGACAACAGGGCCAGTCAGAGGTCACTGCCAGCGAGGACCATCTTTCAGAGCAGGATTGAATGACCCATACCTAGCAACCTGGCTCTCCTCCTAGTGTCACAAAGCAGCTTCCTCTCCAGCTTGTTTTCAGCTGAGGGGTATTGAGCGCAGTTCCATAGACTTAGTTCAGTCCATACCACACAAAAGAAAGCAACCTTCGTGCTTTGTTTTGGATGGGTTTTTGGGGCACGCTGCTGTCTTCTGCAGAGTTTGTTTTAAGGTGTAACCGGGAGACGGTCTTCTGCTGTTCAGGAACTGAGTATCTGTGAGAAGGAACATGGGCTGGATGCTGTCAGAACGGTGGGAACCGAAAGTGCTTGATAGCTATCCAGATCTCTGGCCCCTGAGTTTGTAATTAGATGTTTTAACCAACTTTACAATCTTGGATATATTCTTACTTTATTCTATTCTATTTTGCTGTTAAGCTGGAGGGAACGGCTAGGTAATTTAATCAAACAGAGCCACCGTGTCTTCAGAAGCACAGGGACTTTCTGCAAGTAAATGCCCATTAGGGTTTCTATATTGGGATTTCCCCCTACATCATTCTTCACTTGTGCCTAGTTGCATTAGCGAGGAATGTCCAAACCCAACTCCTTTAATATGGCTGGGCAGGGGCGGCTCTTTTCATGTAGCCCTCATGTCCTTTCATCACTGCCTTTACCAACAATAAATTATTCCTTATTTAAGCCTCCTGCATCACATAGTGCCACCTAATGCAGATTTTGCACCAACCATATTTCAGTAGTTGTGCTCAAGGCGACTCATAAGCTACCTGGGACTTCATGTATGTTCTTTCTCCCCCCGCCCAACATGTAGATGTGATGCACGGACCAAGTGCTGTACATTGATCAATGGTTGCGCAGACACCTGCCTCACTCAGTCTCCCTTCCCAAGACTGGATCACGTGATCCAGCGCCGATGCAAGAAGAAGGTGCACGGCTTGTCTATGTCTACATCTGTTTGGTTGGAGGGAAAGAGAAGTGCACTCTGCTCCCCCCACAATTCAAAGTAGCATGCAGACTGGGGAGAGGGGACTGGAACACAGTATGGAAAAACTGATGGCTTTATTCCTGGACTGGAGAAAGGACAGAAAAGGCATTGACCCCATTTACACGTGGGTGGGCCCAAATAGGGTAAAAGGTAAAGGTAAAGGACCCCTGGACGGTTAAGTCCAGTCAAAGGTGACTGTGGGGTTGCGTCGCTCATCTCACTTTTCAGGCCGAGGGAGCTGGCGTTTGTCCACAGACAGCTTTCCAGGTCATGTGGCCACCATAACTGAACCGCTTCTGGCGCAATGGAACACCGTGACGGAAACCAGAGCACACGGAAACGGCGTTTACCTTCCCGCCGCAGCGGTACCTATTTATCTACTTGCACTGGCGTGCTTTCGAACTGCTAGGTGGGCAGGAGCTGGGACAGAGCAACGGGAGCTCACCCCGCCGTGGGGATTCAAACCGCTGACCTTTTGATCGGCAAGCCCAAGAGGCTCGGTGGTTTAGACCACAGCGCCACCCGTGTCCCTCTGGGCCCAAATAGTGTGTGAAAGACTCACAGGGTGAACCAACAAATGTGGGATCATCACACCCTGGCGGTGTGAGTGAATGGAGCTGTGGAATGGTGAAATTGGGAGTCCCCTTTTTAAGCCTGGGCTCAAAGCCTTCAGCCTGAAAAAAATTAGATAGAAAACCATTCAGCTTTCAGGACCAGAGAGCCAGTTTTCTGCAGCCTGGGGGGGATGACACAGTGTGGGGCTGGGGGGGGGGCAGCCTGTGTTGATAGCAGATAGCATTTTCAAAACACATAATGGTAACTTTCACCCTGTTCTTAACAGGAAACATTGAAACACGATAGGATATTGCATCATTGCTTCATGAGAAAAGTTTTTAAAAAAAGAAAAGAATGAAAGGACAAAAGGGAGGGAAATGTAGTTAGTAATTAGTGAAAGAGGAGAAAAAGACAGGGAGGCTTGAGAAGGCTGTCTCCCCCCCCCCCTTTCCTAGTAATCACGTGCTCTTGCAGGGCCTGATTTCCAAAGAGAGAGACTGTTTTGTGTGCTTGATTTTTATTTTTATTATCTCAAAAAATATTTTAATAGCAGGGTCACCTTTACTTGAACACTGCCTTTGCCGCCTCCTGTCTCAGTTTACTGAGGAATCTTTTCATGATTCCCCCCTTGGTTTCCTTCCCCAGAAGGCGAGGCAAAGAGAGCTTTTTGGCTGGGAAGCTAATTTTGGTTTGGCTGCTGAGGATTAAAATTTGGTCTCCACCCAGTGTCATTATCTAGGTTTCAACTTGGGGTGGTGAAGGAGCGCAGAAGAGAAGGGGGGGGGGGAAGACTTCATTAAAAAATCGTTCAGCCCTCCTTTACCCTTTTAACCTTGCTACGCAGAGGGATTTTTATTTTTATTTTATTTTTTTGCGTATTTGGTCTCTCTCTCTCTCTCTCTCTCTCTCTCTCTCTCTCTCTCCTTCCATGCTACTGAGTATGTTCATGTGCCTTGAAAAACATGAAGCCACCAGCCCTGTTTTTTCAGGAATTCCTTTGAAAGCCTCTTCAGTATCTCCCTGTGCATTAGCAAGAACAAAAAAGGAAGTAACTTTTTATAGCTGCCTTGGTGAATCTGTCTTGACTGCCTGTAAAGAACTGGCACAATTAAACCTTTTCTTTAAAGGGGAAGGAAGGGGAAGGCTGTGGGGAAAAGCCCTTTCAGGCCAATTATCATGCAGTCGCCTTCCTAAGGGGCTAATGGTATCCTAGCTTCAGCCTTTAATGCCCTGACCTTGATCTGATATCTTTCACCTTTTGTTTTTGGTAGAATCCTTTTATGTTGGTGTGAATAGAGATACAAGTTAAATCAGAAAGCGCTTAGCCTTGTCTATGGGTCTTTGTTAGCCCTCCAAAAACCCTAGCGTTCTGCGGTTTGTGTTATCTTTTGAGATAAGTTTTGGTTACAGAGAGGTGCCTGAAAATGTGATTGCTCAGGAAATGCAATGGGAACAGCAACAAATAAGCCCCAAGCTATCTTAATTCGTTAGGAATCTGGTGATAAGCAAATGTCCTTCTGGCTTAAGACAAACCACATCTAGCCCAGTACTCTCTCCCCAACAGTGGCAACTCAAATGAACCTGCAAGTTCACAGGCTGACCATTATGGAGATAACTTAGCAATCCCTGCCAACATATGGGAAATCAGATGTCTGTTGACCCTCAACATATTAATGACTCTAAAGTCTAATTATAAACATTTTTCCAGGTGCCAAAACCCATTTGAGGCAGACTATTTCAGAATAAAAACCCTGGTAAATTAACTAAACAATATGTCCATCAACACTAAGTTTGGCCTGTGCCCTGTGGGTATGTTTAGCCTGGAGAAGAGAAGGTTAAGGGGTGATATGATAGCCATGTTCAAATATATCAAAGGATGTCATATAGAGGAGGGTGAAAGGTTGTTTTCTGCTGCTCCAGAGAAGTGGACATGGGGCAATGGATTCAAACTACAAGAAAGAAGATTCCACCTAAACATTAGGAAGAACTTCCTGACTGTGAGAGCTGGTCGGCAGTGGGATTTGCTACCAAGGAGTCTCCTTCTTTGGAGGTCTTTAAGCGGAGGCTTGACAGCCATCTGTCAGGAATGCTTTGATGGTGTTTCCTGCTTGGCAGGGGGTTGGACTGGATGGCCCTTGTGGTCTCTCCTAACTCTATGATTCTATTATTCTAAAATTAGTTGAATTTTTCATGCAATCACTGCATGAAGATTAGCTGAGACCATTTGGCTCGTGGGTTGGATTCCTGTGGGGCCTTAATTGCAAAGACAAATTATCCATTTCTGGATGGATCAGATTAGCAGAAGCCCATAAGCAAATTGAGGAAGAAGGCATGGAGTCAATGGGATGGTGGGTTTTTTATCTTAAATCCTCACTATCCTGGGTTTGATGCTGTTGCCTATACAACAGTGGACAGCCCATGCCTGTGTCTGTCATTCCTTCTTCTTTCATTCTTTGCAATCTGTGTCCTTTTCAGAGCTAGCATCACAGGCAGAAGATCTTGCTTTCCCTGTACATTGGTCCCATCCGAGGGCAAATCTTGTTGCCTCTATATGCAGCAGATTGAGACAGTGATAGAAGTAGACTTGTCATGATTACAAATTGCTGGGTGTGAGCCCGGCGTTTGCATCTAATTTGACTAGCCTCCCAATTTCACATGCATCAGGGAGAGAGGAAGCTTGCTTGGCTAGGGTGATAGAACTCCCTTTATTGAACTAAGCACAAAGCAGAAGTCTGGCTAGCTCCTTTGCTGCCTAAGTAACCTCATCCTTCTTGTCTTCCCTTGCTTTTCATCCTTCTTGTCTTCCCTTGCTTTCCCCCCTTTCCTTTTTGGCTTCAGTTTGTTTTCATAACAACAAGAGCCTGGGGTTGCAGTTGTCAGTGTGTAAAGGCTTGCTGATCCTTCAGCGAGTGTGACTTGTCAAAACACAACAAGACGCCACAGCAAAATGATGTAGGTGATTGCCTGATGAATGATGGGCCCCTGGAAAATGAATGTTGATCTCCCTTTATTGCTAAAATCTACATGGGAGGGAGAAGCGCTTTGGTGTTGGAAATGGCTGTTCAAAGCGTGACTATTGGCCCAGTCCTTGAAAATCCCACTTGCTTCTCATGAGTAGTACAGTCGTACCTCGGGTTTGTACGCTTTGGCTTGCGTACTTTTCGGGTTACGAACTCCGCTAACCCGGAAGCGCAACCCGAAGCGTGCGCAATTTGCGCATGCGCAGAAGTATTTTCGCGGTCTGCGGGTTTTTCGGTTTGCGCATGCGCGAAACAACTTTTTCGGGTTACATACTTTTCGGGTTATGTACAGCAACCCGGAACCAATTAAGTAGCTTTTGCCTATTCCAGGGGTCAGCAAACTTTTTCAGCAGGGGGCCGGTCCACTGTCCCTCAGACCTTGTGGGGGGCCGGACTATATTTTGGAGAGAGAAAAAATGAACGAATTCCTATGCCCGACAAATAACCCAGAGATGCATTTTAAATAAAAGCACACATTCTACTCATGTAAAAACACGCTGATTCCTGGACCGTCCGTGGGCCGCATTTAGAAGGTGATTGGGCCGCATCCGGCCCCCGGGCCTTAGTTTGGGGACCCCAGGCCTATTCTGACACTACATAATACTTCCTTTCTTTCTTTTTTCCCTATCCCCCGAGATACAAAAGAGCTGGACCAACTCTGTTTTGGTTTTGGATTTTACAAGGTGCTGAGGTTTCTTAAAAAAAATACGGAACTGAAGGAGAAACACATGTATGTTTTCCTGTAGTGCGTTAGATCTTGTGGCGTGTAATAGGTTTGCCTTGCCTTTTGTGAGTGTCTTCATTTCAGGGTTATCCAGGAGCACTCCAGATCTCTCTGGTGTTTCTTTTTTGCTTCAGTGGAGGCTACCCCTTCTGTCTGTTAAATCAGCTGTGGCTGATAGATACTTTGAACCCCCAGATAGCTTCATTGTTCTCTGTAGGTTCTTTCTTAGCTGAAGGCCCACCAATGTCGACTTAACAGCCATGACTCCGTACGCGTAGATCACAGTTCCTTCAAGCAGTGGTGTTGGTTTTCTGGGGGGAAAAATTTGAATTGGAAAAATTTCCTATGTGATTTAAGAGTAATGAAAATTTTCAGTTTAAATTTTGTGTGTGTGTGTGTGATGCTTTAGAGAGCGCTATAATTTAGCATATAAGCTTATTTTGCTTATATTCAGTAAACAAAGCTACAAAACATTGAACTACAAAGCTTGCCGCCTATTACATATTTGCATCCCTTTCACTGCTTCTAATAGACTTAGGAAACAGAAAATTCTCCTTTTTTGAAAGGTTTCCCACTCCACACATCACCACCTGCGGATGGGAGAGCGATAAGTATTTTATGGGTTCTATTAGCTGTGTCAGGGAATTTCATTCAGCTTCAGTAAAGAGGTAGAGTACACCTGTAAACAAGATGTGAATGTTTATAATGTATATGCATATGAGAAATATATCTGATAAGCAGCCTTGGGATTTAGCAATTTTCTTTGTTAGTACATGGCGGTGCAGCGGGAGGCCCCATTAGTTAAAGTGGTGCTTCAGGTTAAGAACAGTTTCAGGTTAAGAACGGACCTCCAGAACGAATTACGGTAAGTACTTAACCCGAGGTACCACTGTAGGTGTTATTTATAGTGCCATGTTGCTGCCTAGAGAAAGTTTAATCAAGTTTAATCTTTTCAAAGTGAGTGCGATGCCAGCGTTCAGCGGACGCTCTTGTCTGGGTAGCCTAACACCCTCCCTTCGAAAGACACTTACCGTGACTTATGCATTCATAGTTGGACAGAAGTTCATTAACTTCTGAAGCAACTCCTTATTTATGCCTAACCAAAGCTGAGAATGTCTAAAGAGCTTTCACTTTGTTGCTTCCAAAGTTCGCCCCAGGCTGTATCACTTGTAATGAGAGCTTGGGCGGACTTAATTCATAGATACCAGGAGTTCCAGAGCATTATTACCACACGGAGGGTTAGGGTTGAATATAAAGGATAGCTGGGATGGACTAATACTTACCCAGGTGAGTAAGAAACGAGATCTCTGGTTTCCAAACAGTGTTGCAGAGAATCCCGGGGTTTCTTGGAAACATATTAAGGGTTGTTCTCCAGTTGGACGATTAAGTGGTAACAGACAAGCTTTTCCCCAAAAAACATTTTTTATTTATTTCTGTAAGTAATTCATTGTTTTGACCATAGGTCACAGCATCACAGGCAGATTTTAAAAGGGGTATGTCAACAAATTGTACATAAGTAGTCCATATAACACCAATAAAACAAATCACCATTCAAAGATTGCACAATAAAATTCCCATTGATCCTTACGACAATCTGCTGTATGAGTGTCTAGATGAGACTGATGTAGCTTGGCAGCCACAAGAAGTAAATATTGCTATTGGCATGCTAAAACTCACGCTTTGTTTTACTGATTTGGCCAGTGGTCTAGTTTGAATTAAGGGATGCGTGTGGCTCTGTGGGTTAAACCACAGAGCCTAGGGCTTGCCGATCGGAAGGTCAGTGGTTCGAATCCCTGCGACGGGGTGAGCTCCCATTGCTCAGTCCCTGCTCCTGCCAACCTAGCAGTTCGAAAGCAGATCAAAGTACAAGTAGATAAATAGATACCACTCCGGCGGGAAGGTAAACGGTGTTTCCGTGCGCTGCTCTGGTTCGCCAGAAGCAGCTTAGTCATGCTGGCCACATGACCCGGAAGCTGTACACCGGCTCCCTTGGCCAGTAAAGTGAGATGAGCGCCGCAACCCCAGAGTCGTCCGTGACTGGACGTAATGGTCAGGGGTCCCTTTACCTTTACCTAGTTTGAATTATATATAACATTAAAGAATTTAACATATAATCTTAAAACAACAACAAAATAAACGACAAAATCCACATGAAAAGCTTGCGATATAGTCAGAAATATGTATCTTTCTAGAATCCTTTGGCAGTGTGCGGGGTTCCATGGCAGTAAAGGTTGTGCAGAAAGGGTTTCCTGAGGGTAGAAGACCTGAAAACTGTGGGGATATAGATATTGCAGTCATGTCCTCCTTGTGAGCATCTGTGATACCTGGCTGATAACTGTCAAAGACAGAATGGTGTGAGATAAATGAACCATTAGTCTGAGTCAGCATGGGTATTCTTAAAAGTTCTTCCATTCATTAGGTTTGCATCCATAACCAAACACACGGCAGAGTTAGAAAATCGCTTTGGTCTTATGTGCTTTGGAAATTGTCTCATTCTGTTGTTGATTTCAATTAGAAAAAGGGTTGTTGCGTTGTGCTGGTTTGTTTGATGGGCATGTTTGATGCCTTCAGCACCACCTTCGAAATCACAAACCAACTAAGGGCTAATTTGCAGTGATCATAGAATAGTTTACAGGTTACTGTGAGTACTGAGATCATTCCTTCATCACTCCCCCCCCCCCCCCCAGCTCAAGCAGAATTGGCAAACCATGATCTCTGGCTTAACATTGCATCCAAACCAGGGTTGTGGTTTGTTTCAGTCCAAACAGATCACTGTTGGTAAGCCAAGAACAGACCTTGGCTCTACCTCATGGTTTGTTTGGAGCGAAACAAACCACAATCCTGGGTCCAGGTGTAACACTAAACCAGGAGTCGCAGTTTTTTGCTCCTGCTGGTGCTGAGGGAATAGTGAAGTGGGAGCCATCTGGGCGCTCATGGTTAACCATGGTACATAAATGCAGTCAGGTACATTCGCCACCAGGAGTGGACACTGGTTTCTGAAAAGACGAATGGTGCAAAGGGGAGGTATAAGTTTGTATACTTGTAGACATACATTGGGCGTTCTCATCGACTCTGCAGATAAGACCATATAGGGCATGGGTAGGCAAACTAAGGCCCGGGGGCCGGATCCAGCCCAGTCGCCTTCTAAATCCGGCCCGCGGACGGTCCGGGAATCGGCGTGTTTTTACATGAGTAGAATGTGTGCTTTTATTTACAATGCATCTCTGGGTTATTTGTGGGGCATAGGAATTCGTTCATTTTTATTTTTATTTTTTTCAAAATATAGTCCGGCCCCCCACAAGGTCTGAGGGACAGTGGACCGGCCCCCTGCTGAAAAAGTTTGCTTTGGGAAAGTAACTTAGTTAGATTGATGTCATCAGAGCTCAGGTGGTCACTTGCATCCATTTGGAAACCAGGCTGAGGCTTTTAGGCTTTTCTGCGGAGCAGCGCATGCTTAAATCAAAAAGCACAGAGGTCCCACAGTTGTTCCTGTTTGTTTGTTTGTTTACACCCTAATGGGGTAAGCGTCGTCCCTCACTTTGAAGCATTAGTGGACTTCATTATACAAAGCCTTTTCACCTGCTGTTAGTTTGGTGCTGATGAGCATTGCCTGTGAAAGATTGCACATCGAAATTCCTAACTAGCTCTGGATGTTTATGCTGCAAGTATGCTTGCCTATTCAGAAGTAAGCCCTATAGACAATAAGTCCCATACTGCTTGTTATTTTTAATAGATAGAGTGGTCAGGCCATTGGCAAAATGGTGGTTAATAAGACTCACCTGACCAGGGTTGTTGTCAGGATCACAAGTAGGTAACACGTGTGAAGTGTTTTGACCATTTCAAAGGGAAATAATATTGTTAAGTATTATTGTTAGATGGAAAGCAGCTTTGAGTAAAAACTGATCTGTGTGAACCATATTGGCGTTTGATACAAAGAGCAGAGGTGCCTGAATTCACTCGGTCACAAGAAGACAAATGGATGTCAAGCTAGATGCTCCAGGAAAGCTCACAGGCAGACTGTGGTTCTGTTTTAGACTCTTGTATTTTGACTTGGGCTCCTGGTAGTTTGAAGCATGCCATCTCTGAACGTAAGAGCATGCATTTCTGAAAACCATGATCAGAACCGATCAATAGGCCTACCTTCCGTATCACTTTTTTTAAAAAAGCATTTAATGTTAGATCCCATCTCAGTATCCTGTGGCAATGAATTCCATTGGCTAATTATCCATTGTGAGAAGAATTGCTTCGTCATAAACCATGTGCCCGTTTGCTTCGCTGGAAAACATTTGAGTCCATGTAATTTTTCCAACCTGTTCCATCCCCGCTGCCAAGTGTCTCCTCCAGGTTGCCATATTTTCTCTCTCACTTAAACCAAAAGTCCCTGGCATCCCTTTTATGTACCTCCTCCAGCTCCGTTCTACTGTATTTTGTCTGCCATTGTGCCTGCATTTAGTGTGTGTGTGTGTGTGTGTGTGTGTGTGTGTATTTGATTGATTTTGAAAATTGCCTTTCGGATTTTATATCGTTTGCTTCCTTGGGCATGCCCCTGTATGGAAAGCCCAAATAGCTAGTTCACTGATGGGAAATGGAGGATAAGAAATGTTCCCTATTTACACAGTAAAAAAATTCCTTCCAGTAGCACCTCAGAGACCAACTTTGTTTGTTCTTGGTATTAGCTTTCGTGTGCATGCACACTTCTTCTATGGCAGACCAACACGGCTACCTACCTGTAACTGGACCTATTTACACAGGTTTGATGCTGGCTATCCTATGCTTGGGGGACCCAGGTGGCGCTGTGGGTTAAACCACAGAGTCTAGGGCTTACCGATCAGAAGGTCGGCGGTTCGAATCCCTGCCAAGTGCAAGTAGATAACTAGGTACCACTCCGGCGGGAAGGTAAACGGCGTTTCCATGCGCTGCTCTGGTTCGCCAGAAGCGGCTTTGTCATGCTGGCCACATGACCCGGAAGCTGTCTGCGGACAAACGCCGGCTCCCTTGGCCTATAGAGCGAGATGAGCGCCGCAACCCCAGAGTCGGACACGACTGGACCTAATGGTCAGTGGCCCCTTTACCTTTATCCTATGCTTGGCGAGCAGCTCTCTATAGCAATGAAGCCAGTTAGGAAAGGCCTTAGTGACAACTTGACCTGAATATAGTACAGATACTGCAGTCTAGACAGAACCTGACTTTGTTGCGGTAGCTCAGACTGCTGGGGGTTTAACCCACTTTGTAGTGACAGCAGTTCGTGATTGTTCTCTCTCTCTCTCTCTCTCTCTCTCTCTCTCTCTCTCTCTCTCTCTCTCTCTCTCTCCCTCCCTCCCTCCCTCCCTCCCTCCCTCCCTCCCTCCTAGTCTAGCCTGGCGTGGCAAACTAGGTCAGGGGACAAAACAGCCTGCATGATTCTGCAGCAGCAGCAGCAGCAGCAGCAGCAGTTCAAGCAAGTGCACAAGAAGCTAGAGAAGTTTCCTGCTCCTCTGCTAGTTCACACAGTGAATTGCTGCTATGCACTCAAACACCCTCTTAACTTTTAAAATCGAAGGTGTTTTTTTGTTTTTTAAAATTAATTCCCCCTCTCCCTTCTGCAGCCTGCTTCCCAGGAATGTTGGGAAGATTGATTATGTAATGTACTGTCTTAATTGTTAAGTGTTATTAACCCGCCAAGAAAGGTAGGAGACAGAGGAGGTGGGTGGGTGGCCGGCCGGCCGGGTGAAGGGAGAGGGTTTTATTTTATTTTTTATTTTTTTGCAGGGTGTGTGTCCAGATAAGCAGCATGTGGAGCTGGTCTAAATAGCCTTCTCTTGTTGCTTTTGGCTATTAGCTTTCATTCTTGACTTTGGGGGTCACTCTGGTTTCTATCTGGAGGGTTGGGGGCAGAGAGAGAGAGGCAGGACTGCTAGGCAATGGTTTTGTAGAGTTGGCTCTGTGAGAGAGAGAGAGGGAGAGAGAGCTTTTGTTGCCTGCGCTTAGGCACAGAAGTGATTAGATTATGAAGGCAGACAGAAGTAATGATTAACTTTTTCAGTCTGCATGCTGTCTCCAGTCTGGCGCTATGTGTTGTTTTTCCCCCTAAGTAGGCCCTGGCCCTGAGTCGACAGGGTATTAGGTTGTAAAGAAAGGCAGAAGGGAATGAAAGCCAGGGGGGAGGGAGGGGAAGAAGCAAAAAGGGGGGGGGGAGGAAGGCTGGCGCTTTTCTTCCATCGGATCCGGGAATGGAATTTATTGGCTGGAATGCAGTAAACGTTCAACATGCCAAACCTCCCCCCCCCGCCATCTAAACAGTTTTCATAATTGTTATTGGGGGGGGGGGAGGATCTGGGCTGGATGAGAACGGAGGGAGCATGAAAAGAACTTTTTGTTTCCAAACTCATTCATATATATTTGCTGCTTATGTTTATGCTTAAGGAACATTTTCTTTCACTCTCTAGGAAAATAACTAGTGGGTTTTGGCTAAAAAGGATGCCTTAAGCTTCGCTTTTTGCAGGCTGAGAACATTTGATCCGTGTGTGTTGCCGCTGAGAAGGGTTTCCTTTCTTATGCCTTCTCTCTTTCTCCCTCTCTCCCATTAGTAGATTTGCAGAAAGTGTAGTGCATTCAGCAGAGGACCAAAAAAAAAAAAAAAAAAAGCAAAACCCCCAAATTCTGCTAGAGTGTTTAGTGTCAAATTGGTATACTGTACAGTACTGGCTTGTTGTTGTTGTTGTTTCGGCATTTGCAAAGTTTCTTAGCATAGCTGTTGCCAGAAGGGGGGAAAAAAGCAACGAAACCTACAACCTATCACATGCAAAAAAGAAAGAACCAGCCCCAGCCCAAATGGGGCGGTCAGTTTCAGTGAAATTAGATGTCGATATTCCAGGGCTTTTTGGTTCAGATGCCACATTGGTCACAAAAGTAGACCTCCCCAGGACCCAGTGATGGCCAAACTTGGCCCTCCAGCTGTTTTGGGACTACAACTCCCATCACCACTAGCTAACAGGACCAGTGGTCAGGGATGATGGGAACTGTAGTCCCAAAACAGCTGGAGGGCCAGGTTTGGCCATCACTGCCATAACCCATCCAGTGTAGGACGTGAATTGGCTCTCTGTGTGAATAAGGATATGACACATATTTAAGTTTTTGTGAACAAGGAGAGAGAGAGTAAATATTACGCTGCTATGGGGGAGGGAGAATACAAAATTGGTTTAATACTCCCGCTGTTGTTTATGTAACACAAGTTTTGAATGAAAAGCGCCATATTTTTCGATCAACACAGAAGATACTTGGATTTATACAGGAGAATCTGCCTCGACGCTGGCATTGGAGAGGGATATTTTTAATTTGTGAAGCTGCTTTGAAATAGGTGCAGAAGTCATTTTATACGGGGATTGAGGTTTGCACGTTGGTTCTTGCTAGCACCTAGGCGATCTTTATGCTTGCTGGACTCCTGTCTGGTCAAGGTATTAAACTGACAGATCCTGAGCATGGCCAGTCTAAGCCAACATGGCCATTGGTCAGGGATGATGGCAGCTTGAGGGGGTTTGCAAGACCTGTAAGGCCAGAGGTTTCACAGCAGTTTTGCTACAGTGCAGGGTGAAAAGGCAGGACGTTTTGGGCAAGTACGATGACAGTGAATATAGTATGTTGTGCTTCTCCTGCCTCCCCACTCTCTGGGTCAGCCTAGCCTACCTCACGGGATTGCTGTGAGGATAAACAAAACCTGTGCACTCTCCAAAAATGCAGTTGAGATTTTTTTTTTAACAATAATGACTCCCTTCTGGAGCCAGAGAGGGAGGGGAAGGGGGGGGGAGAGAACCAGAGAGCTTTGGGGGATATTTAAGTAGAAGGAGAGAAGAGACACCGAGGAGGAAATAAGGTTTTTGAAATTAAAACTTCAAAAATAATTAGGCTGGGCTTCATACCAAACAACAGCAAAGAGGGCCATTTACTGTAAATATTATGAATGGATTTGGCTGGGTTTCTTGATCCCCGCCCTTCCAAGACTCCTTTTTCTTCTGAGCTAAGTAGAAACTCTGCCTTCAGACACCACAGAACTCTATAATTTGCATGGCTGATGAGGCCTGTTGCCTGGGACAGAGGAGACTGGAGTCAGCTGGCTTTAGTCTAACCACCAGAGACAGCCAGGCCAACCCTCCTTGGGGTGGGTGGGTGTGTTTCCCCCCCCCCTCTAGCTATAAAGCGTACTCATTCGAGGACTCTGTGCCTTCTGCCTGCTGGCTTTTAAAAGAAAATACAATTAGGCTTTAAAAAGGAATTCCCCCCCCTCCTCCCGGCACTGCTCCATCTTTCGTCTTCTTCCTCTTCAGATCGTTTCGTAGCAATCGTAATTGATTACTTGTCATAATTAGACAGCGGCAGTGACTAATGAAGCATTTATGAATCAATGTATGTTTGCTTTCCAAAGGCCCCTTTTAAAACGCTAGGGAACGCAGGTCTTTCTGCTGTACGATCCCTCTCTAACGATATAACACACAAATTTTGGGCGTGTGTTACGTTCTTGCACCCCATGGCACCGTTCACACATTTGGCAATATGGGTACCTTTAAGGTGCGGTGAGGCAGTCGGGTCAATTGGGGCATCTAACTTGGTATTTTCTACATTGCATGCGCTTCCACTCCGCTGCACATGGGTGCTTCTAACATGGATGCAGTGTCTAAGTGCAACACATGCACATTCATTTTCATACACAAAGCTTAACTTTCATTATTCTTTAGCTGGGGAGGAGAGATTGGAGGAGAGCACCGCTTAGACATTGTTTCTCAAAGCTGATTAATTTGGGTGCTGGGTGGGCTACTTGAGAATCGCTGGTGGTCTAGGGGGGATCCCCCCCCCAAAGCTGGTTGCATACGATGTGGGGGGAACACACACTGTAATGTGAAACATTGCGTCGTGTCAAGTAGGAGGTTGAGATCCATCAAGTTGCATGTAGTTCACAAGTCACAAGTGGCAGCCGGCGCCCACCCAGGGATAAGAGAGGATGGTGGTTTCAAGTACCTTGCATGACTTAGAAGTCCATTATTTAGCCTGGTGGTTCATAAATCACACATTTTTGGAGTTATGTGGACCACTAACCTGCATGCGCCATCCATTCAGGTGGTCAGGAGATCATGGGATTGTTGTGAGGATGAAATGGGGAGGCGGAGAATCATGTCGACCACCTTGAGATCCTTGGAAAATAAGTGTGTGCGGGGGGGTGTAGAATGTGTAAGAAATAATAATACTAATCTGGGTGGCTTGGGGGAATGGAAGTCGTTCAACAGGTGTGTGTACATGTTCCCAAACTGCTCTCTACAGAGAAATTGTAGGGAGAGGGATATTTCAGTGAAACAGGAGACACTTCTGAGCAAGAAAGGTTGTATGATAGTGGAAGCGGCCATCTTGGGAGGTGATGGGATCTCCTTCGCTGGAAATATTTAAGCAGAGAGTAAGCAGAGTGTTGCTGCAATTACATCCTGGCTTTGTAGAGCTGGCATTGAGCAAGGGGGCTGGAATGGATGACCTTGCGGGGTTCCCTTCCAACGCTGAAATGCTATGAATTAACAACTTGGAGCTTGCTCTGTTTAAGTAGAGTCTCACTCCCTCCAGAAGCCAAATTCTGGCCCACATTTCCATTGTTATATATGAAATACCTTTATTCCATTTGATGGTGTGTCCAAGCATGGTCTGAAGAAGAAGAGAGCAGGAACATTACATCAGCAGAAACCCAACATACATGTTTGTTGTATTCTAAGTCTCCTTTGAGGGGAGAATAAATTTTAAAGAATTTCCATCCCCCCTCCCCGCCCTTGAAATGGATGGGGATCCTTTTCAGAAACTTCATATGCTTTAGCTTGTAGGGTTACTTGGAGTAATAACTGCCTAATTGGCCATAGACACAAATTTATGTTCTGTACTGTGAATCAACCCATAACTCCATTAGTTTTGTACAATGAGTGGAAGTACATGGGAAATTCACTGTGCAGGACACAGTTGCATTGAAAGTGAACCATCATTTACAACTCACGAAGAATAGTGGCTTGCGTGTTCCCACGTAAAAAATGTGAATGGGCGAGTCCTTGCTCATTTGTCCTAATAATCTCTTCAAGCAAATACATAAGTAGCACTTGTTGATAATCCATTCTATGCAGTATCAATAATTGCATTATTATTATTATTATTATTATTATTATTATTATTATTATTATTTTATTACCCCTCCCATCTAACTGGGTTACCTCAGCCACATAATAAAAACATAGCGTAGCATCAAAAATTTACCTATGCAGGGCTGTCTTCAGGTGTCTACAGAAAGTTGTATGATTGTTTATTTCCTTGACATCTGACTGGAGGGCTTTCCACAAGGAGGGCACCACTACCGAGAAAGCCCTCTGCCTGGTTCCGTGTAACCTCACTTCTCACAGTGAGGGAACCGCCAGAAGGCCCTCGGAGCTGGACCTCAGTGTCCAGGCTGAACGATGGGGGTGGAGATGCTCCTTCAAGTATACAGGGCTGAGGCCGATGCGGGCTTTAAAGGTCAGCACCAGCACTTTGAATTGAAGAGCTATTTATACTCCATAGATAGATAGATAGATAGATAGATAGATAGATAGATAAGATAGATAATTTCAACTTCCTAGTCACCTGTATCAGATGTTTAGCTCACCTTCTAAAAATATTCATACGTTACCAGCACCAAAGCCTGAAGTTCATGGTTTTTGTTTTTTAAAAAAACTAATGAAATTTAAAATCTATTCAATAAATAGCTTGAGTCCTGTAAATGAGAGGTGGGTCGAGACTTACTTTTGTGTGGTCTTATTTCGTTTCATTACATTACTAGAATCCCTGTGGTCTACCATATGTTCTAAGTCTAGGTTTACTAAGCAAAGGATCTCTTTAACAGTTATTGAATAACTAAGCTAGAGCATAACTTGTGCACTCTTCTAAGAGTAGGTCCACATAAGAAATGCCTTCTGGGATTGGCCATGGACCATCTGAATACAGCATTTTGAGCAGGAATCAGGGCTATGTGGTCCACAAGAAAGCGGTCCTTTGCCAACTTTCTGCTCAGCAGTGGTTCTAAACAGTGGCAATATTTCCTCTGAGCAGGCTGTGAGGAGTAAGATGGGTGGCAGCTGGGAAATGTCCTGAACTTGTCACTGATGGTGGCATTAGTTTAATACACAGGCCCTTCTAAACTGAAGAACTTGATCACCTGGGGGCATATATTGTTCTGTTCTCTGTTGGCATACCTAGCAGCCGGACAGAATGGTGAATGCAACAGGGAAATGTGATTACTGGTACATTGAACTGTATGAAAGGAGCATGCAATTTACATGTGGACACAAGAGAATATAAGGGATAAGGACCCACAAATGCACTTACCAGCACGCCATCGGCCAGTGCTTCTTTTGTTCCTTCCATGCCTGGGGAAGAGCAAAGACTCTTTGTAATGCCAGACAGACTTCAGGTGTATGGTGGAATGGCAGAGCCTCTCCCTTATGTTGTACTTAACCTAGGGGAGATACTTGGGCAGCCCTGAGACATTTTGCTGCCTTTTGAGTGTCTGAGGCGCAGCAGTACCAGACCCAATATTTTAGTGCAGCGCTTCCCAAACTTGGGTCTCCTGACTGTTTTTAGACTACAGTTCCCATCACTCCTGCCCATTGGTCCTGCTAGCTAGGGATGATGGGAGTTGTAGTCCAATAACAGCTTTAGTGTCTATAACAGTTTTAATATATATAAAAAATTAAAAAATTGTCCAGTAGCACCTTAGAGACCAACTAAGTTTGTTCTTGGTATAAGCTTTCGTGTGCATGCACACTTCTTCAGATACACGAAAGCTTATACCAAGAACAAGCTTAGTTGGTCTCTAAGGTGCTAAGGAGAATCTTGAGAGTCCCATGGACTGCAAGAAGATCAAACCTATCCATTCTGAAGGAAATCAGCCCTGAGTGCTCACTGGAAGGACAGATCCTGAAGCTGAGTTTCCAATACTTTGGCCACCTCATGAGAAGAGAAGACCCCCTGGGAAAGACCGTGATGTTGGGAAAGATTGAGGGCACAAGGAGAAGGGGACGACAGAGGACGAGATGGTTGGACAGTGTTCTCGAGGCTACCAACATGAGTCTGACCAAACTGCAGGAGGCAGTGGAAGACAGGAGTGCCTGGTGTGCTCTGGTCCATGGGGTCACGAAGAGTTGGACATGACTAAACAACTAAACAACAAGGTGCTACTGGACAATTTTTTGACATACTTCGACTGCATCAGATCAACACTGCTAGCTACCTGAATAAACAGTTTTATTGTCTGTTGCTGGGATAGCTAGCCTTGTGGTTGCACATCCTGTGGGTTTCTTTTTACGTTTTTGTGAATCTCCCTTGTACTAGTTACTGGAGGGATGCCTTTGGCCATCTCTCAGTTGCAGAAGGAACACTTGGTTAGGGAAGTAAAAGTGGCTCGGAAGTTATTTTGATCAGTTCATTCCCTTTAAACCAGCTTGGCTATGTAGCGTTCCTGATAACGTAAGCCTTGTCCCTTTATTCTTAGTTTGCGTTATGTTATCTAGGTGCATTTGCAATACTATATTTACTAAGAGATTCCTAGGCATTGCCTCTGTGGGCTAGGCATTGCTTCAGCTTTTTCTCACTTGACATCTCTCTTCACACTTACCCTTCACTGCATTTGCTCACCAACTTCTTGCTTGATGTGCTGAGCCCAAAACTGGATCCACAACTGTTCTGCGTACCTCTTAACTATTTTTTAAATTAACTTGGGGTGGGGTCTCTGGAGGCATATATTAGCTTTTCAAAATCTTACCTACAATTATATTAATAATTACGGTAACTGCAACCAGAAATCCATTTGAACCTGTTCTTGGCGATTTAGTTGGGAATTCTTTACTACAGCTATAGGGGAGTAAATTCAGGGATGCAGTACAACCTCAGCCTTCTCCAGACCTAGTGTCTTCCAGACGCTTCGTACTACAACACCCATCAGCCCCAACCATTAGCCATGCTGGCTAGGACTGATGGGAGTTGTAGTCCAAAATGCACCAGGTGGGGTGTCTGTACTGTCCGAGATACCTTTATTATCACAGAGTTTTATACTTTTATGGCTAGCTATAGATGCAGTGGACCCACAGAAATTATATATGTTTTTACTCTGTTGGTAACTTGTAGAAAAATAAAATCTTCTCTATTTCTTCCATTTGTTTTCAGTCTCTGATATTGTGAATGCTTATTCTTTAACCTCTTGCAGTGAGTGCAGAAGTAACCCTGGGGCGCATATTGACATCCTGTTGTATGCACAGGAACAATTTCCTGTCCAGGACTGGCTTCAAGAGGAGATGTTTCTTCCATTTTAAAAGCTGGCTATGCAGAGCACTGACTGGCGAGCACTTGTGACACCATAGCTCCATCTCCTTTGCAGAGCAGCTTCACAACTCTTTTTAATGGGTGTTATTTTCTGTTTAAGTAAAATGCTGAAGCTTTAACTTAATAAACATTTTTTAAAAATGTTTAAAGTCATGCAGCCCACCTTAAGATTGTTGTGCATGCATGGGTATGTCTGTCGAATGGATTGCAAAGGTGGAGAAGAGCGGTTTTTGCCCTTGATGCTGGCAATCTCAGAACTAACAAGACTGTGCTGCAGATTGAATGCCGCACGAACGGGCAAACAGTAGCTTGTCACCTGCCTCATTCATGAAAATGATAAGCAAATTACGCTAATTGCATGCAGCTGAAAATGCAAATGAGCTTTGATTCTCTTATCTCATGATATATTACTAATCTGGCCTTTGGTTCTGAACGAATTGCCCAAACATGGCACTGAATAATGAGCCCATCTGCACAGTTGGCTCCCCTGGGACAGCTGGAACGACTGCTGGGTGTTCCAGTGCTAAGTCCCATTTTACAGTGAACTGCAACTGGGGAAGTGAGAATTGCAGAGATAAAGGCGCATTGCATGATAATGAGCAGCCAGCGAGTCTTCGATCCGCAGCCCTGGTTGGCCTCACTTGGTCTGCATGCTGATGTGCACCCAAGTAGCTGCAACCCACGATATAACTGACTGCTGGTAAGATTCCTTTGGTCTGTTGTGGATGCTTAGAGCTCCCAGCGACAAACCAGCCTGAGAAACAAACCAAAGGCAGACAATGAGATTGCACACTTGCAACGCCCACCAGTTTCCTAACTGCAAAAAAGAAAAAAAGATTTCCTTTTGAAGTGGATTTGTTGCTTTTAGGGCACCCAGAGTATATCTTAATCCATTTCAGTTGCACAAACCTAAATTTATGGTGTGCGCTTGAATCCCTCATGCAAAACAGCGACAGTCTTGGAGGCACACCTTATCTAAAATCTTGGTGTGTGCATGATTTTGAGCAGGGGTCAGCAAACTTTTTTTTCAGCAGGGGGCCAGTCCACTGTCCCTCAGACCTTGCTGGGGGGCTGGACTATATTTTGAAGGGGAAAAAATGAACGAATTCCTATGCCTCACAAATAACCCAGAGATGCAGTTTAAATAAAAGGACACATTCCACTCATGTAAAAACACGCTGATTCCCGGACCACCCGAGGGCCGGATTTAGAAGGCAATTGGGCCGGATCCGGCCCCCGGGCCTTAGTTTGCCTACCCATGATCTTGAGAGTACCCTTGCCACTCGAGATGGCAGTGCAAGTGGCCATTCACATTGGGGGGAAGTTACCGCTTGATCAAGGATCATAATGCACCCATCCAGTAGCTCCACATCACCGTTTGTGTGTGTGTGTGCGCGTGCATGCATGTACGCCCGCCACCCATGTAGGAAATTTGGCGTTCAAAGAGGTCACTGAAACCTGCCTGTGTGGTGAGTTCTTAGCAGCTGTAAGGGACATATAAATGGAGAAGTCTCCCTGTCTGGCACAAACAAACACCAGAGAGAGAGAGGAGCCTGCAATTTATCTAGGCTCAGCAATTAACATAATCTGAAAACTTCTCTTTAACTGACGTCTGCCTGAAAATTGCTGGGTGGACTGGCGGGGCCAAGGAGATGAAAGGGAAGGAATGCCGTCTGAGGGATTTTCTTTCATGAAATAGGGGAGCTAGAGAAAGAAAGGTCCTTCTGCACAGATACACAGATAGAGATGTTCACACACAGACATTCCCTGCCTCTCTCTCTCTCTGCCTTTGGTTCTCGTTTTTGCTTTTTGCTTTCATGAAAGCATTCTCAATCCCCCCCCCCGCCTTAAACCTGGGAAATAGTTCTGTACTTTTTCTATTTTTGTGTAAAAAGAAATATACTTCCCCTTTGTATTCTGCACCGACGTCTACATTTGAAGTAGTTCTGGAGAGTTTAGGTTAAAGGTAATTTGATATCGGCGTTCTTCGCCTATCCCTCCAGCCCTTTTCAACCCCCTCCCCTTAACTCAGCTCTCTTCCACCCCCCACATTTTCGGTGCCAGGTTTCAGTGGGATAGTTTTATTGAAACAAAGAATTGTGAGGCACAGAAAGGGGACTGTTGGAGGCGGCCGAGTTGAGGGGGGGGGGTCGGCTGGGTTGGAGGGGGGGCAAAGAGCTGAAAGACAAAATCAAGGCCTACCTCAAAAATACGGGCAGCCCATCCCACAGGCCTGAGCGGTTTAAGGGAGAGGGTCTTCCGCCCCCTGGTCCCCAGGGATGGGTTATAAATTTTATCTTTCTAATTCCCAAAACACTGCCTCCCTTTTTTTCTCTTTTTATAAATAGAAGCTGCCTCAAGCTACCAAGGAAATATTTTCCTAGCCGGCATTTAAAGGAGGAAATTGCACAACACTGTTCCCTCCCTCTAAATGTGGTGGGTTTTTTTTTTTAAGTATTGCAAACTGAAGTATAACGTACCACTCTCGGATCAGGGGAGGGCTGGCTTTAAGGAGTGGGTGCAGAAAATGGAGCTGCAGAACGATGTGCTTTTGGCTCGGTTGATAGGTTTCCTCGATGGCGCAGCTGCCAGCTTGAAAACCGCTCCCCCGACATTGCCAGCTCATTGTAGGAAAACTTGGTCTTCCCGGGAAATAGTCGAGAGGAACATAGGAAGCTGCTGCACTCAGAGTCTCACCATTGGTCCATTCTAGCTCAAGACTATCTACTCAGACCGGCAGCAGTATTTCAGGCTAAGGACGTTCACAACCCTCCATGGAGATGCCAGGGATGGAACTTGGCACCTTCTGCATGCCAAGCAAGTGCTCTTACCACCGAGCTACAGCTGTTTCCTGCCTCTGATGGTTTGGTTTCCTTGGCAAAGTGGAAGCCACCACCAAGGAGAAGCGTCAACTCTGCTGATGTTGACGTTTGAGGCAGGTCTTCCTCGCGCTACCCTTTATTTTATTCTTTAATGTTGTTGGCCTCCAAGGTGAAAACGGCAAAGCACCATAGATCCTAAATATTTGATTAGGGCATAAATTCTGTTTTATAGTATTCACGGCTTGCTTCGACATTGTGGCTATGGGGGCCACAGTCTCATATGCGCACGGCACTGTAAGCATTGGTGATGGTAGACTTGAGTTTGCACCTAGGGAGGCTGCACAACTGGGTTATCGCCCTGAACTGGCCACTGCTTCACTGCATGCAGGGAGCTGGGACACCCGATTTAGCGCACACATTTTCTCGGTAGTCCACGCATCTAAGCAACCTGTGGATTTGCCTCACCTTTCTCTGAACGGAAGCGGGCAGCCCGTTGGCACAGATACTCTGCATTTTCGCCAAGGCTCACCTGTACGGGGCTTTGAGTTCAGTGTGCGTAGGATTGATCAGGGAAAATGAGCAAAGCGCAAATGTCACACTAAACTAGTAGAGGGTGATTTTGGAGCAAAATGTTCACATGCTCCTGACGGCTCCAGGGGCGTTATGGCAGGTTCGTGAGGACTCTGGTGGAAATATTCTTGAGTTGTGAGACCCCCCGGCCTGCTCTCCCCACCCCGTTCCCTATTTTCTGTCCCTTTTATTAAAAGGAAGCTTTGCATAGGGTTAATAGTTCCCAGGCCTTCCTACGTCTGTAAATAGCATTATGGAATTTCTGGGTAATCAGAACGGAGCTGATTCGCTCTGCAAGTTGCCTAGCACTTTGAATGAGAGACCTGGAGTCAACACTCCCCTCCAGCACCATGGTGGTGATAATTGCCTCCTTTACTCTGAGTTGAGAAAGCGAGGGAAGCAGATTCCCCACCCCACCCCCTTCCCCCCCTCCACCCCACTGCATTTTTTTTTTTGCTAACAAATGCAAGACTTCCGGGCTCCACCCCTGCTACCACAAACCACAGTCTAACTGCAATTCAATCAGATTTATAGCTCATCTGACGTCTGCATCCTTGAGCATTTATGACCAGCGATCTGGCTATAGGCTTAAATAAGGCCCGTAAATTACAGCAGATGATCTTGCCCTACCTCCCCAGTCTGGATGGAGCTATGGTTAAACTCTCCTTTTATGTCTCCCTCCCGACGAGAGGGAAATTTATTATATGAAACAAAGCTAGGGATTGGCTTTTAAGAACAGGATGATGTACGCAGCGGGTTAGTCTGTGCGATCCCTCGCTGTCAGCCCTGCTTACCCACACTTGACATCACGAAAGATGTCTGCGGCTGATTAGCAGGTCTTTGGTATTATGTTATCTGCCATTGATTTGCCGTTGGCTTAAACTGAATGACTGTGTTCGCGACCTGAAGGCTGCAGCCAGGTGGTTGCAGGGTGGGGATAAATCAGTTATGGGATATGCAAGGTGGCACATTGTGCTGTAGTTTTGTGTCTTCAGCCAGTTCCTTTGCCACAACATGATTTGTTTGGCCCGGTTCTTGAATAATCTAGACCAGTGTTTACCCAAACTTGGGTCTCCAGTGGTTTTTGGACTACAACTCCCATCATCGCTAGCTAGCAAGACCAGTGGTCAGGGATGATGGAAATTGTAGTCCTAAAGCAGCTGGAGACCCAGTTTTGGGGAAACACTGGTCTAGACAGTGGGGAATGGTACCAGGGTAGGAGGAATAGCCAGAGCAGCAGCAATGATTAGTCCCAGATACTTAGCTTTTTAAAAGTTCTGCAGTTTACCACCAGACTTAGGTTTGTGGAAAGTATTTTGGTCATAGGGAGTTTGGTTCAGCTCTCCATGAATCCACCCCCGTCCCCTGGAACCCGGGGCGGACTGCCCCCTACGCCCCGCCCTTCCTACGCCACTGCCAACACCTGGCACCCAGAGGCCTCCTTCTCCAAAGGTGTAGATCTTGTTTAGCTTAGCTCTTACGACTTTGACCATAGTAGCAGCTTTTCACTGAAGAAGGAACGGGAATCCTGAGCTGCAAAAACAGGAAGAAAAGCTTTCCTATAGAAGTTTCCTGCTCTTCTGAACATGTGGGTGTTGCCAAAGGAGCCACAGTCACACCATGTGGCAGAAGCACAGTGACCAGTCAACTGGTGGTGACTTTGCATCCTTGCTGCCACATCAAAGTGGTTCTCCGAATCATGTCCAACATTCGCCCATAATGTCAGCCAGGGAGGGATTTGCAGTGCGTGCATCCTAGCCACATAGAACCCTTTCCTTCTTGCTGTCTACAGGATCTAATTAAAATCCAGAGATGCTTACTTATGTGTATTTGTGTGGGGGGGAATAGTTCTCTTAGAGCCCCCCCCCCAAAAAATAATGATTTGTAAGCCCAATTCTCTAATGTTTAGCTGCAAACGCAAAATTCTTTGCATTTGGGTTAATTGATTCCATAATAAGACAGTTGCAGAATAAACAAGGAAAATGTTTGGTCTCTGTTGGATTCATGCAAATGAATGTGTGTATTCTGTTTGTAGCTAAAAACATAAATTATCTGGTACACTTAGTGGAAAGGAGGAGAGTTGGTGGGCCTGGGAAGACAAATGAAGGGGCTTCGTAGATCTGTTGTGACAATTGTTGTGACTATTTGGGTGGAGCCTGTGGCTGAGTTGGCAGAACACATGTTTTGAATGCAGAGGGTTCCAGGTTCAGACCTTGTTAGCCCAAGACTTGTAGCGCAGGTACCAGTCAGTACTGAGCTAGAGTTCACAAGAGAGATATGTTCATTAAATGACAGGGGGCATGTATGTTGTTCAGTCGTTCAGTCGTGTCCGACTCTTCATGACCCCTTCATGGACTAGAGCACGCCAGGCATGCCTATCCTTCACTGCCTCCCGCAGTTTGGCCAAACTCATGTTAGTAGCTTCGAGAGCACTGTCCAACCATCTCATTCTCTGTTGTCCCCTTCTCCTTGTGCCCTCCATCTTTCCCAACATCAGGGTCTTTTCTAGGGAATCTTCTCTTCTCAGGAGGTGGCCAAAGTACTGGAGTCTCAACTTCAGGATCTGTCCTTCCAGTGAGCACTCAGGGCTGATTTCTTTAAGAATGGATAGGTTTGATCTTCTTGCAGTCCATGGGACTCTCAAGAGTCTCCTCCAGCACCATAATTCAAAAGCATCAATTCTTCGGCAATCAGCCTTCTTTATGGTCCAGCTCTCACTTCCATACATTACTACTGGGAAAACCATAGCTTTAACTATACAGACCTTTGTCGGCAAGGTGATGTCTCTGCTTTTTTTAAGATGCTGTCTAGGTTTGTCATTGCTTTTCTCCCAAGAAGCAGGCATCTTTAATTTTGTGACCTCTGTCATCATCTGCAGTGATCATGGAACCCAAGAAAGTAAAATCTCTCACTGCCTCCATTTCTTCGCCTTCTATTTGCCAGGAGGTGATGGGACCAGCGGCCATGGTCTTAGTTTTTTTGACGTTGAGCTTCAGACCATATTTTGCGCTCTCCTCTTTCACCCTCATTAAAAGGTTCTTTGATTCTTCCTCACTTTTTGCCATCAAGGTTGTGTCATCAGCATATCTGAGGTTGTTTATATTTCTTCCGGCAATCTTAATTCCGCTTGGGATTCATCCAGTCCAGCCTTTCGCATGATGAATTCTGCATATAAGTTAAATAAGCAGGGAGACAATATACAGCCTTGTCGTACTCCTTTCCCAATTTTGAACCAATCAGTTATTCCATATCCAGTTCTAACTGTAGCTTCTTGTCCCACATAGAAATTTCTCAGGAGACAGATGAGGTGATCAGGCACTCCCATTTCTTTCAGAACTTGCCATAGTTTACTGTGGTCGACACAGTCAAATGCTTTAGCATAGTCAATGAAACAGAAGCAGATGTTTTTCTGGATATACATGGGGGCATGTATAGTTGTTCATATTCTGTGTTGTTGTTGTTGATGATGATGATGATGATGATGATGTTTTGTTGTGAGGTTAAACGTTGGTCTCCCATCTTCTCTTCCTCCAGATTCCCACGTTCTGCAAGAGCCGGGGGATCAGTCACACTGGTGCGTGGTTGCCTACTGGGAAGAAAAAACACGCGTGGGCCGGCTGTATTCTGTCCAAGAACCGTCCCTGGATATCTTCTATGATCTACCTCAGGGGAATGGCTTCTGCCTCGGACAGCTCAACTCGGACAATAAAAGCCAGCTGGTGCAGAAAGTCCGCAGCAAGATCGGCTACGGCATCCAGCTGACCAAGGAGGTCGACGGGGTGTGGGTTTATAACCGCAGCAGTTACCCCATTTTCATCAAGTCGGCCACACTGGACAATCCCGACTCCAGGACGTTGCTAGTGCACAAGGTGTTCCCAGGCTTTTCCATCAAAGCGTTTGACTATGAGAAAGCGTACAGCTTGCAGAGGCCCAACGACCACGAATTCATGCAGCAGCCATGGACTGGCTTCACTGTTCAGATCAGCTTTGTGAAAGGCTGGGGCCAGTGTTACACGAGACAGTTCATCAGCAGTTGCCCTTGCTGGTTGGAGGTTATTTTCAATAACCGATGATGACTCGAGAGACTTAGGCCGGACTCAACAATGACCTTTTATAACTACTTTGCTGCTAAATATCTCCTTCTGAGTGCTTGCTTTTTCATGCAAACTTTTTTTGTTCGTTTGTTTTCTGTTTTGAGAAATAGCTTATGGAAAGATTTCTCTCTCCGTGTTTCTTTCCTTCTCTTTATTTTTTCGGTTTTGGTATTTCGATAAGTTTCTTTTCTTTTTTAAAGTGTGAATGACCAATAACTCAGAAGGGGGAAAGGAAGGCACCTGGGAAAGGGGTGGGGTGGGGTGGGGTGGACTGGAGGAGAGTTTCACTTGAACGTACTTCATTAGTGAGTCATTTTGTACCCTTTTAAGTTATTATTACCCGAACGTGGTGGGAGGAATTGGATGCAGCTTGGTTTATGCATGGCTCCCTCTCAAATTCAAACAGTGGTACAGGTTCCTGCCCCCCCTTCCTCACACCCTCTTGGTGAACACACATCAATTTGGAGACCTGTGTTTGCTCCCAGCGTTCTTGCGCACGCGGCTTTCACCCTGCTCATTTCAGTCGAGGGATCAGATCTGCACACATGCACAACGAGGGATACAATGAATGGAAATGCCATTGCAGGCTGGACAGCTCCAAACGCACATTGGAGTTACCATGCTTGTAGGAAGGAAAGAAGGATAACCTCTTTGGGAACAGATGATCTAGCAACCAGTTTGCCCTGCACTCGGCGCTAAACCGTTTGCAGGAGTCTTGCCGCTGTGCGATGCCTTCGTGCCGATCTCGACGCAACACACATTTCGTTTCGCTGCAGCTTCTGCCCTTGGTGGCAGATCAATCCATCTGCTGTTTGTTACAGACACACCAACTCCTTTGCTGGTATGAAGGAAGCCGATCTTCTGTGGCGACGGAAACCCATTGTGGGTCCCTGGCACAGAGAGAATGTCCACAGCACATGTAAAGGCAAGCGGAGTCAGATTAGGGGGCAAATGCAGCCAAGTAAATCTTTTGCCAACAATCTTATAACCTTTTCTTCTCTCTCTCCCCCCCCCTTCCTGCCCTCTCCACTGCGGCCATCTGCTGCTTTAACACTTCATGTCTGTGTCATTTGGGGGTGGGTTGGGGGGCAAGAAGCATGGGCTTCGAAGGGCATGCCCATTTTTCCATTGCGCTTAGTGATCATTTGTGATGCCAGGAAAACAATTAAGGTGCATGGCCTGTGCTTTTCAAATTGATCTGCGATGCAGACATGTGGAGACCTTTTTCTTTTAAAAAAAAAAAAAAGACGAAAGGGAATTTCAGTATTTATCCCCTTGTAACCTGCCCTGATCAGGTTTGCAACAGTACTGTTCGCATCCGGAAATTGCAGTCATTCATTTATTTCTTCTTGAATTCATACACTTAGTATGATAATTTTACACTGTTCTTAGCTCAATGAGCATGTTTAGACCTTAACATAAGCTATTTTTCTAAATATAAAAGGTTTAAGTGAACAAGAGAAGCATTCTCATTGGAATTTTAGCATTGAAGTGCTTTGGAAAACAAAAACAAAAAACAGCAACAAAAAAGAGACTCCTTTAAAAAAAGAAACCCTGAGATTTATTAAAGAAAAAAAATGTATTTTATGTTATATATAAATATATTATTACTTGTAAATATAAAGACGTTTTATAAGCATCATTATTTATGTATTGTGCAATGTGTATAAACAAGAAATAAGAAAAGATGCACTTTGCTTTAATATAAATGCAAATAACAAAATGCCAAATTAAAAAAAAAAAGATAAAATCACAACATTGTGGTGTTTTTCTTTCTTCCTCTGGCTGTTATCATCCGGCTGAACGCTTTTCTAAATGAGTAATTTATTTTTTAAGTACACTTGATGTGATAACTATGCACAGCTTGGTTTTTTTTCCAGTAAGTTGGGTGTCGGGGAAATAGTGGCATTCAGAATTGCAGGTGTCTGTGCATAGCAGAAACTGGGCACTCGGGCAGTACTGCAAGTGTAAGCTTGACAAAGGGAGAAGTCAGAATCGGGACCTTCAAGATGAGTGAACTTGGAAGATTCCTCATGATGTAGGGGTGAGGGTGACACAATGTGCCAGATGTTAGGTGGTAAGATAAGGCTGTCCCATTTCCTGGTTTTTAATAAAATTATTTTAAGCATATAGGGAAGAAAGAATTCCCAGCTCACATTAACAAGAATAAACAAATCCCAATTTATATCTATCTGTTTTATGTCCAAGCAGATATCAAAACAAGATTGACGATTTTATGTTCCAGTGTAGAAAAAGGGCAGTTAAGATCTTCAGAACATTGAAGTGTAAGTTTCTCTGCAACCGTAGAGACTTGTTGATAATCTAAAAGTACACAAATGCAAAGGATTTTCCCAGAGTGAATAGGCACAACAACCTGGCTCTTCAAACAAAAGTGGTTTACAGGTTAATAAGAATACAAGACAGTTGGTGCCTTCAGTGTTACAATATAAAAATGCATTAAACAAAAGGACAAGTGTTTGGGTAGGGAGGAGGGGTGGTTCAACTTCTGCACCCATTCTCAAGGTTACAGCCCTTAAAATGGCCATCTGGGATGGAAGGAGTTTACCGGTAAGTCCAGTCAAAGGTGACTATGGGGTTGCGCTCATCTCACTTTCAGGCCGAGGGAGCTGGCGTTTGTCCGCAGACAGCTTTCCGGGACATGTGACCAGCAGGACTAAACTTCGGGTGCAATAGGACACCGTGACGGAAACCAGAGCGCACAGAACGTCGCTTACCTTCCTGCCACAGCGGTACCTATTTATCTACTTGCACTGGCGTGCTTTCATACTGCTAGGTTGGCAGGAGCTGGGACAGAGCAACGGGAGCTACCCCGCCGTGGTGATTCGAACCGCCGACCTTCTGATCGGCAAGCCCATAGCCATGCGACAAGTGGCTAAAATATGTAAATATATGTATCGCATACATGTGTAATGAAACAATACAGGAGCTATAACTAACATTACTATAAATAAGGTCTGCCGGGTAGCTCAGTCATAGAATCATAGAGTTGGAAGAGACCACAAGGGCCATCCAGTCCAACCCCCTGCCAAGCAGGAAACACCATCAAAGCATTCCTGACAGATGGCTGTCAAGCCTCCGCTTAAAGACCTCCAAAAAAGGAGACTCCACCACACTCCTTGGCAGCAAATTCCACTGTCGAACAGCTCTCACTGTCAGGAAGTTCTTCCTAATGTTTAGGTGGAATCTTCTTTCTTGTTGTTTGAATCCATGTGTCCACTTCTCTGGAGCAGCAGAAAACAACCTTTCTCCCTTCTCTATATGAAATCCTTTTATATATTTGAACATGGCTATCATATCACCCCTTAACCTTCTCTTCTCCAGTCTAAACATACCCAGCTCCCTAAGCCGTTCCTCATAAGGCATCGTTTCCAGGCCTTTGACCATTTTGGTTGCCCTCCTCTGGACACGTTCCAGCTTGTCAGTATCCTTGAACTGTGGTGCCCAGAACTGGACACAGTATTCCAGGTGAGGTCTGACCAGAGCGGAATACAGTGGTACTATTACTTCCCTTGATCTAGATGCTATACTCCTATTGATGCAGCCCAGAATTGCATTGGCTTTTTTAGCTGCTGCATCACACTGTTGACTCATGTCAAGTTTATGGTCTACCAAGACTCCTAGATCCTTTTCACATGTACTGCTCTCAAACCAGGTGTCACCCATCCTGTATTTGTGCCTTTCATTATTTTTTGCCCAAGTGTAGTACTTTACATTTCTCCCTATTAAAATTCATCTTGTTTGCTTTGGCCCAGTTCTCTAGTCTGTTAAGGTCATTTTGAAGCATGATCCTGTCCTCTGGGGTATTAGCCACCCCTCCTAATTTGGTGTCATCTGCAAACTTGATCAGGATACCCTCAAGCCCATCATCCAAGTCATTGATGAAGATGTTGAATAAGACAGGGCCCAAGACAGAACCCTGTGGCACCCCGTCGCTTACCTTCCTGCCACAGCGGTATCTATTTATCTACTTGCACTGGCGTGCTTTCATACTGCTAGGTTGGCAGGAGCTGGGACAGAGCAACGGGAGCTACCCCACCGCGGTGATTCGAACCACCGACCTTCTGATCGGCAAGCCCATAGCCATGCAACAAATGGCTAAAATATGTAAATATATGTATCGCATACATGTGCAATGAAGCAATACAGTAGCTATAACTAACAGTACTGTAAATAAGGTCTGCCGGGTAGCTCAGTCAGTAGGAGATTCTTAATCTCTGGGTCGTGGCGGGTTTGAGCCCAACATTGGGCAAAAAGATCACCCTTTTGGTTTCTTCCAACTCTACAATTCTATGAAACATAGTAATATGCAGGAGGGGAAATTGATATAATTACATCACGCTGGAGGTGAAGTAGAGGGTATGTTTAAAAGCCCAAGGGATGAAAAGGGATGCAGTGATTTCAGAGCCATAATAACTTGGCTGCATTGCATTGCCTCTTAATATTTTTAAGAGGGGGATAGCCTCTAATGCCACCCATTTGCCCTCATGTTCAAGAAAAACTAAACCTGTATCTTGCAGAGTATTTTAAAAAAAATACTTTCCCTAGTTTTCAGTGGCGTTGGTACTTGCACCTAGGTTTTTGCTTCAGACATTGACTTTAACAATGCTCCACCAGCTCTGCACAGTTTCTCTGGCGTAGGAATTAGGTGGATGTCAACGAAAACAGTGCAGAGGATGTTAGGCCCCGAGGCAGATCCACCCAGTGAGGTTCTCTGGGAGGGAGGAGGAGGAGGATGTGCTGGAGATCTTGTTTAAGGTTTGAAGGGAGGTATAATTGCATAAAAGTCTTGGGAGGAAGACAGACTTGAGCCATAACTTTCCGCTCTGACACTGTCAGTCATAAAAAGCAGCGCCTGGAAGAGTTCAAGGGTCGTGAAAACTTTCATCTGAGTCTTACAGTTCAGTTTGTTTTTCTGCCTGCTGGCAGGACTTGAACTATTCAATTATCACGTCACATCTTTCCTATGGCACAATGGCTAGACAAGCCTTTTGTTGCGAGAGAATCAAGCAAAACCCTCGCTTCCCTTCCCTGCCCAGAAAATCTGCACAATTAATACAACATCAAAGGGGAGAAAGAAAGAAAGAAAGAAAGAAAGAAAGAAAGAAAGAAAGAAAGAAAGAAAGAAAGAAAGAAAGAAAGAAATATGATAGATAACAGGTTGAATGCCAAGTTCTTCCTTTTCTTAGGTCTGAACAAGCCCAGCAGGCGATATTGTTAGCTTTTGCTTAGCAGCTGCCCAGTGTGAAGGTGAAGAGCAAGAAATGGTTCTATACTTAGGCAGGAATAATCAGTTGAACAAATATAGGATTGTGGAAACCTGGCTTGACAGTAGTACATCTGAAAAGGATCTAGGGGTCTTATTAAACCACAAGCTGAGCCATGAGTCAACAGTGTGATGCAGCAGCAAGAAGAAAACAACAAGAAGCTGCTGCTACCACTGGCGGAGGAAGGGGGTGCGGTCCACCCCGGGTGTCATCCCTGAGGGGGGTGACATCGCTGCCCTGCCCCATGGGATGCTCCCCATGGGTGCTGCCGCCCCTGTGCTTGCCGCCCCACCCCCGTGGGACGCTTGCCCTGCATGTGTGCCAGAGCAGCTAGACTGGATCAGCAGAAGTAGAGTGTCCAGATCATGGGAAGCTCTTCTGCCTTGGTCAGACCCCCCACCTGGAGTCCTGTGTCCAGTTCTGGGCACTAGAGTTCAAGTACACAAGCTGGAACGTGTGCACAGGAGGGCAACCAAGATGACCAAGGGTCTGGAAACCAAGCCTTATGAGGAACAATTGAGGAAGTTGGATGTGTTTAGCCTGGAAAAGAGGAGACTGAGAGGAGATAGGATATCCATCTTCAAATATCTCAAAGGCATGGGAATCAGAACAAGCTCGTTTCCTCCAGCTCTGGAGGCCCAAACTCAAACCAATAGATTGAAATTACAAGAATGAAGACTTCAACTAAATAATAGGAATAACTTTACGATTATTTGAGCTGTTGTGTGACAGTGGAACAGACTCCCTTGGAAGGTGTGATCTCATATTCTTGGAGGTTTTAAAGCAGGGGTTGGCTGGCCATCTGCCAGGGATTCTTTAGTTGTGATTCCTGCATTGCAGGGGGTTGGCCTAGATAACACTCAGGGGGGGTCCTTTCCAACTCTGAAATTCTACGATTGCATGATTCTGTGGTGTCTCTGATTGCACTGGCACCTTCTGGCTTCAAGGAATAACAGATGTCCTGACCTAAGGTATTGTTGTTGTTTAGTTGTTTAGTCGTGTCTGAATCTTCATGACCCCATGGACCAGAGCACGCCAGGCACTCCTGTCTTCCTCCCGGAGTTTCGTCAAATTCATGTTGGTCGCTTCTAAGCTGAAGTCATCATATTTTATTTGTTACATTGTCCTGTGTTGTATTGTGTTTATCAGTATTTTTAAATTATGTGGAGTGCCTTATTTGAGTTGATATAGCAACCGAGGTATTTCATTGTTTCCCGCAAGGGGACAAGGACAATAAAGATTTATTCTATTCTCTATTTTATTCTGTAACACTGTCCAACCATCTCGTCCTCTGTTGTCCCCTTCTCCTTGTGCCTCTGGCATAAATGGACTAGCTAATTTCATTGTAGTGACTCCTTGGTGATGTCGTCCGTTCCCCCCCCCCATGCTGCTGTCCCTCAAGTGCTGATTTTGTTGGTTACTGGTTTTCATGTTATTTGTCATTTATTTTGTTTCTGGTGGGTTGCTTGTTGTTAACCACCTTGGGGTGTGTGGGTGTGTCCACACTCTGGGACAGAAACACAACGTATAAATATTTCAGTTCAGTCAGCCATCCAGTTCTCTCCTCTTTCAAATCTCTCCTCCAAGAGCACGTCTTCCGAGAAGTCTCTGGCTTTCCTTCTCACCTAAGTGCCCATCCCCAGCCGAAACAAAATCTAATTACACCTAGCTGATTTTGTATATGTTGCATATTTGTACATATTTGTCCCCTCTCTTTGTCCCCCTCCACCTGTTAAACTGTAGACTGCAAGATCCTTGGAACAGGGGCTGATTTTTAAATTTTTGTGGTTTTTTTTTTCCATTTTACAATTTACATAGCCATGACAATTTTTGTCTTATACAATCTAAAAAGAGAAGAAAAGAAGAAAAGAAACCCCCACCTCGATTTCCTTCCCCTCCCTTCTGCAGTTCCATATACAGGTGAAACTCGAAAAATTAGAACATCGTGGAAAGGTTCATTCTTTCAGTAATTCAACTTAAAAGGCGAAACTAATATATGAGATAGACTCATGACATGCAAAGCGAGATATGTCAAGCCTTTATTTGTTATAATTGTGATGATTATGGCGTACAGCTGATGAGAACCCCAAATTAACAATCTCAACTTTGGGGTTCTCATCAGCTGCATGCCACAATCATCACAATTATAACAAGCAAAGGCTTGACATATCTCGCTTTGCATGTCATGAGTCTATCTCATATATTAAACTGCAGTAGCTAATGAAAACAATTGCTTACATAAATGGACTTTTCCACGATATTCTAATCTTTCGAGTTTCACCTGTATTTTATTCCTACCACACCTCCGAGTTTACCCCATTTATCATTTATTCTTTTTTAATTTTATAAAAATTAATTCACTGCGAATTCCTGCTGGTGTTTTTAGTTGTGTACAACAGATTTTCAAATATTCGCTCCATTCATTTCCATTCCAAATGATTGTAACTTTTTTTTAGCGTATGTAATTCTATCAAGCAGTTTCCCCCCCCTCCAGCCTAGTACCCACAGCATGCTGGCTGTGGCTGATGGGAGTTGTAGTCAAAAAAACATCTGGGGGGCATCAGGTGGGGCAGGCTGCTACAAAACACCATGCCCTCAGAGGCCAAAATGTCTTGGGCTGGCTCTGATAACGGTTAAAAGATGGACCTAGGCAACGGGAAGTTGCCAAGTCAAATCTTCTTTCAGCCATGCGCTGCCCCTGCGCAATTCCGTGCTTTCAGCCTCAGTCTCTGTGGGATGTAAAAGGACAGGGGCAGTCAAACCCAACTTCCTTATATGGAACTCTACAGTTGGGAGTGAACTCTACAGTTGGGAGCTTCCAACTGTAGTATATGCCGAGTCTCCATGTCGCTGGTCAGTTGTCGTGTTGATCTCTAAGACAGTTTAAAAGCAGCATTATTAAAATGCACCGTTGGCACTAGGCCAAAAGTAAAAAGAGGGACTTTCTCTCAAAAGGAGAAAGTCACCATATGTATATTATCTAGTAACTTTTAAGCCTGCCTCTAGGATCCTTGTGTGACTAGATGATTACTTGTAAGTAAACGTTATACACTTTACCAAACACTGCGAAGTGTCTTATTGAAAGAGGGATAAAAAGGGGAAGACACCAGGACAATATTTTTAATGACTCTAGCGAGTCTATGCAAACTATCTGCTGCGCATATGAAGTAAAAAGGGAATGTTAGCTCTGCTGATATTATCGAGTTTGTAAACGCAAGTTGGGATAGGATATCTAAAACAATATATCCTCTCCCACATCCCTCAACATTCCCACAGTCTCTCCATCTGCAGTATGGGCATAGCACTGACCTACTTCACAAGGTTGTTGAAAGGACTGAACAGTCCGATAGTGCACATGAAGCACTTAGAACACCGGACAGCGTGACATAAATGCGTAGAGAAAGGACTGGCCACTCCATATAAGTAGCACAGTGGCAGTGCTGACATTAACAACGGAGCAGATTGCTGCTTTTTCCAAAAAGTAGGCGCGAAGGCACTGAGGTGTGAATTAGACAGAGACAATAATTAGAGTTGCTTTTTTATTTTTGAGGGAGTTTCCTTGATTCTTTGGCCTCGGGGCTCAGACGACTGCAAGGATTCATAAACACTGCAGACTGCAACCGCCCACCCTAGGAGAGGCATTCCCTCCTGTTTGTGAGAGAGAAAGGGGATGTGTGTCTCTTTTGCAAATATGCCCACAGTGACACATGGCACGGGGTTATTTACTGATATCTATGGGGTGGCGCTGTGGGTTAAACCACAAGGCCTAGCGCTTGCTGATCAGAAGGTCGGTGGTTCAAATCCCCGTGACGGGGTGAGCTCCCGTTGCTCAGTCCCAGCTCCTGCCCACCTAGCACTTTGAAAGCATGTCAAAGTGCAAGTAGATAAATAGGTACCGCTCCGGCAGAAAGGTAAACGGCGTTTCCGTGCGCTGCTCTGGTTTGTCAGAAGCGGCTTAGTCATGCTGCCACATGGCCCAGAAGCTGTACGCCGGCTCCCTCGGCCATTAACGTGAGATGAGCGCCGCAACCCCAGAGTCGGACACGACTGGACCTAATGGTCAGGGGTCCCTTTACCTTTACCTTCATGGGGCGCCTCATAAAATAAACCGCCTAGGCATCTCGTGAGAAATAAAACATAACAATAAAACCATGCTACAATTAAACTCCACAATAAGGTTAAAAATACAAACTACCATAAAAGTCGGATACAAATGATCGGTGCGTTAAAATATTATACAGAGCATAGAGAGCGAAACCATGCTACAGTCATGCCACAAGGTCTCCTTGTGGCCTCTAGACTGCCAGTATTTTGTGTATACCGTATATTCAAGGTTTGTGCAATTAAAGTGGATTAAAGTGCTCTAGCGCAACAAATCCACTTTTGTTTTTAAAGAAAAGGCCTTTTGTGGTTTAGGGAAGTGGTGGGAAAACGCACCAAAAAGTGTGGGATAAAAGGACGATTAACAGAATGGTGTATAAACTGGGTGAACGTTCGTTGTCATATGACCTCCCAGCAAGCATATCAGAACAAATCCTCAGTAAAGTCTAGGCAAATCAAGCAAATCAAGATGAATGTTCAGTAGAACAGGTCACCAGCCGTATAATATAAGATCTTAAAAGGCATGGGAGGAATGTTGCCACCCTCCAGACCTCCCGTGGAGGAGGCACACGAAGGAAAGACTCAGAAGATGATCTCAGGGTCCGGGTAGGTGCATATGGAGAGAAGCAGTCCTTGAGGCATTGTGGTTCTGGGTGCCACATTTTAAGAATGATGTTGACAAACTGGAATGATTGCAGAGGAGGGCAACCAAGATGACCAAGGGTCTGGAAACCAAGCCTTATGAGAAACGGTTGAGGGAGTTAGGTAGGTTTAGCCTGGGAAAGAGAAGACTGAGAGGAGATATGATATAATATCCAAAGGGCTGCCACATGGAAGATGAAGCATGCTTGTTTTCTCCTGCTCTGGAGGGTAGGCTTCAAGTTACAAGAAAGGAGATTCCAGCTCAACATCAGGAAGAACTTTGGAATGGTCTCCCTCAGAAGGTGGTGAACTCTCCTTCATTGGAGGTTGTTAAGCAGAGGCTGGATGGCCTTCTGTCATGAATGCTTTAGCTGAGATTCCTGCATTGCAGGGGGTTGGACTAGATGACCCATGGGGTCCCTTCCAACTCTACAATTCAATGATTCTAAGGAACCAGAGCCATGTTGGTGCTTAATTGTCAGGGTATATTTCCCCAAGCCACCATTTTGCCCTTGGCTCAGGTTGGTAAATCTCAGGGGTCTAGTAAAAAACTAAGAATGGAACCAGCAAGCCAGAGGTTTGCCCACTCATGGCATTGGCACATGCCATTTGTATGATGGGGAGCTCACTGGTAGAGCCTCTGTTTGGCTTGCAGAAGGTGCAGGGTCCAATCCCTGGCATCTCAAGGCCTGTAGACACGGCCCCATTCCTTCTCTTGCCCATATCTCTATATCAATTTATGTCTTATGTGCAGACGCTGTGTGAAAAAAGACCCGGACTCAACTGAGGTGATAAGTTTCTTAGTTGGAGCACCTGGTTGGCCACGTACGGCCCTCGTGAGAAATAGGCTTTCACTCCAGCTTCTGGAGATCTGACATCAATCTTTTCCTGTTGGTGACAGTAATCTTGCTTTGTACTGAGGCTCCAGTGTAATCAGTACTAAATCTTCTAATGATATACTGCCATTCAGTAAATTATAGCACAGCTGGGGCTCCCTCGGTGTAGCTCTGCTGAGCTGTAATTGCAGGCTGCAGTAAAACAGGCAAAAACCATGTAACTTTGGGCTGATAAATCACCCGCGAAAAATGCTTGAACTGTCAAGTGCTGATAATAGAACAGGGTCTATAATGTTTCATGTACCAAGAGGGAGAATGCTAGGATGAAGGGGGAAAGTGTTCTTGCAATTTGATGTGTGTGCGTGTGAGTGTGTGTGTGTGTGCGTTTTGTGATCTCGACAGAAGCCAGAAGCTTTAGTCAGTCTCGGAGCCAAGGCAGGAGGTCTTCCGTAGGAACCGAAGGCGGCTGTTTCACTAGGTGGTAACTCTTCCAGATGAATACGACCTGTTGATTCATTGCCTACCAAAGTGTGGGATCTCCTAGGAGACGTTCAAGGGCCAGTTGACAACCGTATTTCCTGAAGTGAAACTCCATCTCCCGTGCCCTCAACCACCTGCCTCTTTCTAAATTCAATCCAGGGGGTTGTACTGGATGCCAGCTTCTTCCTCCTCCTCTTTACAGTCTCAGTATTGTCTTTGTACAACCTTGATGGCAGAACGTGAGGAGGAATTAAAGAACCTTTTAATGAGGGTGAAAGAGGAGAGCGCAAAATATGGTCTGAAGCTCAACGTAAAAAAAACTAAGATCATGACCACTGGTCCCATCACCTCCTGGCAAATAGAAGGGGAAGAAATGGAGGCAGTGAGAGATTTCACTTTCTTGGGATCCATGATCACTGCAGATGGTGACAGCAGTCATGAAATTAAAAGACGCCTGCTTCTTGGGAGAAAAGCAATGACAAACCTAGACAGCATCTTAAAAAGCAAAGACATCACCCTGCCGACAAAGGTCCATATACTTAAAACTATGGTTTTCCCAGTAGTAATGTATGGAAGTGAGAGCTGGACCATAAAGAAGGCTGATCACCGAAGAATTGATGCTTTTGAATTATGGTGCAGGAGGAGACTCTTTAGAGTCCCATGGACGGCAAGAAGATCAAACCTATCCATTCTGAAGGAAATCAGCCCTGAGTGCTCACTGGAAGGACAGATCCTGAAACTGAGGCTCCAATACTTTGGCCACCTAATGAGATGAGAAGACTCCCTAGAAAAGACCTTGATGTTGGGAAAGATTGAGGGCACAAGGAGAAGGGGATGGTAGAGGATGAGATGGTTGGACAGTGTTCTCGAAGCAACTAGCATGAGTTTGGCCAAACTGTGGGAGGCAGTGAAAGATAGGCGTGCCTGGCGTGCTCTGGTCCATGGGGTCATGAAGAGTCAGAAACGACTGAATGACTGAACAACAACATACATGCCCCCTGTCATTTAGTGAACATACAGTGGTGCCCTGCTAGACGAAAATAATTCGTTCTGCGAGTATTTTCGTCTAGCGGGTTTTTTCGTCGAGCGAAGCGGCAATGCAAACCGCGGTTTTCGCTAGACGAAAAAAAAAATCGTCTTGTGAGGCAGCCCCATAGACAAATTCGTCTTGCGAGGCAGCCCCATAGACAAATTCAACTTGCGGGGCAGCCCCATAGACAAATTCGTCTTGCGGGGCAGTTTTTCGTCTAGCGAGGCATTCGTCTAGTGGGGCACCACTGTATCTCTCTTGGGAACTCTAGCTCAGTACTGACTGGTACCTACGCTACAATTCTTGGGCTAACAAGGTCTGAACCTGGAACCCTCTGCATTCAAAACATGTGTTCTGCCAACTCAGCCACAGGCTCCACCCAAATAGTCACAACAATTGTCACAACAGATCTATGAAGCCCCTTCATTTGTCTTCCTAGGCCCACCAACTCTCCTCAACTAAACAGCTAAACAACAACAATTGTCTTTGTAGAAGGCAGTAGGGATGAAGATGGGTCACAACTGGAACTAATTGACTCTGCCTTCAATTCCCTCAGGCTCCACCTTGTTCCACCCTTCCAGTCCCAATGGACACCAGTCACCATCACTGGTCTAGAGGTAGGTCATGCTGCAGGAATCCAAATTTGCCAAGTTCTCGTAGTGGCGAATTCACTTTTATTGTCTGTCTATTGTTATTTTAAGCTTCAAGCTGAATTTTAACTTATCAACCACTCTGTTTGGTGAGTACCCACAAAACATGTACCAGTGCTGAGACCATCTTTCCTCCTTGGATGTAAAAAGCTTTCAATATTATAGCCTTGATTATTCCACAGTGGCAGCCACAACATACTTGAGGTAAACCAAGGTTCTTCCAGTGTCTTTTCCTCCAGCATATACGTGCAGGACAGAACAGTTATCTCCTCGTTTTGAAAACATCCCTATGTACTTTGGGGGGCTGTCAGGCAGCAGTATAAGCAATGGTGATTTTTATTTCATTTTTCTTACATTAACCAGCAACAATAGTTGTAGCAGCAGCAACCGTAGTCATGGCAATTTACCTTTCTCCAGCCAAGTCTAATTTCTGCAATATCTTTCCGCAAAGATATAATGATATAATCACCAGACGTGATATTTTACTGTCATGGCTGCTGTTGTTGTTCTTGTTAGCAATATCACTACTTAAAAGGAGGAGAGGAGCAGGCAATTCCTTGCACGGCAAGCCAAGTTTGTTTGGCCAAAACTTTGGAGAATGAACCCCGGGGCTAGAGGCATGTGATTCTGGAAGTGCCATAATGTAGGACTGGAGCTTGCTGATCAGAAGGTCGGCGGTTTGAATCCCTGTGACGGGGTGAGCTCCCGTTGCTTGGTCCCAGCTCCTGCCTAGCAGTTCGAAAGCACGTAAAAAAGTGCAAGTAGGTACCGCTCCAGAGGGAAGGTAAACAGCGTTTCCGTGCGCTGCTCTGGTTCGCCAGAAGCGGCTTTGTCATGCTGGCCACATGACCCGGAAGCTGTACGCCGGCTCCCTCGCCCAGTAACGCGAGATGAGCGCCGCAACCCCAGAGTCGTCCGCGACTGGACCTAATGGTCAGGGGTCCCTTTAACTTTACCTAGATCTGAATGCTTGCAGCCTGAAATGCACAGCACACACTTGTTACATAGTGATGGAGTTTCAACAATGCAAATAAATGAGGATGAGGATCAATGAATGAATGAATGAATGAATGAATCAATCAATCAATCAATCAATCAATCAACAAATCAATCAATCAATTGATTATATTTATTGCATTTATCTCCCACCATATTTTCCAGGGAGCTCAAGATGGCGTAGAGGATGGTTCTCCCCTTACTAAATCAATCCCCACAACAAGCCTGTGTTGTAGGTTAGGCTGAGAGGCAAGGCCTAGCCCAAGGTCCCCCAGTAAGCTTCAGAGTCGAATTGGGATTTGAACCCTGGACTCTTAGGTCCTAGTCCAACACTCTAACCACTGTATCACACTGGCAATCCATCCATCCATCCATCCATCCATCCATCCATCCATCCATCCATCCAGGCTTGCTGAAGTCAGAAGGCACTGGGGAAGTCTTACTGTGCTTTTCCTCATCCTAGGTAGCAGCTGTGAGGAATAAGCATTTGCAGGCAGGGGTCCACAAATTCAATTGCTAGAACCAGGAATTTAATTGTTGTGAATATTAGGAAAAAAGCCTCTACTGTAGCTGGTTGCAGGAGAAGACGTTTCTAAACAGTTTCTGCCAGCACAAGGAGGCAGAAGGTGCCTCTTTCAAAATGGCCCCAGGCCAGTGTGGTGTAGTGGTTAAGAGCGGTTGACTTGTAATCTGGGGAAACGGGTTTGCGTCTCCGCTCCTCCACATGCAGCTGCTGGGTGACCTGGGGCTAGTCACACTTCTCTGAAGTCTCTCAGCCCCACTCACCTCACAGAGTGTTTGTTGTGGGGGAGGAAGGGAAAGGAGAATGTTAGCCGCTTTGAGACTCCTTCGGGTAGTGATAAAGCGGGATATCAAATCCAAACTCCTCTTCTTCTTCTTCTTCTTCTTCTTCTTCTTCTTCTTCTTCTTCTTCTTCTTCTTCTTCTTCTTCTTCCTGGATGCAGCACTGGTGTCAAGGACGGGAGGTCGATTTCTGCTGCTTCTACCCCATCATTGCCTGCAAATATGACACGAAGGCTGGCAACAGCAACCTTGCCTTGTGGGAATCCCTTGCAAATGACCGCAATGCCTGGAGACAGACAGGTTGTGTATCCACAGCAGTGACCAGAATGACCTCTGGGAGGAGAGCAGAGTGCTGCATCTGCAGTAGCACAACCAGATGCCTTCATCTGCCCCAGTTGCAACAAAACATGTCTCTACACAACCACAGCAGGTGCTGTAACCTTCCAACAGTTTGACTTCACAAAGGCACACTCTTCCATTGTCTCCTGAGACAGACAGTTGCCAACAACTAGACTGCATGTACTAAGAGAAACATTTACATTGCCTCTGAGGGGCAAAGAAAGCTGAACCTCACTGACCACTGGAAACAACATTTGTCTACCTAACGCAGCCAAAATTTGTGGACCCCTGTTTGGGAGGCTTTGCCAGCAGCGGAAGGTCACATATAGACTAAACCCAGGCAGTCAACTGCTGTCCCTCCCTGAAATTCTTGCCAGTGCCTCTCTCACCGTGAAGAAAAGCAGGAGGAGAAGGCAGACAAGCTTATGAGCACAGAACATTCTCTGTAATAATTATAATTAACGGACATAGTGCAGGCCTATAGCACTTGTTACACACCAGGCCAGACACAACCCATGATTTGTGTACGGAGGCCAGAGAATCCCTCTGTTTGCACAACAACAACAGCAGCAGCAGCAGTCATTATGAAGATGTTTCTTGTCAGGCAGGCAGCAAAACCAGAAGTTCATTAAGCAGTGCCTCAAGGCCATAGCTTACCGGTCGTGCTACTGATCTGAATGCAAAAGGCCACAGGTTCAATCCCTGGCAGCTGCTGGGAAAGACCTTTGCTTGAAACCCTTGAGAATTGCTGACAGCCAGTGTGGACTATACTTCTTCTTCTTTGGCGATCACTTGTAGCCGAGTAAGATTATCTTCCATAAACACGGTTTTAACAATGAGTCCGTAAGTGACTGTGGAGGCCAATTCTGGACCCACACTTCCTTCCACAGTGGGGACATTGGTTTCTGGGTGGGAGTTGATCACGGTGTGGGTTTGCCAAGTGTGCCTTCCTCTTAGCATATTTCTCCCTTGCATCCTGAGTTCGAGTGTCTTCAAAGCCCATGACACCTTTGGTAAAGGCTGTCCTCCAACTGGAGCACTCGCAGGCCAGTGTTTCCCAGTTGTCGGTGTTTATACTACATTTTTTTAGATTTGCCTTGAGACAGTCTTTAAACGTCTTTTGTTGACCACCAGCATCACGCTTTCCATTTTTAAGTTCGGAATAGAGTAGTTGCTTTGGAAGACGATCATCAGGCATCCGCACAACATGACCAGTCCAACGAAGTTGATGCTGAAGAATCATTGCTTCAACACTGGTGACCTTTGCTTCTTCCAGTACACTGGTAATAGTTTGCCTGTCTTCTTCCCAAGTGATGTGTAAAATTTTTCGGAGACACTGTTCATGGAACCTTTCAAGGAGTTGGAGATGGCGTTTATAAGTGGTCCATATTCCACAAGCATATAGTAAGGTTGCTAGTACAATAGCTTTGTAAACAAACTTTTTGGTTTCCCTGTGAATGTCCAGGTCCCCAAACACTCTGCACTTCAATCGGGAGAAGGCTGCACTCTCAGAGCTCAGGTGATGCTGGATTTCAGCATCAATGTTGGCCCTTGTGGAAAGATAACTGCCTAGGTAGGAGAAGTGATTGACATTTTCCAACGTTACACCAATGAGTGTGGACAATACTAGTTGGGACAGCCAGTGTGGACAATACTAGTCTGTAAGGACCAATGGCACACCCTTCAAGTGTCCGGATTTTCTGGAGATAGTCTTGGAATTACGAAAGCCATCCTGGCTTCTGATTTGATCCTGGAATGTCCCTATTTCCCCTGCCAGTGCCGCTGAGCTTGGAGAGGAGGATGAACTGCCGCTTGTCTCGAGTGGCGGCAGCTGTGGCTGCGAGGGAGCATCCTTTTGGCCCTTCATGGCCACCGCTGCCAGCCTCCTCCCTTGGGCAGCTCATAGCGACTGCTGGAGACCAGGTGAAGAGGAGGAGAGTTTGCTGCCACTGAGGCCCAGCCCTGTGTGGCAAACTGGCTCTGAGGGGCAGGCAGAAGGCAGGACTGCTCCGGGTGGGAAGAAAGGGGGAGGAGAGAGCAATGAGGCTTTATATACAGTGGTACCTTGGATTAAGTACTTAATTCGTTCCGGAGGTCCATTCTTAACCTGAAGCACCACTTTAGCTAATGGGGCCTCCCGCTGCTGCTGCGCCGCCAGAGCACGATTTCTGTTCTTATCCTGAAGCAAAGTTCTTAACCTGAAGCGCTATTTCTGGGTTAGCAGAGTTTGTAACCTGAAGCGTATGTAACCTGAAGTGTATGTAACCCGTGTGTGTGTGTGTGTGTGTGTGTGTGTGTGTGTGTGATGCGTTGTTCACCTGTGTTTACTTTTGCCCCTTTCTAAAATTTATTTATTGGTGTAAATAAACAAATTCTTTTTGTAAATCTACCAAATAATAAAATAAACGCGGGATTGAGGGTTTTTCTCAGAATGGTGGAGTGTGTGTGTCCTGTGTCCCTGCCCTTCTTCTGACAGGAAATGCTCTACAGGTGGGGGGTGAAAATGGGGGTGTTTGAGGAGGGTCAGTTTGTGTGGGGGGGGGAGTGTGAAACGTCCCTATTTTCGTCCGAGGAATGTTGGAGGGTATGCAATGGGCTTACTCGGTAGAAGGCAGCTGCCTATGGTGGAGGCCTGTGCTTGGCTCTGTGGATCACGAGTTGTGAAGGCCTGAGGCGGCGCCGACAAAGCCTGTGTGGTGGCTTGCAAATTTCGACAGAGATTTGCCGCAAAAAGGGAAAGTCAGATGAAGGATTAAAGGAAGAGCAGTGAGGAATGCCAAGAGAGAGGAAAGGAAGAAAGCTCCGCGTCCATGGAGGCTGCACTCATTCCGTGCCAAGGGAGCCCCGCAATGGCAGAGTCTGAGAACCCTCATCCCATAACATTCAGGCACAATTCTCTCCTAAGATGAAAACAACCACTAATATTCCTTGCGAGAGACATCTCCATAATTGCTGCTGTTATTATTGTTGCTGCTCTCTCTCTCTCTCTCTCTCTCACACACACACACACACACACACTCACACACACACACACACACTCACAGTCATCAAACAGGCTGTGGTGCTCTTTGATGATCAGCAATGGCGAGGAGGCGAGGCAAAGTGCCTTCAAACCATCTTTGTATTAACGTCCCAGAGACTGAGGTTCTCATTATGTCATCTGCCCCAACTCCCTTGGCAAGGAAGCTGGATTTGAGTTGTTTCCCCACTGGGTTCCTTGTGGAAAACATGAAGGTAGGCGGAAACACGAGTTATCTTGGGAAAACCCGCACCTCCCAAACACACAGTTGCCGGTTGAACCGTAATTTGGGGTGGGGATTTGTGGGGCAGAATCCATGGCCACGTGAAGGGCTACGTCCATTCCTTCTTGTTACAGGTAGGTAGCCGTGTTGGTCTGCCATAGTCAAAACAAAACGAAATAAAAAATTCCTTCCAGTAGCACCTTAGAGACCAACTAAGTTTGTTCTTGGTATGAGCTTTCGTGTGAAGAAGTGTGCATGCACACGAAAGCTCATACCAAGAACAAACTTAGTTGGTCTCTAAGGTGCTACTGGAAGGAATTTTTTATTTTATTTTGTTTTGTCCATTCCTTCTTGCCTGTGGTATCTCCCTTGCCACCCTTCCCTCCAAGATCTTCTCTCGCCATCCCAGCTGACCGCCCCTGCCTCTCACTTGGCCGCCTTGGGGGATAATTGGCAATTGGGTGAAGAGTTAATGCATTGCCTTCCCACCTTCTGATTCTTCTTGCAAATGAGGTGAAAATGGGGCTGGAAATGGTCAGAAATGGGGATGGGATTTGCTGCATTCCCCCCCCCCCCCAATCAGGAATGGAACTCACCGCAATAGCTCTTGTATTCACTGCCATGTGCCTGCAAACATTATGCAAATAATGGCTCTATTTTCTGCATTATTTTGATTTAAATGACTGTTGATGGGCAACTTCAAGGACCCTCTTGCTCTCTCTTTACTTGAAGCCAAACTTCGACTTGACAAAATTTTGCACAACATTTGCGTATTATATATATGCATGCATATGCGCTCTCGCTCTCTCTCTCTCTCTCTCTCTCTCTCTCTCTCACACACACACACACACACAAATTTGTACATTGCTTTTCATGAAAATAATTATTTTCAAACAGAGGGTGCCTTCAGAGGACTTTCTCTGACAGCCCTTCAAACAGAGGAGGGTCCTCTCTAAAGTAGGACACACAACCACCCGAGCAGCAAAACCCCACTTATAAAAACTTTCCATTGGCGCCAGTGATTTAAAAGTGATGGTGGCCGGAGTTGCCCACTTACAATTCTCAGCACGTCCATTGTTGGCTTGGAGCTCCTGAAATGTTTTTTCATGAGGGAATGCAGCCTTTTAGGCTGTTTAGGTAGCTGGGGAACTACTGCAACTTTTAACAGGGCCGGCCCTACCATTGTAGGCTGAGGGATGGAGCGGTCTCTGGTAGTTGAATTTGGGCAGCCACGAAAGGGTAGCAGAACGTTATTTAGTTACTGTTGTTGTGTTTTTACTCTCAGAGACAAGCTCTTGTGCGGTTTTCTGCATCATCAGGCCGCAAAATAACTTGGCCGACATTCGGCTCTGTGAACCTTGATGTGTATTTCTATTTCAACTCAGGTGAAACAAAACGTCCTGGGCTGGCCCAGTCCCTGCATCCTCCTGGGCGGCATCTTCCTTTCCCACCATCTGACAAGGCCCCCCATGCCTAGACAAAATGGCTGCCAGCCGAAGCGCTTAGCTCCACACAAAAGGCACCGCCGTAGATCGGGCGCGTTTCATTATGACCTGCCCTTTCCCTCACCTGGAGAGTCTGAATGGGAGACAATAACCGAAGCCTAGCTAGTCTCCTTTGTTCGCAACACCGTCTCCAAACAAACAGGCCTTTGGAAATTTCCCACGAGTGACTTTTGCTGAATGAAAGAAAGCGGCGGATGATATTGCAAGCAGAGAGACATCAAAGGGGAAAGCGACTCTCCTCTCTGCCTGTCTGCGTCTGCCATCGGTAATGTGCAGGGATCTTCTGGGCAGAAGCTTCACGTAATGACAAAGGATGTCTTAGGCCTTCTCAGAGTACTTCACCCCCCCCCCACCACCACCACCACCACACCTGCCTCTCTCGTCTGGCAGGAAAAACGCTCTGACAAGTCTCCATTTAACCATTTAGCTTTAATTAAAGGCAGTTGCTGTCGCAGCAAAACCTTTCACTGGAACTTGCGAACTGAATGAGACCTCTAGGTGCATCTAATTCAAGATTGCCTGTTCTGCCAGGGTCTCAGGCAGAGGGGCTGCACACACACCGTATGTTTAAAGCATATCTAAAGCACCCTACCCACCGAATAAGGGACGCAGGGCGTGCTGTGGTCTAAACCACTGAGCCTCTTGGGCTTGCCGATCAGAAGGTCGGCAGTTTGAATCCCCGTGACGGGGTGAGCTCCCGTTGCTCGGTCCCAGCTCCTGCCAACCTAGCAGTTTAAAAGCATGTCAAAGCGCAAGTAGATAAATAGGCACCGCTCCTGCGGGAAGGTAAACGGCGTTTCTGTGTGCTGCTCTGGTTTCTCCAGAAGCGGCTTAGTCATGTTGGCCACATGACCCGGAAAAACTGTCTGTGGACACACGTCGGCTCCCTCGGCCAGTAAATCGAGATGAGCACCGCAACCCCAGAGTTGTTCATGGCTGGACTTAACTGTCAGGGGTCCTTTACCTTTACCCACTGAATAATCCTGGGAACTGTTGCTTGTTCAGGGCGCTGGGAACCGTAGCTCTTTGAAGGGAAACTACAGTTCCCAGGATGTTTTTTGGAGGACGGGTGCTTTAAATGTATGGTGCATTTTGGCATAACTGGGAACCTGCCAACAGGGGACAGCATCCCATCAGGAGGCCCACGGACAAGACCCACACAGCCTGTTCCTCTTCTTGCAACCTGCTTGGGTTCACCTGCCTCTCGCTCTGACCCAGACCACAGTAGAGGAGATAAGCAAGCCAGTGGTGGCCATGTTGAGAAAGAGGGGGGGCATCTGGAAGTAATGGCAATGAACAAACAGGCTCATCAAGGAAAGGGGGGCATATATGGTGTCTTGCCAAAAGAGCCCCCCCCCCCCAAAAAAAAACTTGAAAAGATTGAATCTGAGACCTTCTGGCTGCCCATGGATCACCTCCCCAGCTAATGCTCTTGGTTATCAGTGTGGCCATGTGCACAGTCCTCTGTTTGAATATCCACCCAGGCCAAGTCTGGTTTCAAGGGAGCACCTGGGCAGCAGACTGAGCCACTTGTATACAGAAGTTGCTTTCCCTTGGGGTGAGATGAATTCTATCATTCCCATTTAAATTGCACAATTATTTATAAACCTGTACAAATCTTCCACCTGCCTCATTAAGAGTCGCCATCACAGAACTATGATTTCGATCTATGCCCCCAGCAGTCCTAGATGGACGATGCAACAGAATAATAATAATAAAAAAGACAAAGGACCCCTGGACGGTTAAGTCCAGTCAACGGCGACTATGGGGTCGCTTTCAGGCCGAGGGAGTCGGCGTTCGTCCACAGACAGCTTTTCTGGGTCATGGGGCCAGCATGACTAAACCGCTTCTGGCGCAGCGGGACACCGTGACGGAAACCAGAGCGCACAGAAACGCTGTTTACCTTCCTGCCATAGCGGTACCTATTTATCTACTCACACTGGTGTGCTTTCGAACTGCTAGGTTGGCAGAAGCTGGGACAAAGCAATGGGAGCTCACCACTGACGAACGGATTCGAACCGCCCTAGGGAGAGAGAGGTTGTCTGTGTGGGCAACCATGTGTAGAGGACATTCGCCATGAATTACTACAATGTCCACTACATGCAGACCCAAGAAACCAATTCATGAAACCTCTTATCACGAAGGAAACAAATCAAACCAGGTCAGAGAGGGTGAGATTGCTGCTGAGTGATACCGATGACTCTGTGACTTATAAGCAGTGGCAGAGGAAGCCTCTCGCGGTGTGCAATGGGGCCCACGGCACCCACAGGGACGAGATGGGGCACGGGGCGCCCATACGGGATGTGGCGCACCGTGTGGCCTCAGCCACCCTACAGCTGGGGGGAGGCAGCGCGGGCGGACAGCATGGAGCCTGAGGGCGCCGAGATGCATGGCTCATGCGCACTGCAGGCTCCGCAGTGACGAATGCCACCCGCCATTTTGTCACCCCGTCAGAGGGACACCCGGGGTGAACCGCACCCCCCGCACCCCTCTTCCTACATCCCTCCTTATAAGGTGGCATTTTATGCCTTGGCAGCTAGGAAGATTAGGAAGAAATTGCTGGGTGGGCTAGCGGTCAATTGCAAAGGGGACTCTGAGATCTAATTTGTGCATTTTATTTGAGAATTGCTTTTTATTTTGTGTAGTAAGGAATTTTGGTGGATTTGATCATGGTTTTACTGCGTATGTGGCAACTGCTGGTCTCTCTCCCCCCTGCCCCCCCTGCTTTCTTTGGATGATGCCGTGGCCTTTGGCTAGCACAATAAAAGTTTATGTATGTATAAAATTGCACCGATACTTATAGAACAGCCCAGGGAATAAATTACGCAAATGAGCGAATGAATGACTAAAATCCCTCCCCAGGAACAATTCCAAAAGGGCACTGTAACATGCAACCATCAATCTGAGCAGGCAAGTCCCAGCAAACTGAAATGATCGAGACGCAGCAGCTGTTGGTGAAAGACAAGGTAGGTGATACATTTGTTTAAATGGGCAAATTCAATGGTTGTTTTTTTTTACGCTGTCCTCAAGATACAAGAGAAGCCTCTCCTCCCAGTGAAAGCTGTACATAATAGATAGAACCTTAAATTCTATATCGCCCTGAAGCCTCCGAACAGCAAATGCTGTTGGGTCAAGCCCCAGTGAACTGAAAGAGCAAGGCCACCGAAAACATAATTAATAAGTGAAAATGTAATTGCCTCACATTTGAGCTGCTAGAATCTCTTCCTCCCTGTGCCAAGCGTCAGAATAAACCTGCAGTGGTTCTTCGGAGTAAAACTGAACATTGACGATCCTGTGGAAGATCATACAGAAACAGCATGAACTTATTTTATTTTTTTAAAATAAAAATCTCCATCACCCCCATCACGGGGCACTGCAACTAAAACGAGGTTTCCAGAATGGCTTGCTGTGCAAAATCAAGCAACAAGACAGCCCCTGGCAATCTGAACAGACACAAAAGGAAATGGGTTGGGAGGGAAGAGGAAGTGAACAAACTTGGGCAGCGTACCCTTTCTTGGGCAAGCAATTTTGTTTAGTGCCTAAAACAGCCTGGCACCTGGCTTTATTTAGATCTCACTTCTGACACAAAAGCGGGCTTTAGGGAAGGTAGTGTTATTTTCCCAGTACACCGATTCCCAACCTAAAAATGGGACCAAGGAGGCATAAAGTAAATGCTGAAGCTGTGGGAGAAGAAGAAGAGGAAGAGGAAGAGGAAGAGGAAGAAGAAGAAGAAGAAGAAGAAGAAGAAGAAGAGGAGTTTGGATTTGATATCCCGCTTTATCACTACCCGAAGGAGTCTCAAAGCGGCTAACATTCTCCTTTTCCCTTCCTCCCCCACAACAAACACTCTGTGAGGTGAGTGGGGCTGAGAGACTTCAGAGAAGTGTGACTAGCCCAAGGTCACCCAGCAGCTGCATGTGGAGGAGTGGAGACGCGAACCCGGTTCACCAGATTACGAGTCCACCGCTCTTAACCACTACACCACACTGGCTCTTTGCAGGAGATGAGCCCAACCCTTTGACTTGGAAATACTTCCTTCCTTCTCCTGGGGTGGGTGAGGGACAGGGTTTAGGTAGTTTTTGTTTCTATTGTGCATTTTGTGTTTTTATATCGTGGTTTTATGTTGTAACCACCCTGAGACCTGTGGGTATAGGGCGGTATAATAATAATAATAATAATAATAATAATAATAATAATAATAATTATTATTATTATTATTATTATTATTATTACCGTATATACTTGAGTACAAGTCGACCCAAATATAAGCCGAGGCACCTAATTTCCCTACAAAAATGTGGGAAAGCTTATTGACTCAAGTATAAGCCGGCTCACCTTTGCCACTGTGGTAGAGGAGGAACGAGCAGCCCAAAACATCCCTTTGGGCTGCTCCTTCCTCTTCCTCCTTTGCTGCTGTGGAGCTCACCCCGTCGCAGGGTTTCGAACCGCCATTCTTCTGATCAGCAAGCCCTAGGGCTCTGTGGTTTAACCCACAGCGTAATGTTCCCTTGTGTTATATAGAGAAGGCTGGGATCCTGTCCTGTTTAAGCAGGAGCCAGGGAAAGTGAGCACCTGTGGAGTTTTAATACTTCCTTAACTGATAGGCTTTCTGCCTTCTGGGGTCTAAAGTTTGCATTTATGTGAGCAGTTCAGGAATGGAACGAGCTGCCTGGGGAGAGTAAAGAACCACCGTTCTTGTACACTTCTTAAGGAATGGTTGACTTGAGTATAAGCCGAGGGCAGCTTTTAAAGCACAAAAAGTGTGCTGAAAAACTAGGCTTATACTCAAGTATATAGGTATTTACTTTTAAGGACTCCCTCTCCTGTAGTACTCCAAAATCAGAAGGGGCAAAGGGTGGGAATTTTCCTCGGGGGGTGGGGCGAAGCATTTGCTTGGGACAATAGATGGACATGGAAGGGGCATGCACCTCGTCCCATTTCTCAGTAACTTAGCAGATGTGGGGTTGGGACCATGCTGTAGCCAAAATAACGCCTTGATAGGCCCTAATACTGAGCATAAATAATGTGCAAATAAAATGGATACCTGGAGAGGCTCTAAGTGGGCTGCTGGCAGAGATAAGCTCCCTTTCATGCGCTCAGAAAAGAAATGTAACAGGACAGGTTGGGGCTCTCTCCATCCCTATCTTGCCAGTACTCTATTTGGATTCTTGCAGTCTAGCAACCTTAGTGGGCTTGTTTACAACACTGTGTTGAATTGTTACACACCACGCTTAAACTCAAAAGGTTACGGTTCTTTTTGTATAGCCAGGTCACCTGAAGACAGAAACTCCCTTTGGATTTTGAGAGGCGCGCAGCACACACAGAATCACTCTCGCTCCCCCCCCCCCACAAAGCCTGCAAATGCTTAGGAAATGTGTCATCATTTGGAGACAGTCTGCCCCAAACAGCCCTTTCACCTAAGTGTTCCTGTTCAAGGAAGTGTCAGGCGGCCCCTCCAGCACATTCCTTAAAGATGCTGTCAAATGGCTTAAAACACACACACGCACACACACACACACACACAACCCACCCAACCTACTGTCCTTTTGCAATAAACTTTCTAATAATTGCTGGGCAGTGTAGAAGACAAAGAAACTGTTGAAGGTTTCAGGTGATTTTCAGTAAGACGGTGTCTGAGTTCCTTGAGAAAGGCAGCTCTAACTGCACTTATAACAGGTCAATGCTTACTTGCCTGCCCCCTTTAAACATTCCTAGGGGTTCTATATCTGAAATGGAGAAATGTTACCAGACAGAATATTGTTGTTGTTGTTCAGTCGTTCAGTCGTGTCCGACTCTTCGTGACCCCATGGACCAGAGCACGCCAGGCACGCCTATCCTTCACTGCCTCCCGCAGTTTGGCCAAACTCATGTTAGTAGCTTTGAGAACACGGTCCAACCATCTCATCCTCTGTTGTCCCCTTCTCCTTGTGCCCTCCATCTTTCCCAACATCAGGGTCTTTTTCAGGGAGTCTTCTCTTCTCATGAGGTGGCCAAAGTACTGGAGCCTCAACTTCAGGATCTGTCCTTCTAGTGAGCACTCAGGGCTGATTTCTTTAAGAATGGATAGGTTTGATCTTCTTGCAGTCCATGGGACTCTCAAGAGTCTTCTCCAGCACCATAATTCAAAAGCATCAATTCTTCGGCGATCAGCCTTGTTTATAGTCCAGCTCTCACCTCCATACATCACTACTGGGAAAACCATAGTTTTAACTACCATATGGACCTTTGTCGGCAAGGTGATGTCTCTGCTTTTTTAAGATGCTGTCTAGGTTTGTCATTGCTTTTCTCCCAAGAAGCAGGTGTCTTCTAATTTCGTGACTGCTGTCACCATCTGCAGTGATCATGGAACCCAAGAAAGTAAAATCTCTCACTGCCTCCATTTCTTCCCCTTCTATTTGCCAGGAGGTGATGGGACCAGTGGCCACGATCTTAGTTTTTTTGATGTTGAGCTTCAGACCATATTTTGCGCTTTCCTCTTTCACCCTCATTAAAAGGTTCTAATCTGAAATGGAGAAATGTTACCGGACATAATATTACACACACACTTTCTAGAAATGACAGTGCTTGGCTGAATCACCGCTGGCTGCTCGACCAGAGGATAGCAGCAGCGACATATTTTGGTGTTCATGCCTTAAAAACGTAAGAAAAAGTCCTGCTGGATCAAGCCAAAGGCCCAACTAGTCCATCACCTTAGTCTCTCTGTGGCCAATGAGATAACACAGTAGCCACTGATAGCTTTATCTTCTGTGATAATGACCATTGTTAATTGCTAGGAGTGAGCCATCACAGAGAGAGAGAGAGCTCCCACATCACTGGTTGTCAACTGGATACTCTCTCCAGTTCTGGGTACCGCAATTAAAGGAGGATGTTCTAGGGCTACCATACGTCTAGAACTTTCCTGGACATAGCCGGGATTCATCTGTCGAAAATGGCTGACTTTTCCAAAAGCGACTAACACGCCCAGGAAAACCCGGGCGTATGGCAGCCCACATTGGTAGTAGTATTGGCGATTTTCATGGAAAATAGCCCCCCTCAAAAAAGCTCAACAACTAATGTTGACAAAAGCTGGAACGTGTGCAGAAGAAGGCGACCAAGATGATCAAGGGTCTGGAAACCTTATGAGGAACAGTTGAAGGAGCTGGGTATGTTTAGCATCCTTAGCAAACTACAGTTCCTTAAATTCTTTGGGAGTAAAAAAAAATGTGCTTTAACTGTATGGTTTGTATGCAGCCATGATAGAAGTTTAGAACATTATAAAAGGTAAGAAGAGCGTTTTCTTCCTCTCTCATAATTCTAGGAATTGGGGTAGAGCTGATTAGCAGAAGGTTCAGGCAGCATATATTCATACGAGTCTTAGTTTGCTAACGCCAGAAGATGTGACTGTGTTGTGGTACCAGCCAGGATAGGTAAGAGGAACCTCAGTGTATGAAGTATACCTGAATACCAGGTGTTGGGAGTGGGTGTGGGGCGAGAACGTTTGTATAAGAAAGGACTATCTAGTGAAGCTCTTTGTTGGAGATGTAATATGGATAATGCTTCTTTGAAACATATGATTTTGCTGTGCCCAACACTTGCTACGTTTCGGGAGAAACTGCTGGACTATATAAAGAAGACACTTTTCGGAGGTGAATAAGCTCTTGAAGTATATACCCATTGTATGGAAACTGACAGCGAAAATGGATTCTATGTGCCCTAATAGGGGCCAAGAGACCAATACTGGTGAATTGGAGAAACAGAGATACAACCCCCCTTGATCAATGACTTGGCAACATTAGCAGCATTTGAACATACAGCTTATAGACACAGACTTTCTTTGGATAAATACAATGATATTTGGAATGAGTTTACACAGATTATATTAGGTTATTTATAGCTAAGTGTGTATTAGGATAAGATTATACACATCTGCATGCTAATGTATGGAAATGTTAACTTGAGTATTTCCCCCCTCTTTTTCAGCCTCACTCACTTTTCTTCTTCTTTTGTCGCTATCCTTTTTTTTTTTAATAAATGAAATTCTTCCAATGAAGTATTTTTTTAAAGGGAAGTGCTGCCTCTTTGTGCCCTCATGAACTTCCCAGAACAATTGGTCTGGCCCCTAAGAATTCTGGCTTCGATGAGCTAAAAACATCAGAGGAGCCTCTTTGTAATATATCGTTATTGGATTTTCTATTATAGCAGCTATTACATCAAGTCAAAACCACAAAACTACAAAAGAAAAAACAAAACAAGAGAGCACAGAGTTGAATACAGGAAGAAGACAATGCTAGCTCATAAACAAGCATCCTTAGCTAAGGCCATAGAGGATGAAACAATTATTTTAGAGAGGGAGGACCAGCCTGGTATTATCATGTTGTTGTTGTTGTTGTTGTTGTTGTTGTTGTTTTGCAGGGGATACCTTTCTATTAACACCAGCTGTAGTCACATGGGCATGGCCAAGGGGGGCAAAAATATTACTGAAAAGCACTGAAAGGACTCAATTCTCTGTGGTTCTGCCTACCCCCCCCAGCAGAAGCCTGCCCCCCGCAATGTCCTATTTACCTGGTATTTTTACCTGTGATTTCCCAAGAAAAGCTCAACAACTTTGGCTTCCTTTCCTAACAAAAATCCAGGCTATGCCCATGCATAGTCATGTGTTAAATAGAAGGTTGCTAATCAATAACAGGGGGACGCGGGTGGCGCTGTGGGTTAAACCACAGAGTCTAGGGCTTGCTGATCAGAAGGTCGGCGGTTCGAATCCCCGTGACTGGGTGAGCTTGGTCCCTGCTCCTGCCAACCTAGCAGTTCAAAAGCACGTCAAAGTGCAGGTAGATAAATAGGTACCGCTCTGGCGGGAAGGTAAACGGTGTTTCCGTGCGCTGCTCTGGTTCACCAGAAGTGGCTTAGTCATGCTGGCCACATGACCCGGAAGCTGTACGCCGACTCCCTCAGCCAGTAAAGCAAGATGAGTGCCGCAACCCCAAAGTCGTCCGCGACTGGACCTGACGGTCAGGGGTCCCTTTACCTTTAATCAATAACAAAGTGGGCTGTATTTGTCCTTCCCTGAGATTTTAAACAGCTAGTCTGCTTCTCTGAGTCAGTGGAACCTCTTTGGATTAGCCCAAGGGGCCAACTAGTATAGCATCTCATTCTCTCTGGCCAACCAGATGCCTCTTCTGGGAAGCCCACAAGCTGGACATGAGCACAAGAGCACTCTAACCAACTGTGATGTCCAGTGACTGGTATTCAGAAGCATAGCACCTCCAGCAGTGAAGTCTGAGCGAAGTCACTCTGCTGGCATGGACTGATAGTGGACAAGGCATTTCTTATGCCCAGCCAGTAGACTAGAAATCTCGACACCACTGAGATAACGTGCCGTAGTAGGCCCAAGCATTTTTGCCACCTGAAGCAAAGCCCTAGCAGCAAATCCCCACCCTCGCTTAGGCTATGCTTTAACAAGCGTTGCTGCACCGTTGTCCCGAACCACACGGTACCTGGCGGCAAGTCCCGCTGGTGTACATCTCCGGGCAGATGCTAGGGTGTAGCCCAAAGTCCAGTCATGGCCACACCATGGTCCAACCAACACAGGAAGTTGAGCAGACACAGCATCTCAGCTCTGCATGCTGATTGCAGCATCTGGGCTTGATGAGGCCAGTGACCCTCACCTGTTCAGAGCCTACACCTGCTGAGGAATCACTCACCTCCTCCCAGAGCTAGCGAGCCCCACCTGGTCAGCTAGGGAGCTGGGCTGTGGGCACTTGCCTACCTCTGCCACCTACAGCATAACTCCCTATGTCTCAGAGCCTGCCATGTTTGTGGGGACAAGGGCCCCCTGATTGGTCCTGCTGCTCCGGTTCCTGTGCAATGACCCCCATCGCCTCGCCATCTTCTGTCGCCCTGTGAGTAGTTTCTACACCTTCCCTTCCATCTCTGCCCCCAGTTTGCCATGGTGTGTCCTGGTCCCAGCTACACCCCTCGCCAACATCCCCTTCCTCCTCTCTGCCGTCCTGCCGGTTCATGACAATCATTCAGGCATCATTGTCTGCCTTCATCTAGGGCTTGTCCACATTTAAGCATGATTTAGCTGTTAATCCACAGCAATTTAAACTAGATGAAAACAGTCCAGCCCCCCACAGATTTGAACATGTGTACAAGCAGGTCTTTCCCATTCATACCAGTAGGTATTCCCTTTTGAGTTTGTCCCAACGTTCTATTTTTTAATATTATTCTATTATGCTAATTAAATACTTACAATGCATGGTTTGTGTGTGTGTGTGTGTGTGTGGTTTTGTTGTTGTTTTAATAACCAAAACTCTCAGCCCAGGAAGGGTGCAAAAGCACACTGTCAGGCAATTGTAAATTCTCATCACAAAATTGTTTGTAGTTTTTTTTAAATAGTTTTTTTATTGCAGATTTTTTTGCAATGCAAAACAAACAGATAAGGAAAAGTACATATAGTGGCTCTACTTTCAGTGCAGAGTCTTTTTCACTGTTTGTTATGAGACATTATTCTCATAGGGGGAAAAGAGGGGAGAGAGGGATGGAGGAGAGGATTGGTGGTTGGTGAAATTTTCATTCTATTACATAGTGTTTATGCAGGGTTTCTGTGTCCGTGTCTCATGGGTAGGTCCTTGAGAGCCAGTGTGGTGTAGTGGTTAAGAGCGGTAGACTTGTAATCTGGTGAACTGGGTTTGTGTCTCCGCTCCTCCACATGCAGCTGCTGGGTCACCTTGGGCTAGTCACACTTCTTTGAAGTCTCTCAGCCTCACTCACCTCACAGAGTGTTTGTTGTGGGGGAGGAAGGGAAAGGAGAATGTGAGCCGCTTTGAGACTCCTTCGGGTAGTGATAAAGCGGGGTATCAAATCCAAACTCTTATTCTTTATTTATATAGTTATTTGTTTTTATTTGTGTTGCGAGAGATTGGAGGGTCCAGGTTTAGGTTGGCTGTTTTCAGTTGGTTGCAGTGTGGCTTGTTTGTATGTCGGCGGAGTGGGTGGGTTGTTGTGCCAAGTTAGCCATATTGAGTTGTATGTTGTTGTTGTTGTTGTTGTTGTTGTTGTGGAGGGGGTAGGTCATTGTCTTGTTGTGCTGCATATGTGCTAAAGGGGGACCACACCGGGGTGAAGGCGACTTCCTTCACTTGTCATCGTCCTAATTTGTTGGTTAATTTTGCTTGTACAGTTTTCTGGTTTTGTGCAAATCTGAGGGATTATTTATTGTCTACCCTCCTCTTTCAGGAGCAATGGAAACCAGAAGCACAACTGAAAAAGATGAACGGAATTGTAGATTCTTGGCACACACCTTTGATATCAATTTGCCGTGCAATATCCGGTGTAGAATTTTTTAATGTGGTTTGCATGTGCAGCTTTTTGGTTTTGTGCAAAACTGAGGGTTCAGAAGTGAAATATATATGTTTAGGTGCATGCAGGGAATATTTATCTGCACAGCCAGAAAATAAATGAAAGCACTGAGGAAGTTGTGTATGTGGAAAGGGGAGGAGTAACAGGAAGTACCTAAGGGATCGCCTCTCCTGATATGTCCCGTGTAGGACCTTAAGGTCCTCAAATAATAATATTTTGGAGGTCCTGAGCAACAAAGATGCTAGGTTGGCCTCAACTAGGGCCAGGGCTTTCTCGGTATTGGCCCCGACTTGGTGGAATAGTCTATCACAAGAGACCAGGGCCCTGCGGGATTTGGCATCTTTCCGCAGGGCCTGCAAGACGGAGCTGTTCCACCTGGCCTTTGGGTTGGTTTCTGTTTGATATTTATGCTTCATTCTTTTATTGGTGTGCTATTTGAAAATAAGACTGCAGTTTTAATTTTGAATATTTAAATTTGTATTTTAATCTGTATTTTAAATTGATTGTTTTTATGTTTTTGCTGTGATTTTAATTAGTGTTAGCCGCTCTGAGCCCGGTTTTTGGCTGGGAAGGGCGGGGTATAAATTATTATTATTATTATTATTATTATTATTATTATTATTATTATTATTATTATTATTATTTTGATCCACCCACCCTAAAACACCAAAAGGAATAATGTGCGACCCCAAGTAGAGCGGTTTGGAGCTTGATTTCCACAAATTTATTACCGCCATGTCAGGTAAATCTGAACTTGAAGGGAGAAAGTATCAATATTGGTGCTGCTTGACGGTACCAACATGTGGACTACACAGATTAAATAAGAATGGGAATGCAAACAGCTGCAAGCACACAGTAAACTATGGTTTGAAAAAGCCCCTAGCCTTTGCTCACGAAACCAGTCAGTCCTGAAACACCCCTGCAGGATATCAGGGCTGCCCCGATAATATGTGTTATTAGAATCATCACCAGGTATATGATTTTCACCAGTCTTGTTCCGCTGGGCCGATGCAGCTACCTGTTTTTTTTAAAAATAAAAATAAAAAATACTGAGGAACTTTGGCAGCATTCCTGCTAATTAGAATAATGACAGAGCTGGGGGTGCTGACAGAACAGGTTCAATTGAGGAAGCAAAGAATCGATTACAGGAAGTAACCGTAAAATGTAACCTTTTGCAAAATAATATTGCAAAATAATGCAAATCGGTTTGCGCAATAATTATAGCTATTCCCCACCTCGGGCAATATATATTGCAAATATTGTCCTCCTCCAAGCTATATGGTGTGTGTATAATTACCTTGTAGACATGGTATTCACATAGGCTTCCTGCTCAGTTACAGACACACACACAAACACAATCACTCTTATCTTCCGGGTCCCCTCCCACACTTTTATCATGAAACTACATAGACATTAATATTTATTTTCCCCAGGCCATCCGTTCTGTTTTTTTAGGAGTGCAGTGAAGGAAGCTGCCTTACACTGAATCAAATGTTTGGTCAATCTCACTCAGTATTGTCTACAGACTGGCAGCAGCCCTTGGTGCCTTCAGAGAGGTCTCCCTCAGTCCTGCCAGGAGACGCTGGGCACTAAACCCAGCACCTTTTGCATGCAAGGTGAATGCTGTGCCACTGAGCTAAGGTACCACATGGGCACCGTTAAGGTGTGGTCTGTCTCATTCCACAGAACTCACACAGGCTGTTCAAAACTGCAAGAAAACACCTGCAACCTATTTTGGTTACCCTAGAGGTGAAAATTGGTTTTGCTCCACTTCTCCCACCCCAAAAGCTTCTTCTTCTTGTTGTTGTTCAGTCGTTCAGTCGTGTCCGACTCTTCGTGACCCCATGGACCAGAGCACGCCAGGCACGCCTATCCTTCACTGCCTCTCGCAGTTTGGCCAAACTCATGCCAGTAGCTTCGAGAACACTGTCCAACCATCTCATCCTCTGTCGTTCCCTTCTCCTTGTGCCCTCCATCTTTCCCAACATCAGGGTCTTTTCTAGGGAGTCTTCTCTTCTCATGAGGTGGCCAAAGTACTGGAGCCTCAACTTCAGGATCTGTCCTTCTAGTGAGCACTCAGGGCTGATTTCTTTGAGAATGGATAGGTTTGATCTTCTTGCAGTCCATGGGACTCTCAAGAGTCTCCTCCAGCACCATAATTCAAAAGCATCAATTCTATGGCGATCAGCCTTCTTTATGGTCCAGCTCTCACTTCCGTACATTACTACTGGGAAAACCATAGCTTTAACTATACGGACCTTTGTCGGCAAGGTGATGTCTTTGCTTTTTAAGATGCTGTCTAGGTTTGTCATTGCTTTTCTCCCAAGAAGCAGGCGTCTTCTAATTTTGTGACTGCTGTCACCATCTGCAGTGATCATGGAACCCAAGAAAGTGAAATCTCTCACTGCCTCCATTTCTTCCCCTTCTATTTGCCAGGAGGTGATGGGACCAGTGGCCATGATCTTAGTTTTTTTGATGTTGAGCTTCAGACCATATTTTGCGCTCTCCTCTTTCACCCTCATTAAAAGGTTCTTTAATTAAAGGCATAATAGGGTTTCGGTTTGGGTGGAACTGTGCCTTCTTGCTTCAAAAGTATTCCCAACTATGGCTATCCCATATGTCTATCTAGCTCAGTAGTGTCTGCTCTGACTGACAGCAGCGCCACAACATTTCAGGCAGAGGCCTTCTCCATCACTAGTGTCTAATCCTTTCTCAACTGGAGATGCTACTTGCCCCACACTTCAGACCTTACTGTTTCAAGGGTCTGGGTAGAGGTTCTGTATGTGGGGCACTTTCTCTAGCCCCCCAAATCCTGCCATTCCAGGCAGCTGCCTGAGCTGCCGATTAAGTTGGGCTGGACCTTTACGTTTGCTGAGAAATCCCAACTCCTACAAAAACTCAAAGACTTGAGTTCGAAACTGGATATGAAAATAAAAGGCAACAAATAGTTAGCATAAACTTTATTCATTTGCACAAAGATATCCTGCAGCTGTATTGTTGCAATTTTGAACAAGCCTCCTAGGCAAGTTTGGAGGAATGGATCAGATTGCTCCATTAAGTTGAGAAAGGAGGGAGGGGTCCTGATCTGCAAAGATGAATTTGATGATTAAAATTATTATTTCGGTTGCTGCAGCTCCCGAACAGTCCTGGGCTTAAGATCCAGACAGCGGTAGCTCCATTTTCTTTAGCCTGACCTCCACATTTATAGAGAGATGACTTATTAATGGTGTTAGTGGCAGATCAAACATTACTAATTGATGCAGCCAATTTGTTTCCTCTGAATCAAAGTTTAATCAGGAAAGCTGGCCTCCTGGATTTCAAACGAGAGAAAAGGGAGTGTGTGTGCCAAGGGTTGAGAGAGACGGAGAGAGTGGGGGACTGCCGAAAACCAGGAGGATATCTATAATGGAGGAGAAATGTTTGCTGCTCTGAGTCTAGTGCAAATGCAGAGCTTGGCTGCTTCAAGCCTTTGCCCAGGCGGAGACAGGACTGTCTCGGCCTTACACTTGCCAAATGGGGTGAGCTCTGCAGATGCACAAATGAGGACACTTTCGCCCATGCAGCTGGCCAATGGCAAGTCTTGAAAAGCTACCTTGGTGCAAAGGAGTGGCCAGGTCCTTGGAGCAAACATGGCGGGCACAGTTGTGGACTTGAGGTCCTCCCATGATGCATACCCTCCAACATTTCTCTAATGAAAATAGGGGCAACCCATTCAATAACGGCAATTTTACTATTTACACCCATCTTATTGGGTTGCCGCAGCCGCTCTGGGCAGCTTCCAACATATATAAAACATAAACCATTAAACATTAAAAAAACCACCCTTTCCTAAACAGGGTTGCCTTCAGACGGCTCAGGGGATTGGATAACTCCATATCTTTCAACATTTCTCTGATGAAAATAGGGGCGTCCTAAGGAAAAGCGGAACATTCCAGGATCAAATCTAGAACCCTTTTCTAAAGCAGGGATGTCTCAAGAAAATAGGGACACTTGGAGGGTCTGCTGGTGCCCACGAAATCTCCAAGCCGTCCTCACTGCCCCCTTGGCCACAAGGTGGTAAGGGCAGGTCTTTCTCCAAGGAGAAATATATCGAGCGGAAGGAAGAAGTTGGAAGAGAGCTGCTCTTTCCCACTTCCCCATTCAGCTGGTCAACACCCTTTCTTATTGCTAGGGACTTGGATGGCGCTGTGGTCTAAACCACTGAGACTCTTGGGCTTGCCGATCAGAAGGTTGCCAGTTTGAATCCCCGCAACTGAGTGAGCTCCCGTTGCCCTGTCTCAGCTCCTGGCAACCTAGCAGTTCAAAAGCACGCCAGTGCAAGTAGATAAATAGGTACCACTCCGGCGGGAAGGTAAAAGGCTTTTTTTTTGGGGGGGGGAAGTAAATATTTTATATTGGTTACAGAATACACTGTTGAGTCTAGAAGGCAAGAGCCAATCTGCATTCAGTTGAAGCAAACTCACTACGAGTCACAGTATGGCAACTTGTATTCTTCTGGTCCATCAAGCTTCAGTGATACTTCCTCCAGTGATCATGCTTTATATGGTCGAAGCTCCAGATGTAGCTGGAAACCACATAGGCAGTTAGCATCATGGCCATGCCACCAGTGGCTGCTTTCTTCACATCAATGTACTTTTTGAGAAATCTGTCATAGCCTCCTCGGACACCCATAACAAACCCAGGTGGGGTGTTATCTCGAGTTGCTAACCAGGTTGGCAACTGCTCCACTTTTACGTCCAGCAGCCTCATATCTTTTACTGGAACGGGTTGGTCCGCCATCTTGAAGCTGCCTCAGCATCTCCCTGTGCCTCAGCGTTTCCCTGTGTCTGGTTTCCGTCACGGTGTCCCGTTGCGCCAGAAGCGTTTTAGTCATGTTGGCCACATGACCCGGAAAGCTGTCTGTGGACAAACGCCAGCTTCCTCAGAGCACCACAACCCCATAGTCGCCTTTGACTGGACATAACCATCCAGGGGTCCTTTACATGTTTATTATTATTATTGCTTGGGGATCTTTCCACTCCATGGATGGGGCAAGACCAAAACCCATTGTGACTTTCCTTCCCTGGCCTCTAAAGGCAAAGGGGCAATGGCTTCTTCCTCTCTCGTTGCTCCTCAACTATCAAATCCTCCACATTGTCCTCTGGTAGCAACTGCTACTCTAATCCTGAGCCAGTCAGGATCGCAGAGCTCATGACACCTTATTATTATTATTATTATTTTTAATGTGCATTTATAGCCGATTTCATGGCTTTGCTGTATGTTTTGCATGCACTTAGCTGTGTCACGAGGTGATAAATTTGTACATGAGGACTGATTCCAACCACTAATACACAATCGCTGTTTGCTGAGGTCTGGAACAGATGTAAATTTTCCCAAGAAATGCTAACAGCAATATTAAGTATAATGGCTTCCCATGGTGCCAGATCTGTAAATAAAGAAGAACGGGCTGTACTATTCTCCCCCCAACCCCAGCTGTTGAGCAAATGATGCAATAGGTGGCCTGAGACAGGCATACCTTAGGTGAGGCAGCCCTTCTGAGACCCAGCTGCCTGCCCCTAAACCCAGCTGTGAACAAAGAAAAAGGGGTGCAACTCCTGGGAACCTCCAGCCTGTGCCCATATATGTTGACATGTGGGTCTTGGTGGGTAAAGAAGGATGGCAAAAAAGCCAAGGGAAGGGAGGAGTGGACTGGAGGCAGAGCCAACATGGTCCATTATTTATATAGGGCCTGCCAATATACATGGTATTTCACAATGCGCCAGGTATAGTAGGTAACCAGTATCAAACTGCAGAGTTGAAAGAGGATATCGTTGTTGTTGTTCAGTTGTTCAGTCGTGTCCGACTCTTCGTGACCCCATGGACCAGAGCACGCCAGGCACGCCTATCCTTCACTGCCTCTCGCAGTTTGGCCAAACTCATGCCAGTCGCTTCGAGAACACTGTCCAACCATCTCATCCTCTGTCGTCCCGTTCTCCTTGTGCCCTCCATCTTTCCTAACATCAGGGTCTTTTCTAGGGAGTCTTCTCTTCTCATGAGTTGGCCAAAGTACTGGAGCCTCAACTTCAGGATCTGTCCTTCTAGTGAGCACTCAGGGCTGATTTCTTTGAGAATGGATAGGTTTGATCTTCTTGCAGTCCATGGGACTCTCAAGAGTCTCCTCCAGCACCATAATTCAAAAGCATCAATTCTTCATTAACCTCCCGCAATATTTTTTGGCAGGGGCCACTGCCAGGCGCCCTCCACGCACCCCAGCCCCAGCCTCCGCCTCCTGACCAGCAGCTCACGAGCCAGGAGGCGGCTGTGACGAGTGCGGGAGATCTTTGCTTCGCTCGAGCAAGCGCAGAGATTGCCCTCCATGCGTCTCACCCTGGGTGGCACCAAGCGACGTGTCATGTGACATATCACGTTGCACGCCATATGACCATGATTGCATCCCCTCAATGTGGGGGCAAGTCAGCACCCCTGGGTGGTGCAATGGGTCAGTGCATCTGGCTGTTAACCAGAAAGAAGGCTTTAGTGGTTGGAGATAGCTGTGGGCAGGAATCCCGCAATGCAGGGGACTAGATGACCCTCGAGGTGCCTTCGGATTCTACAATTATATGATTCTATGATTTTGGGAGCCCCACAGAGCAGGATTGGCAGGGGGGAGGCACAAATTACTTCCCTAGAACTACCCTCTGAGTACCGCAGGAGTAACTCCACCACTTCCAAGGCTGCCCTATCTCCTTGACTTAGAAACAGGGTGGAGTGGGAAACTGAGATCTGGGAGCTGAATGTGGCCTCCCAGGCCTAACTCTTTGGCCCTCTTTAGACCACACCCCTCACCCGCCCTGCTTCCTACTCTCCTTCAGTCTTTTTGCCTGACTGGAATGTGTCCTTGAACTCTGACCATGCCTCTTGCTTGCCTATACAGAGGACAGAGAGGGGTGCAGGCTTGTAGAAACTAGCCTACTATATAAAGGTAACATGTATAGCCATTGCTCCACCCACTTTGGCCTCTAGCACCACCCATCACTAGTATTTGGCCCCTGGGACATTGCCCAGAAGGGAATGTGGCCCTCAGGCTAAAAAGCATTCCTCACTCCTGATGTCAGGGAGCTAGCCAGCAATAAGTCACAGTGTGTATGTAATGTTAACTCTTTATTAGAAGAAGCAAGGCCTTCTCAGTAGGTCTTGCTCCTGTGAGGCAGTTGTGGAGGCTGTGGATCCCGGCCTTCCCACAGCATCTCCTCTTCCGGGTGCTTCCCAAGCAATCTGAGACTATGCCAACACACCTGTCTTTGCTCCTCCCTCTTCATACGTCCTCTGGTCCTGGGAGACCAGGGTGCTTGTCGCAGCAGGAGGGGGACACCCTGGCTTCTTCACCAGCCTGATTCATATCAGGACTTCTGGACTTCTTTCTGCCACAGACTCTCCCTGCTCACAGGGTTCTGTTCCCTCTTCAGGGACACCAGGCTTCTTCCTCTGACTACTCATCATCGTCCCACCACCACTCCCTGGGCTCTGAGCTTTCTTCCCTTGGGGGTGTCCCCAGCTGGAGCCTCCTACCATCCCTCTGTGTCTAGCAAGTCCTTGACACCTGACTTGGAGGCAATTGTTTGAAGATGGTGGCCCAAGGCCAATGTGACAAAGAAGCAAGCTTGGCGACAGACAATGTCTCTATTTCCGTTGTCCTCGGTGGGCAAGAGAGATCCGTCGGAGGCTGGGCTCCTGACTCATCGGCTGTGACCTCTGGGCCGACCAACCGCACGCAGCATCTTCCTTCTCCAGGAAGACCTTTCCCTGCAAGCCTGCAGAGCGCTGGCAAGCCCTTTCCAAAGGGAGTGGAGGAAGCCTGCCTTGTGCGTTGCTCCGCAGTGACAGTAATGCACAGGATTACAGAGCAAAGATAGATTTTACTGGAAAGATGAAAGGAAATTGCATCTTTAATAATTTAACTTGGGCAGTTTGGAGGGAGCCGCCAGGTTGTGGTCTTGGTGCCGTCAGAAAAATCCCACCATCTGTTCCTGGAAATCTGGCTGGCTCCACCGCCCAGCCAGAAAGACCACAGGAGGCTCTGTTTTCTCATTAAAAAGGGACAGTGAATACTCCACCGTGTCTAGACCAGGGTGAAAGGTTAAAACGCTGCAATCCCTGGAACATGTTAAAGTGATATCCCTGGCCAAAAGGGAGGTGGGGGGAAGATATGATAGGAAAAATGTAAATGAATAAATAAAACTAATCTATAGAGCTGGAACTGACACAGGCAGATAAGAGCGGTTCTTTCTGTCTCTGTTAATAACCGTTGAATCCTGTTTTATCTTCCAATGCTGCTACTTATGTTTGAATCTGCACGTTGCTTTATGGTCTATGCCAGGGGTGGCCAACTCCCAAGAGACAGAGATCTACTCACAGAATTAAAACCTGGCAGTGATCTACCCCCTTTTGGGGGGTTCAGGTCAAAGTTGTAGAGCTTCTTTGAGGTGAGCCAATGATCTACCAGTGATCTTCCACAGACGTCCAGTGATCTACCAGTAGATCACGATCTACCTGTTGGACGTGCCTGGTCTATGTGTTGTGAGGTTAGTTCTGTTAGCTGCCCTTTACGCCTGTGGAGAGCGGGACCCAGGTGGCGCTGTGGGTTAAACCACAGAGTCTAGGGCTAGCTGATCAGAAGGTCGGCGGTTCGAATCCCTACTACGGGGTGAGCTCCCGTTGCTCGGTCCCAGCTCCTGCCCACCTAGCAGTTCGAAAGCACGTCAAAGTGCAAGTAGATAAATAGGGACCGCTCCGGCGGGAAGGTAAACGGCGTTTCCGTGCGCTGCTCTGGTTCACCAGAAGCGGCTTTGTCATGCTGGCCACATGACCCGGAAGCTGTCTGCGGACAAACGCCGGCTCCCTCGGCCTATAGAGCGAGATGAGCGCCGCAACCCCAGAGTCGGACACGACTGGACGTGATGGTCAGGGGTCCCTTTACCTTTACCTTTACGCCTGTGGAGATGAGTCTGAGTTGGTCACTGGCAAAGGTGACACTTGATCCTGAGCGAACCATAATTTATTCACTTGCCTTTTTGAGTCGTTGCGGAAGCCTAGTCAAAACGCCTTCCTTGCACTGCATTAAAAAAAGGAAACAAAGGCCTACATTTTTTCATAAACCTTCCCTCTGAATAGATGAGTTACAGTGATCAAGGCAATATGAAAACAAGGTTACTAACGGAAACGCTTCGTAGGCAGCAGCACACATCTCTAGCCCGTAAAATGATATTATCAACAAAAGAGGTTTAAAGACTCTCGCAAGGCAAATCTAAAAAAATGTAGTATAAACACCGACAACTGGGAAACACTGGCCTGCGAGCGCTCCAGTTGGAGGACAGCCTTTATCAAAGGTGTCATGGACTTTGAAGACACTCGAACGCAGGACGCAAGGGAGAAACGTGCTAAGAGGAAGGCACGCTTGGCAAACACACACCACGATCAACTCCCACCTGGGAACCTATGTCCCCACTGTGGAAGGACGTGTGGGTCCAGAATTGGTCTCCACAGTCACTTACGGACTCATTGTTAAAAACCGTGTTTATGGAAGACAATCTTACTCGGCTATGAGTGATCGCCAAATAAGAATAAGAATAAGAAGAATCTGTTTTTATTGTTTGTAAGTCACTTTGAGTTCTGGTTTTTTTTTTTTAAGTGACTAATAAATGTAATTAATAATACTGGCAACTTCAGGGTGCTCAATTAAAGTTCGTTTGGCACTCGTGTGCAACAAACCCACTTCCCCAAAAGACTGGACATTTTCCAATAAGGAAAGCGATGGAAAAATGCACTTGCTTGATGCATCGTCTAACCTCCCTGCAAACGAGTCAATAAACAGGCTGATGGCAAGTGACCATAGACTTCCTCCAGAAAAGACAAGAGCTACCTTTTCACCATGCTGCTAAACTCCCCTCTTCATGACAGTAAAGTGTGGTCCTTCATCCATGCCTAACAGATGGGAGGGGGGCAGTCGTGAGGTGTGAGGGGAGCAGCTCTGCTGTTGTTCACCCTCCTTAAAAAAAAAAAAGAAATACGGGATCGAGCTAGATATCTGATCCACTTTCAGAAAACATTTGTAGTGATTAGCTTATTGAAAGGAATATTGGGTGGGTGAGATTAAGTGCTCGTCCACTCTTTGTCCCATGACCAGAAAGCGGGGGTTCCAACCTGTGCCCTCCTGATTTGCACTGGAAACCCCACTCTTTAGTGAGAAATCAGAACAAAGAAAACCCAGTTGTTGTTTGCTCCGATTCATCCCTAAACTGTGGGTTTTCTGAGGGTGGAGAGTGGAAGGGCAAATGGATGTGTGGACATCAGTATAACCAGGATCAAATTTTTTTGGGGGGGGGGGCAAAACCAAGCTATCTGCAATGAGACTGGTTGGTTAGTTAAGTATTTTTATTATCTACGGTACTTGGGGGGGGGGAGCAGCTTCCCCCTGCCTCCCTTGGCTATGCCCATGGGTGTGAATGAGCCCTAAATCACTTATCCCCAAAATGATAACCTGGAAAATTCCAGCTTTGCGTATTCATTGTCGGCTGCTGAAGCTGGCTGGGTTCATAGGACCCTAGGGCCTGTGTGTGTGTGTTGCCCCCCCATAAAATATTTGAGGGGTCCCCCCCCCAAGTTGCTGGGCATTGCCATTCATATGGTGTGTGTGCACTGCATCATGTGATCGTTTATGCTGGGCGGGGCTTACCTGCCCCCCTCCCAATGTTCGGGGGGGGGGGAGAGCATCTGTACTGCCCCTGGCTTGACTGGGGCGAGTGTGTAGAAAGGGCACAGATTTTTTTTAGCATGGTTGCGGAGAAAGGAGACAAAGCATGACAGAGACAAAAAGGATGTGAGCGTTGGATGTTCCGTCTTTGTTGCTTAGAAGGGAAGCGACGCCAAGACTGAAGGACAAACGCATAGGCCATGAATAGGATTACCGCACATTTCCCCCCCCCCCCAGTCACTACAATGACTGCCTTTTCCTTGAATTCCATCCAATACCAGGTTTAATATAATAGATCACTCAGATTAAAGGAAAACACTTCTGAGTAAGAATGATTGGGTTCTTTTGCACGCAGAAACACAAAGTACCTTTTTCTTTTCTTTTTTTTCAAATGCACCTGGGCACATGTTCAGAGATGCTCTAGCGTGGGAGGGGAACATTATTCCTGCTATTGTACTCCTCTATGGACGTTTGGACGTTCTCTGAATCACAGGGCAACAACACTTTTCCTGGGCTGCAACTGCTCTGTCTTCAGGCATGTTTGAAAGATCTCCTGCAGGAAGGAAAAGCCTTCCTGTTAATGGAGACATCCCATAACCAGGAGGAGGCTATAAGCTGCCCAGTTCTTTCAAGTTCTCTGTGCGCAGTTTGGGAGAGGGTTCAAATGTACAAAGGCAAGGGTTGAGATGGACAGGAGGGGTGTGGGGTAAAGGATGAATTTGTAAAGGGAATATAGAAAAAAGGCTGATCACGGAACTCCAAAACCAGAGGGAAAACTGTGTATGAGAACTGGAAGAAATATTTAGGTTTTTGTTAAGAAGTGATTTATTAATAGGTGAAATTGGAATCAGTTGATATATAGGCTACAGTATTAGAGGTTAAGTTAAGAGAGGATATAAGAGGTTGACTTATGTAATGTAATGTTTAGTTTGATAAGAACAAGATTTGAGATTTGAGGTTTATGGCTGCAAGATTAAGATTAGGTGTGAGAAATAAGATTTTACAATGTTACAGAGAGGACGTGAGGAAGTCCCAAACTAAGGATTATAAAGAAGATAAGGTCGGATAAATATGTGTTTTGTTTGTGTGTATTTTGTCTTGTAGTTTTTGTTGTGTTTGTATTTTGTGTATGTTTACTATTAAAACCCAATAAATTCTTATTAAAAAAACAACAACAAATGTACAAATGGCCTCCAGTGGCTTGATGTGATGCAGTCCAGGGAGAGGAATAGTTCAATTCATGTATGGGCTGTATTCAGCCTTGCCGATAACACCCACTATTTAGCGGTTAAGAGTTTTGGGGGACCAGGGTTCAAATCCCCACTCAACGGTGAAGCTCAATAGGTGGCCTTGTGCCAATCACTCAGCTGAACCTACCTCACAGGGTTGTTGTGAGAATAAAATGGAGAGTCGGAGAATTATATACATCACCCCTTGAGCTCCTTGGAGGGAGGGTGGGATTTATTAATATGTAATAATACTAGTAGTAACAGTAATGGTGTGGGCTGGTTCAGGGAAGTCCACTGCTGCATGTTCATACATCAAACTGGTGCTGGGTTTGAGCTTTCCCCATGCTATACCAAGAACAAAAATGCATGAAATGGGCTTCCTTTCGCAGATTGCGCTTGGATCAAACCCGCAACCTTGGCGTCATCAGCACCATGCTCTAACCCACCGAGCTATGAGTGACCCAATATCTAAGCTGTGAATTTTTGCATCATTCCCACCAAAGGCAGACTGGGAGTTGTAGTTCATGGAAGGTCTTCTACCAGGAAGAAAAACATAGTGGCCGCTAACGCGCAATGCAACTTGTTTTGGCCACTCTTAAAAGTGAAAAATGGTTCCATCCAGACCCAGGGTAGGGTGCATTCCTTACCGCTACCAGGAAGCCAACAGAAGAAGAAGAAGAGAGTAGAAGAGTTTTGGATTTGATATCCCGCTTTTCACTACCCGAAGGAGTCTCAAAGCGGCTAACATTCTCCTTTCCCTTCCTCCCCCACAACAAACACTCTGTGAGGTGAGTGGGGCTGAGAGACTTCAGAGAAGTGTGACTAGCCCAAGGTCACCCAGCAGCTGCATGTGGAGGAGCGGAGACGCGAACCCGGTTCACCAGATTACGAGTCCACCGCTCTTAACCACTACACCACTGGCTCTCAGAACAGGTATAAGGATTTGGGATAGCACATATAGTCTCTGAAGAGCCCCCATCCCCAGTACACCTGTGGAAAGTTCAGCCATCATAAATGTAGTAATGGTGGATTTCCACCAGAAGTGATGGATGGATGAGGAAAGGACATGTTGGGATGGCCTTGAAAACATAGCTTTCAAAGCCACCCACGCTGCTTTGTTTTCTAGCTTAATGGGGCTTACTCCATGGTAAATGGAGATAGGATTGTAGTCTAAGGCTGTTTAATTGTGCGGTGGTTTCGGTGGCATGCTCCATTGCAATTGAAAGGGACTGTTGTAGATTTCTGTGTGTGTTTGGTGTGTGGTGAGCATTTAAAGACTGGAGTCGCTGGAAAAAGCATATGGATGCTGCTTGCTGGATGAGGCACACAAACGAACAACACAGTCTGTTCCAGCTGTTCTAAAAGTGAAAAAAATGGCTCCATCCAAACCCAGGGGTTTTGTACTTTTTGTTGTTGTGTTAATGGCTTCCTTTCTCCCATCCTTCGTTCCAAACCAAACAAAATAAGCAAGTCCTTTAAGACCACCAGAACTGATACTGCATATCAACAGAGATGGCAGACGGTCGAGCTTGAAATTTTTATTACTCAGATGATGTATTTTATAGCATACAGTGGTTCGGGATGTTCCATAAACAAAACTGAATTGCCATGAAGAATTGTCCTCTCCCTTCCCTTAACAGTCTATTAAACGTTGGAAATGATGGGAGCGCTTTCTCCCCAGCCGCCTTCCTCTTATTACAAACATCTAAGTCTCCCCAGTTCTAGAATGGTTTTTTTTATTTAAAAAAATTAATATTTTTTAAACAAAAGCACTTAAAAAACACAAAATACGATAAATGATTAAATTAAATGTTGGTTTTCAAACAAAATAAATACATTTTTTTGCAATTAAAAAAAATTGTTAACGTAACTCTGTGTTCTAAAGAAAACCACTGCTCCATACTGGTTTTTTTTTTTTTTGACAGCTTAAATGTTAACTTATTCTGCAGACCCTAGATATGCATCCAGGTTGATAGGAGTATTAATGATTAGCCAGTTTAAGAAAACAATTAGCTTTAAATAAATTAAAAACACCACCACACATATCCGGGGGTGGGGGGTGGGAAATAAGAACCAGGGCTGCAATCCAAGGCATACATTTTCTGGAGGTAGACCCCATTGTGCAAAGGATCGCAACGGAAATGAGTAACTTCAAGGATGCTCACATGATCACTTAACAAGCTACCGCTTTTTTGTCCTTATCCAACATGCAGGCTTTGAGGGAGACCTGCAATTTCACCTGGTCTTCGCCGAGCGTCCTGGATTTCGATCAAGATGCTGTAAGAACGTTTGCTCAGCGTTGCAGCCGAATGGAAAAGGACACCCCCCCCCACACACACCAAAAGGTTCTGCATTTTGGATTTCACGCAAATAATGTTCCTGCGTTGCTATCTTGTTCTGGAAAGGCAAAGGGCTACTACTGCCTGCCCCCCCTCTTGAGAAGACCTATTTGTTCCTACTCATACTACCCAAGCGCATGGGAAACATTTTAAATGCTGTACTATGGAGCCTGTTCACTTGTGAGAGGGTGGGATTGTTCCAGCCCTTGGATCAGGGTAAAAAGGTAAAGGTAAAGGGACCCCTGACCGTTAGGTCAAGTCGCGGACGAATCTGGGGTTGCGGCACTCATCTCGTTTTACTGGCTGAGGGAGCCAGCGTACAGCTTCCGGGTCATGTGGCCAACATGACAAAACTGCTTCTGGCGAACCAGAGCAACGCACGGAAACGCCGTTTACCTTCCCGCCGGAGCGGTACCTATTTATCCACTTGCACTTTTGACGTGCTTTCGAACTGCTAGGTGGGCAGGAGCAGGGACCAAGCAACGGGAGCTCACTCCATCGCGGGGATTCGAACCGCCAACCTTCTGATCAGCAATCCCTAGGCTCTGTGGTTTAACCCACAGCTCAGGGTGCAGATAGCATAATGGCTGCCCCCCAAATACAGAAGTTAGGAAGTCCTGGTATACCTGACCCAGTGTTGTGAGAACATAGGAAATAAAAAGGGGACTCACCACCCACATATTTTTTTAACCCCCCCCCAATCAAAACCCTGGAGCAGAGAGCAATATTAAACCAGATTAATTTAACCCTGAACTAGCATGATGATTCACACGTGCGGCTCGGGACTGTGATCATGCTTCCATAAAATCTTTAGGAAGAGTGGAGGAAACTCCCTTCTCCCAGTTCATGCAAACCCACTTGTCAAAGGAAAGGGTAGCTAAAAGCATTCCGGAGTTTGTCTGGTGTGCATTAGCTGGTCCTGTAGTTGAATTCTTCTGAAACATTGCGGTAATTGTGAGAACAGAACAAGGGGTGGCCTTTCATTCCAGATTAGCATTCAGAGTAAAAGAAGACAGTTCCCTTAAGAGTTGCCCTGTATGAGATTCCCAAGGGAGGGTTGTTGCTACATGAGTCTAAGATCCTTCAGTGGAAAAAAAACCACACAACAACAGGGGCTGGGTACCACCACAAAGCGTTTACAAAGAAATAAGCTGTTCCGCTCTAGCACAATATGCTGAAATATCAATTCATTCCTGGTATAGAAAGGGGAAGGCCAATCACTTTAATCTTCTCCTGGGCTGGCAGACTTTTATATCTCTCCCCCCAATCACAATGCTGTCACATCCGAGTGTGACCAAGAAACAAGGTTCAGGAAAGAGCTGTGAAGCAGGTTTGATTCTCACTGTCCGGAGTCCCCAGGGACAGAGGCCAGCTTTAGCCACCCCCCTTGTGCTATCCCCAAGTGCACTTCTTCCTTGATCCCGTAGAAGTCATAGAACTGGTTGCCCATCACTCCTATGGAAAATTACATTACGATGCCACCAGCTAAGGCTTCACACTGCGTCTGCATCTTAGCACTGTGCCCCCTCCATGGGTGAACAGCCCCTCCTGGAACATACCCACATTTTGCTAGGTTCATTTGAACCACAGTCCCCCGTGAAAAAAACTCAGAACCTTCAGCTCAGAAGAAAGGGAAGCCTCTTGAATAAGAAGCGCAGGTGTAAGAAACTCCCAGTTTTAGTGGGGTTCAGTCATGGGGTCCTCAATATGTCAGTGTAGATGTATGCAATGCTACCTGGCCCTTTATCCAAGTGCAACTAATATTCACAGAATTGTCATGTTGGAAGGCACCCCGAGGGTCATCTAGTCCAACCCCCCTGCTTTGCAAGAATCTCAGCTCAAGCATCCACGACAGATGGTCACTCAACCTCTGCTTAAAAACCTCCAAGGAAGGAGAAACCACCATCTCTTCTGGGAGTCTGTTCCACTGTTGAACAGCTCTTACCATCAGAAAGTTCTTCCTAATTTTTAGTCAGAATCTCCTTTCTTTTAACTTTAGCCGTTGGTTTGGGTCCTAGCCTCCGGAGCAGGAGAAAACAAGCTTGCTCCCTCTTCCATGTAATAGCTCTTTAGATATTTGAAGAGGGCTATCATATTTCCTCTCAGTCTTCCCTTAGCTAGCCTAAACATACCCAACTTCCTCAACCATTCCTCATAAGGCTTGGTTTCCATATCACTGATCATCTTGGTTGCCCTCCTCTGCACACGTTCCAGCATGTTATTATCCTTCTTAAATTGTGGTGCTCAGAACCGGACACAGTATTCCAGGTGTGGTCTGGCTAAGGCAGAATAATAGAGCAGTACAATGGCGTCCCTTGATCTGGACATTATACTTCTGTTGATGCAGCCTAGAATAGCACCAGCGTTGCTTTTCTGCTGCTGCATCACACTGTTGACTCATAATAGAAAATTCTTTCCAGTAGCACCTTAGAGACCAACTGAGTTTGTTCTTGGTATGAGCTTTCGTGTGCATGCATACCAAGAACAAACTCAGTTGGTCTCTAAGGTGCTACTGGAAAGAATTTTCTATTTTGTTTCGACTATGGCAGACCAACACGGCTACCCACCTGTAACTGTTGACTCATGTTAAGCTTGTGGTCCACCGAGACCCTTAAATCCGTTTCACATTACTGGTAAGGCCCTCGCATCTTAAATTTTTGCAGCTGGTTCTTCCTGTCTAAGTGCAGAACCTCACGTTTGTCCTTGCTGAAATTCACTTTGTTAGTTTGGGCCCAGCTCTCCAATCTGTTAAGGTCATTTTGAATTCTGATTCTGTCTTCTGTGGCATTAGCTACCCCTCCCAGTTTGGTGTCAACTGCAAATTTGATGACCATTCCTTCATCCAAGTCATTTATAAAGATGTTGAACAACAACGGGCCCAGGATAGAACCCTGTGGCACCCCACTTGTCACTTTTCCCCAGGATGACGAGGAACCATTGATGAGTACCCTTTGGTTACAAATCCACCAGCCCACCTTACCAGCTTCTCTGCAAGAATATCATTGGGAACTTTGTCAAAAGCCTTACTGAATGGTGATGTAGCCGATTTATTCCATATTGAGCTTGGCAGAGGCATCTCAACTAAATAAGAGGTTGTCCTGCTGGACCAGCCCAAAGTTGTTCTACTGCAGGATTCTGTCTATAACAGATACTACAAAGATTCTGTCTCAGAGAAGCTCAGAGAAGGAGGGCATTGAGGTCTAATGCTTTCCCTTTTTGGCTTGCTTACAGCACCTGGCATTTCTGAGGTGCAAGTGGAGGTTCCATTTACTTGAGGGGAAAGCACCCCCAATCTGAAGTCACTAGTCATGCATGCACAACAAATACGATCTGAATCAGCCCTTGGCGTTGGTGTTTATATTTTAAAAGCACCAACGCACCAACAATTTGTTGATGTTATAATTTTTACCAACGTTTAGATTTTCAGAGATGAGTGGAACAATCAGAACATCAGATTAAATAATCAAGACACTGGCCGAAAGAAAGAAATTAAATTGGAGGATGCTTACATATAAATTAGTCATGGAAGGGCACTGGGACACACTGCTAATCGGGAGATGATCACGGATGTTGCCCGCTGGAGGCCGAGGAGGAAACCCAGGACTGCAGAAGGGAGTAATGGGAGGGAATCCATTAAGGCTGCGTATCTGGGTCCACGGCTGCTATTCAAAAGCAATCTCTATTAAAGGCCATCCCTGACCGGAGCTTTCATGGCTGGCGGCAGCCAAGCACTTTAACAGAATTATCGTCGTGAGGCTTTTGCTTTCCCTCTTCACAGTCCAAGAAAATTGCAAGTGATTAAGTGAAAATTTAGGGCTTTCGAAAGGCAGTAAAATATAGGTCTGCACTGGGGTGGTAGGTCCTCCCTCTGCCTTCCATTTAATATTTTTCATAGGTCAAATTGAAAGCACTGAACGGAACAGAGGAGGAATGCTGCACTTCCATATATGACACGAGGCATTTCTGTGGCCATATTAATTCTTTGTTGCGTTCTACCTCTTTGCTCCCTTCCAATTAGTGCAGGAGAAGAGATTCTTCCATTTGCCTAAACCAGAAAGAGTGCACAGGCTTGTGGTTGTTGTGTTTTTTGGCCATAGTGACGGGTGGAAAATAAGTTTGCAAGGGACACACACCAAGTGCCACCGAGGCTGAAATCGCCTCTAAAAACTTGGGTGCCACACAGATTAACAGGCGGCAGGGAAGTGGCCAAACAACTGGGGAAGCCACCCCAAATTGCAGCTCAACAAGGGCGATGAAGGCTGATGCCCTTTGCGGAAGCCCCAGGCTTCCTCAGAAAGTCTCACCACAAGGTTTCAAACTGGGAGCCTACATGTGGCAAAAATCTTAATTTTAGGGTAACTTGCAGTGAAACAGGACACACAGGCAACACGCTTCCCCTGTTCTCTGCTCCCAGTTAAGAGTTGCTACAAGGAAGACTGCCTGCTAACAGTTATCAGTTGATGGTTTCCTCTCCTCCTCTATGAATTTATCTTATCCTCCCTTCTAAGCGGATGGCCCTTGCAGCATTTTCTGGCAGCGGACGCTCCCTGACTATCACTGTTTTCGGATGGGATTCAGCCTCTCGCTGTCAAATTCAGGTTGCACAAATGACGCTGGTTTGATTCCCTTGTGCGACTAACCCACTTCTTTCTCACCAGGAAAATGGCAAGGAAATGCACCGATACTTTTTTTATCAATGGCTGCTGCTCCAAGGATTGGCAGGTGCATGCATGCCTCTGCCAGCTGCTGGAGAAAGCCGTTGCCCTTTGCCTTCTGCTTGTGGGCTTCACGTCCAGATTTACTGGATGGCCAATGTGTGAAATCGGCTACTGGACCAGATAGGCCTTGGGGGTGTGAGCCAGCAGGGCTCTTTCCATGTCCTTACGATGCAGAAAATCTGGTTTGAAACCAGATTTGCCGCTTCTTTAATGGCACCCCAAAATGTGCCACTGAAAGTGAAGTTCCTCACCCAGTATGGCAGCCAAGGGGTGGGCCCTGCAAGATTGCTTTCCCTTGGGACGTTAAGACTAAAGGCATGACAGGTTTATTAAATATTGCAATGGAGATGTGCTCATAGCTAACTTCTGGGTTGGTGCTTGAAAAATCCCTGAGCTTTTGGTGGAACTGGAAGGGTTGGGGGCCCAATCCACTGGATGCCCAGACTATTCCAAGGCTACCAACCCCACAATATAAGGGTCTTCAGGAGGATCAAGTCCTTGGGCTAATACAGGGCCGGTGCAGGAGGGATGCCTGCCCTAGATCCCGAATCCTCAATCCTGTCTGTGCTGTTGAGACAACTCCTGTGCAGTGGAACCAAGGTGGTCTATGGGCATGCTTGGTCTGCTACCGCCAAATAATGCATGCTTGATCTTTTACGTGGGTCCATTTAAAAGTGTTGGTGTTGAGCCTTAAAGCATTATATATGGCTGGGGACACCTAAATCTAAAGAGACACCTTAACCTTCTATGAACCTGCCCAGACCCTGAGATTGTCAACTGAGGCCCTTTCTCTGTCTGCCACCTCCGAGGGAGACCTAGAAGGTGACAACTAGAGAACAGGCCTTTTCTGCAGCAGCTCCCATTGATGGAATGCTCTCTGCAGGGAGGCCCAACTGGCACCAACTTTGCCACCTTCCGGTGCCAGGCAATGGCATTTTTGGTTTTCTCAGGTATCTGGACAGCCCCAATGACTGGATGTTTGCATTTTTTTTCACCACTGTGTTTTATTCTTCTTGTGAATCGCTTCAGGGCTTCTTGTTGCCAGAAGGGATTCACAAATCCAAGAAACCGAAACGTAAACCTTAACCACAGTTAACAACATGAAGTGCCATGACTCGCACCAGGCCTCATCCTGCCTCACAACTAAGTTCGATACTGTTATCAAAAGGCCAGCGGCCATTTCTGCTGAGGAGCTACCCCCCAGCAAGGACAGAGCTGCTGTTAAAATGAAGCGGGAATTGTGGCGGGAAGAACCTCGCCTCAGTAGCTATGCCACCTTCACTCTGCTCCAGCCTCCATCAACCTTGGTGCTCCCAGATGCTTTTGGGCAACTCAGTGCTGGCAGGGGCTGATGGGAACTGCAATCCAAAAACATACTGAGGGCACCAGGTTGACAGAGGCCTCTCCACTGTAACTCCCTTCTCATCTAAAAACTTCATCTCACCCAGAGAAATAATCCTCTTCGTTCACTCAGAAAACTGGCCTTCTAGAGTGGGAGAAATAACCAGTGGCAGGTTTCAGCTAAAACCCTATGGCTCCGCAACACAATAAGTATTGGGGGAAATAAACATAGGGTTGTATCTAGACCCACTGAAATTAAAGGACATGGCTAACTCGATCAGTGTCAATGGGTTTACTCTGAATATGACTCACGCTGGATACAACCCATAAAAATGAAACTCTTCTTGTCAGAACCCAAAAGCCTGCCTTCCTTCCTTCCTTCCTTCCTTCCTTCCTTCCTTCCTTCCTTCCTTCCTTCTTTCTCTGTCTCTGTCCAAAACTTCAAATACCACATACATACGTACATATCTCATCCTATTTACTGGCTTCTAAAGAACAACTTCCACCCCCCTCTTCCCACCCCGATTCCCTTTCTCGTTTCTAGGCTCAACCGTAAGGGCTCCCGGTTCAACTGCGTAATTAGGAATAAGACTGGAATCAAAAAGCTGTTCTTAAGCAGGAAAAGTGTTAACACACAAACCCCAACCCAAAAGCTGAGCTGATTCTCGATTAGCTCACAAATGTCCCCCCCCCCCACCACAACCTTCAACTTCAACAGATTAGCTGCAGACTGACCGTTCCTGAAATCACCCGGCGCACCGCTCCGAATTTCATTTAAGCTATGCTCCTGCGCATGATTAAGGAACACCCACACATTGCAACTGCTGAGAGAAACACCAGTGTTTCTCGTACTGAACTCTTAACGTGTGGATGTCCTCTGTCCCTGTGCACACGCTTCTTTAAACACTTGTGTACACGGCAATTAAAAGATTTCAACACTTTTGTATGAAATCACTAGGTTAGACGTTCCCTTCGGGAAACTGGTAGAAACACTGGTGTATCCTGACAGCAATTGCAACGTGTGGGTTTGACCTTTTATCTGGGAAATAAGCCCCCGTGAAATCGTCACGGGGTCAGGCTGTTAATGCGAACCCACCGGCAAGACGTTTTGTGGCTATAATACTTCTAAAGTGGCTTTGGGGCTGCGCTCCTGGTACTTCGAGGTCCTCAAGCAACTCTCCGCTTGCGTCGTAACATTATCTTTGCTTCCCAAAACTCAAGATAGCAATTTGTCCATTCGTTTGTATATATATAAGATATATGCTGTACATAATGTGCGTAAAAGAATACACCAATGAGAAAAGAAGAAGAAGAAGAAGAAGAAACAATACCCAGTGCAATTTTTCTTTTTTGGGAAGGTAAAGAAAAGAGAGCGATAAGAGAGAATTTTATCCCCTCTGAATGTCTAATCTGGAATGGGGGTTTCGGGGGGGGGGAGGGCGGGAACAGGAGGAAAGCGAAGGAGACAAAACCGTGAAGACAAGAGGAGTGGAAGAAAGGAGGGGGGGTGTCTCTTTGCCTGACAAAAGCTGTCAATTACCAGTGTCTGGTGTGGAACGTGTCTGCCTTTGTCCCCCCAAAAGACATCTGCTGCGTTCTGCCTCCTGCCAGTTGGTCACTGCAAGCCAGGAGGCGGCTGGTGAAAGCCGTCTCTGCCTGGCTCTCCGCGCTCCCTATTCAAGCCCGCCGTGTCCTTTCTCAAACCGAAACAATGACCCGGCGGGACGCGGAGCTGAATGAGCAATGGGGGTGGGGTGGAAAAAAGGGGGAGCCTCGAAACAAACAAACAAAAAAAGCAGGCACGGAAGGAGTGGGGCGGCGACGGCACTTGAGGACACGGCTGAAAAGAAACATGCTTCGCCCCCCATGAACGTATTCGTAAGCATGCTGGGAGTTTGTCTTCTTAGGTATCTTGACCACAAAAGGTCGCTCGGTCCTTTCCCTGGTTGCTGTAAGCTCAGTTCCTTGCCCAAATCTTTTCTTCTCTCTCTCTCTCTCTCCTGTTGTGTTTTGCTTTTCGTTTTGTTTTTAAAGTGCGTGTCTTCCTCCTCCCGGCTCTCCACCAACCCCGCCTCCCCTCCCCTCTCAGGCTGTCAATTTCTGGATTGTCTTGTTGTAGTACTGCGTGATGGGGGGTGTCAGGGGGTTCCAGTTGTTGGCGTGCAGCTCAATGACCTCGAGGAGGAGGGACCGGGTCAGCATGGACTCTGAGGGGCACAGCATCTTGTCGCGGGCAATCGCCAGGAGCTCCATCATCATCTCGGGCAGCTGCTCCTCCAGGAGCCGGCCGGTGCTCTGCAGCTGTCGAGAAAGAGAGAGAGAGAATGACAATGGGGTCAAAACGCTGGGCGTTAAAGAGGGCCAGCCCCACCCTGGTGCCACCAAGTCCACCTTCTCTCTCCACCTGGGAAGAAGGAAGCATCATCTCGTTTTGCTTTTCTTTGGGCAAGCTTATACATTTCACCCCGGGGGGCTGCAGCCGGCGCAAAACGCAGCAGTCCGGAGAGGCTCATGGGATCAGACTGCTACGGCTCTGCTTAAAAGAATCGCAGCGCCTGCCAGTGAGCGGCCAGGCTAAGTTCAAACGGCTGGTTTTGGTGTACAAAAGTCCCATACAGCTTGGGACCAGGATACCTAAAATATCGTTTCATCCTTTATATACTGCGCTCTGCAGGAGAGGGATTCCTGCAGATATTTAGTTTATTAATGTGATTTGTATACCAGGTCTCGGGGCGGTTTCGCATCATAAAAATAAAATGATAAAACACAAGATGATAAAACAAGAACAAAACAAACCAGTAACACCCCCTCCCTCCCTCATTAGGGGGTCCAGTTCAAATGATACCAGAATCCAGCCTTTAGCATGGTGGCAACTCCTCTCTGGAGGCAGATGCTTTCTCTGTTTTCTATTGAGAATCTGCTAAAGGCCTTTGTTCAACAAGCCTTTGAAATGAACAGTTTTATCCCATTCTGTATCTGCATTGGTTTTGATTTTATTTTAAAATGTGACTCTAACAATTATAAACATACAACCCACCCCCCAAACACAATTCAAAATCAATTATCAAGATTACTCTGAATCTCCTGACTTCCCCCCATCCCTTCCATGGGTCCAAATGATAATATTTACAACCGCATATCAATACTGGTCCAAATTTTATCCTTCCAAATTATCCATACTTTCCCTTACTTTACAAGTGGTGTTTAAAATCCTGCTACTGCTTTAACCTGCTTACAATGGTCTTGTAAATAAATTATAAACTTTCCCCATTCTTTTTTAAAGTTCTTGTCCTCTTGATTTCTGAGCTTCCCAGTTAATTTTGCCATTTCGGCATAGTCCATCAACTTGGGTTTGCCATTCTTCTCTGGCTGGGGTTGTTTCTTCTTTCCATCTTTGAATTTGTTTTTGTACGCAAAGCCATTTTAATTGTGCTTGTATGTGAGACAGTTTTAACGGCTGGTGCTTTTATTCCCCCTCCCCAGTGTGCTTTTATAGGAAGAAATTCATAAATGGAAATAAACAAACAGTGACATTATTTTGATTCATATCCTGCCTTTCAAACGCAACACCAGGGCGACTGGACGCAGCAACCCTATGGCCCCGTTTGGATATTTACTCTTGCAGGATTACAATTTATTTTATTTACGGCAGCAATACCCAGGGCTGTCTTTAGCATATGCGCCACCGGGGTGCAAAGATTCTCCCAGCGCTCCCCAAATTTTGTTTAGCCGCCCCCAAATTAACTTTTGCTGAGTTTTTTTTGGGGGGAGCCAAGTTGTTGACCTTTTTAGGGGGGGGCAGACTCAAAGTTATTGAGCTTTTTTTTTGGGGGGGGGGGTTGTTCACCTGTAACAACGACGCAGCAGAAAAACTGCTTTTGTTTCTTGGCTCATCGGGACTCATCCATTGCTTTTCACTGCCGCCAATTGAGAGGGACTGGTATACAATAGCTGTACATTTGGCGCCCCCCAGAATTTGGCACCTGGATGCCCCGTACCCCTTGCACCCCCAGGTAAAGATGGCCCTAGTAATACCCCACCTTTTTCTCCAAACAGCTTAAGGTCTCCCAGGTCCCAGTCTATCCACTACACCATTGGGGGGGGGGTGAGGTGAGGTGCAAACGATTATTGGCCAGGCTCTCGCCACCTTCTTTCGCATCCATTGACTGATTTTCAACCATAGAGACCAACAAGAAACCAAAAAAACGAGGGGATCAATCTCCTGGCCTGCGTCTCAAAATGAAAATGTCAGTATTCCTACCTCCATTGCACAGCAAAGGACAGCATCTTCCTTTATGTCCTGAGACTGCAACAACTGTAAAAAATAAAGAAAGCAAAAACACAGAGAGAGATGCCAATTAGAAAACCCTGCCTTGTACTAGATATTTTTCTTCGCTTCCATATTCATCCATCCATTAGACTGGGGAGAAGGGTGGGGAGTACCTGCAGCCTTCTGGAGACTGTTGGACTTCATCTCCCATGAGCCCCACCTGGAATGGCCAATGGTCAGGGTGGATGAGAGCTTAGCCCAGCAATGCCTGGAGGTGCTACAGGTTCCCCATCCTTACTTTAGACCAGCCTCCTGCAACCTTGCACCCTCCATCTAGATGAGCAATAGTCAGTTGTCAGGGACTGACTGGAACCCTGAGGAGTGGGCGGCACTGGGAGAAGCGGGGGTTGGAGACTGACTTGGAAGAAGGGGGTCAATGATCTGGGGGAACCATCCATCCATCAACCTTTTATTGGCATCAAACAGACAAACATACATACAAAACAGAAGCGGATTAATACTTTCACAGTGGCACAGACTATGTTAGAAGAGAAAAGAGAAGACTCCGCTGACCACGATCACATCTCTGGGACTCCTGATAACTCAGACGACTGCAGAATATTACGACGAGAAAAGAGCAAATGTAGGTATTGAGCTACCAATTTGGTAAGCTCCTGGTCAGTCCCCGTTAGTAGGAAACGTAAGACTTCCCTCTCTGGTCTCCTTCTAGGGATACAGAGCTGGTCCAGGAATTGCTGGCAGAGATCGTCGTAAAGTTTGCAGTGAAAAACCATATGAACAAGGCTTTCTACCTGGTGGTCATCGCATGGACAAATCCTCTCACCCTCCACCCTGCCTGAGAACCTTCCCCATAGGAGGTTTGATGGATTTGCATTGAACCTGGCCAACGAAAAAGCCCTTCTTTCTGGGGGCTTCAGTAGAAAATCAAGATAATTACAATTTGTTTCATGTGCCCACGGAAGATGAAAATAAAGAGGGGAACATGTTTTGCTCTGGGGGAACCGAACAGGCGAGAGGCAGAGGCAGGAGAAGCTGCAGGATTGGAGAGTAAAAAATGGGTGCAGGAGGAGAGAGAGAGAGAACAGGCTGGTGTAGAGTCAAGGCCTTCCACATCTCCACCCCTCCTGCTCCACTGTCTCCTGGGACCAGGAGAGGATCGGAGCAGGAGCAGGTAACACACATGGCCTGCTTGCACACAGCTTGGGTGCGCAAGATACATAAGCTGAGGTCTCTGTTGCGACAACTGCCTCAGCGGGTGCATGCCAAGGAGTAGCCGATGTGAGGCTACTACTTGCAAAAAACTGGAAGAGCCAAGATCTACAAACTATAGACGAATGGCAAATGAAGATGCTAGACTTTATGGAACTTGCCGAACTGACTGGGAGACTCTGTGGCTAAAGAGAAGAGACGGCGGAGGAAGACTGGAAGAAATTTAAAATTCACTTGAAAAAGTATTGTAGTATTTAGTATTGCCTAAGGAAGTAGTTATAGGTTTTTCCACAATATTTTTAGGAAATAGGTTAAGTATACATGTTTAAGAAGAAAATATTGGATAAGATGTTAGCCCTTAGTATCTGTCAAAGAAGATTAGGAAATGAAATTCAGATTGGGGGGAAGTCACCTACTGATGTTAAGAGGAAGTTATGTGACTGTAAGAATTATACGTTGTTTCTTTTTTCTTGTTCTTTCTCTCTCCCTCCCCCTTTTCTTTTTTTGGAATGTTTGTATTTTTTATGTTTTATTATGTTAAACTCTTTAATCTTACAAAATGAATAAAATTATATATATATATATATATATATATAGAGAGAGAGAGAGAGAGAGAGAGAGAGTAGCTGAGAGATGTAGGATGGATGGACACGCCTTCCCCATACTTAATAAGTGCACTTTTGACAATAAAGAGCTAATTCCTCACTCTGGACATTCCCTGGGTATTGTACTGCAAAACATGCTGAGGACAACTGGTTGAGGAAGGTTGCTCCAGACCTGCCCTTCTCCATGGCTGTCTTCTTCGTCCACCCGAATGTCCCTAGGGCAGGGCAGGCTGGAGACAGCCATCCCTCACTGCTTGCCTCTTCTGCCTTTGAAGGAAGGAAATGGCGGGAGTCGGGTTAATCTCCTTCATCAGACGAGGAGCGGCCTTTGCTTTTGGGGCTAGAATAACACTGCGCAGAAGATTCCTTGGCACTCCATGTGGGAGAACCACCCAACCGGCAGACTACATTTCCTGGCTGTCTGAAGCTGCGCTAACTTTGTGAGAAGAGGATGTGACTTCATCTGAAGAACCCTGGGGAACACAAAGCACAAGGAAGACACACACACACAACCCGGGTGCAAGAGAAGGCATCCTGAAAGCTCCTCGCCCATCAAGGGATAGGGGGCTCGGTCTGTTTCCACGCATCCCCTATGGGCAGTGCTATGCCATCCATGTTTACATTTCTCAGGAGAGGACACTGGCACGTCACCCCAGAGCAAGGACAAGGAAAGGGAAGTGATGAAAGCAACACCATGTGAGTGACAAAGCCTCTTCCAAGGAGACGGCATTCGGCCTCACTCGCCATCCTTATTGCTTCCCGCCCCCGCCCCTTTTAACTAGACCTGGAAATAGGAAGAGGGAGGGCATTTCCTCTGCCAGCTGGCACGGCATTCCTCTTCCCGGAGCAGCTCACTGTGGGTTTACCGGTGGAGCTGAAACAGTAGCTGATCTGCAACGCTTACAGATAAAAGAGCTGGTGTTGGTGCCCCTGGCACTGCAGAAGGGCCAAGCTGCCACGTCTAGAAGAGGGTCAAATCCTGCCGCTGAGCAAATTACAGAGAGGAGTACTGCATAAAGGTGCTGGACAAGCTGCTACCACACTGAAGGTTGCCTACCCTTAAGGAGGCAGTGATGTACCTCCTGTTTAAGATGTCCTTCCTGACTCCAGAATTTGAGAGCCAGTGTGGTGTAGTGGTTAAGAGCGGTAGACTCGTAATCTGGGGAACCAGGTTCGCGTCTCCTCCACATGCAGCTGCTGGGTGACCTTGGGCTAGTCACACTTCTTTGAAGTCTCTCAGCCCCACTCACCTCACAGAGTGTTTGTTGTGGGGGAGGAAGGGAAAGAAGAAGAAGAAGAAGAAGAGTTTGGATTTGATATCCCGCTTTATCACTACCCAAAGGAGTCTCAAAGCTGCTAACATTCTCCTTTCCCTTCCTCCCCCACAACAAACACTCTGTGAGGTGAGTGGGGCTGAGAGACTTCAAAGAAGTGTGACTAGCCCAAGGTCACCCAGCAGCTGCATGTGGAGGAGTGGAGACACGAACCCGGTTCCCCAGATTACGAGATTACGAGTCTACCACTCTTAACCACTACACCACACTGGAGAATGTTAGCCGCTTTGAGACTCCTTCGGGTAGTGAAAAGCGGGATATCAAATCCAAACTCTTCTTCTTCTTCTTTAGACAACTATCAGCTAGCTGCAAATGTCTGCTTTTGGGGCAAGTGCTCAAGAAGGCGATGGTGCTTCAACACAAATGGAAGCCGATGATCTGGACCCATTTCAGTCTGTTTCCAGGCCCGGTTTTGGCACTGGGTGCTTTGCTTGAGGGCCTTTGTCAGGAAAGAGACAGGGAGAGCACATGCTTTTCAATATCTAGGTGAAGCTGCTGAGATGTGTCCTCAGGGGTTCTGGAACAAGGAGGAACCAATATGCACTGTTTCTCTGTTCCACCTGAGGCAGGAGAGCGGATGGATGTGGGCCAAGAAACCCCCCCCCCCAAAAAAAACTGAATCCATTAAAGACAGGTGCTATGGGCTTCAGGTTCTTGGGTCCATGATTTTGAGAAGATTTTCCAGATGTGATTGCGCTCCCCTTGAAAGAGCAGGTACACATCTTGGGGTTGCTCCTTGATCCAGCTTTGTTGCTTGAAGCTCAGGCGATTTCAGTGGCGAGGAGCGACTACTTCCAGCTCTGGCTGATCTACCAGCTCCAGCCACTTTCGCTTTACCCCCCCAGCTCCAGAATCAGAGGAGGATATATTTGGGCAGTGTGGGATTATGTCCTGCATTCGTGGCCACACAGCAATCCGCAGTGCAGAAGAGGGGCAGCAGTCTGCACCACACGCCGTGAAGTCTCCAGTTCAAATCCTACCTCGACCATGAGCTCACCAGGTGGCTTTAGTCCAGCCATTCTCTCTCTTATCCTCAGCTTTTCCACCTGTGCTATGGGGGTAATAATACTGGGTTCATACTGTGCCAGAGGAGCAGGACCTCCTCCCACCAAGCCATCTCACACGTGGTGGATGTCTAAGTGACAGAGGGCCTTTTCAGTGGTGGCACCTAAATGGGTAGAACTTCTTCCCAAGGGAGACTTGCCTGGCCCTATCATTTATAGGAACCGGAATTAAGATTGCCGGAAAAAATATCAACAACCTCAGATATGCTGATGATACTACCTTGATGGCAGAAAGTGAGGAGGAATTAAAGAACCTTTTAATGAGGGTGAAAGAGGAGAGCGCAAAATATGGTCTGAAGCTCAACATCAAAAAAACTAAGACAATGGCCACTGGTCCCATCTCCTCCTGGAAAATAGAAGGGGAAGAAATGGAGGCAGTGAGAGATTTCACTTTCTTGGGTTCCATGATCACTGTAGATGGTGACAGCAGTCACGAAATTAGAAGACGCCTGCTTCTTGGGAGAAAAGCAATGACAAACCTAGACAGCATCTTAAAAAGCAAAGACATCAGCTTGCCGACAAAGGTCCGTATAGTTAAAGCTATGGTTTTCCCAGTAGTAATGTACGGAAGTGAGAGCTGGACCATAAAGAAGGCAGATCGCCGAAGAATTGATGCTTTTGAATTATGGTGCTGGAGGAGACTCTTGAGAGTCCCATGGACTGCAAGAAGATCAAACCTATCCATTCTCAAAGAAATCAGCCCTGAGTGCTCACTAGAAGGACAGATCCTGAAGCTGAGGCTCCAATACTCTGGCCACCTCTCATGAGAAGAGAAGATTCCCTGGAAAAGACCCTGATGTTGGGAAAGATGGAGGGCACAAGGAGAAGGGGACGACAGAGGATGAGATGGTTGGACAGTGTTCTCGAAGCTACTAATATGAGTTTGGCCAAACTACGAGAGGCAGTGAAGGATAGGCGTGCCTGGTGTGCTCTGGTCCATGGGGTCACGAAGAGTCGGACACGACTGAACGACTGAACAACAACAATCATTTATAGGAGGTTAAGAGTGACTAGCTCAGCTACTTAGGGAGTAATGGTGGTAACAACTAGGTCATGCGGCGTATACATGGATTGGGAAATCTTCTTTTCAGAGGGGAAGGGCCATAGCTCATGGATACAACCCCTGCTTTCAATGCAGAAAATCCCAGGTTCAGTCCATTGCATCTTCAGGTAGGACTGGCAATGACACCCCTGAAAGCCAATGGCAGTCACTCAAACAATACTGAGCTAGATAGGCAAATGGATTGATTGGTCTAAGGCAGCTTCCTAAGATACACACAGACACACGCAGAAGTTTCTGGGTGCTTTTGGGAAAGCAGATAATTAATTTCTCCTATGCCCCACACCTCATTGATGCAGTTCTCTAAACCGCAGCGAGCTTTTACAGCATTGCTGTTTCGGCTGCGAAAACGAAAAACAAACACACCAACCAAACAAACCGAAGTCTCTTGGGTAGCTGTGCTCTTCGTGATAAGTCCTGCAAGGCTACTTTTCCTTTTATTTGAAACACTGCATTGTTGCGGTGCTCAATGGCTGGGATTAAGCACACTCCCATAGCTTTCTAAGAATGGAATCAAACATGAATGGGAAAAAAAAAGTTAAACAAAACACAGATGAGAATGAAATGACTCAGGGAAACACTTCCTGCGGCTAGATCGCAGTTAAACTGTCTGCCTTTAATAATACAAAACCCATGAGAGCTGAAAGGGTTAGTGCAAATATTCCAAAAAGTGCTTTTTTTGCTGCCTCCTGCAAACTTTAAGAAGGTTGCAGTGAACTGGTGGCAGCGATGGCCTGAGGGTTAACTAGCAAAATGCCTGTCCTCATCCCAGCATGGGGATTCCCTGCGTCCCACCCCCACCCCCGCTTCACCACTCCTCAGCCGCCTTGCCAATTCCAGCCTGTTTACTCTGTCCAGTATAATGTCACAATACGGCATCCCAAGTTAAATTATGGAAGCCTTTGCCACAGGATGTGGCGAAGGTCAGCTTTGAGGGCTTCAAAAGCGGATTTGAGAAATTCACAGTGCAGAAAGATCTATCAGTGGCTACTTGCTTCACTTGTCTAAGTGAAACCTTCCAAGTTCAGAAGCAGTAGATCTCCTCAAGTCAAATAAGCTGCTGGGGAACAGCAGTAAAGAGAGAGCCACTTCACTTAGGTCCTGCTTGCAGACTTCCCATTGGCATCTGCAAGAAGCAGGATGCTAGGCTAGATGGCTCTCTGGCCTGATGCAGTCTCATCTTAACGTTCCTAAACGTGTGTGTGAATAATGGTAAGAGTGGAATTCAAACTAGCGCTAAGGTGAAAGGCCCGCCGGCACAAGGATTTCTCCTTGAGCGACAGAATCTTCTTCCCCTCTCCCAGCTTGCCCCGTAAATCTGTCCTATTGCTTCTAACAATCTTCTGGAGCAAATTTGGGGGCCATGGCTGGATTTCAGGCAGGAATCTCTCCTAATCCTACCTAGAGGTGACAGGGATGGAGCCTGGGACCTTCTGCTTGGAAGGCAGATGGTCTACCATTGAGCTATGACCTTTCTTCTCCAAGGCGATGAGAGGGGGAGGAAGTCCTTTGTTTTGCAAGTGGAAGTCGTTCTATCCGAGTAATTATTGAGTGGAATCCTGCCCTCAGCCCTGTCTCAGGCTCCTCTCATTGCTGCGACAGGAGACTCGACTGAGCCGAATGTTTGGAAATGGCTTTTGCACAGTAATCCTGCAGGGCAAAGAGCTGGCTGGCTTTGGTTTGGACCAGTTATATGACTCTTGTCCCTTCCCTGCCACTGTTCCTTCGTTGGAATACGTGTGGAATACGTTTGCCCATAATGCTTTTCATGTGTATCTCTCCATGATAATCATTCCAAGACAACTTTCAAGAAGGGAGAAGACGGGGGTGGGTGTTTTCCCTTCCTTCCTTCCTTCCTTCCTTCCTTCCTTCCTTCCTTCCTTCCTTCCTTCCTTCCTTCCTGTTGGAACAAGCCCTTTGTTCTAAAAATAAAACAAGGGAAACTGGCGGAGAAAGGGCTGTGCACGGTTAAAGGTAAAGGTAAAGGGACCCCTGACCATTAGGTCCAGTCGTGTCCAACTCTGGGGTTGCGGTGCTCATCTTGCTTTACTCGCCGAGGGAGCTGTCGTACATCTTCTCGGTCACGTAGCCAGCATGACTAAGCCGCTTCTGGTGAACCAGAGCAGTGCACAGAAACACCGTTTACCTTCCCGCTGGAGCGGTCCCTATTTATCTACTTGCACTTTGACGTGCTTTTGAACTGCTAGGTGGGCAGGAGCTGGGACCGAGCAACGGGAGCTTACCCCGTCGTGGGGATTTGAACCGCTGACCTTCTGATCGGCAAGCCCTAGGCTCTGTGGTTTAACCCACAGCGCCACCCATGTCCCTGTGCAGGGTTATCAAGTGCTAATAAGGAAAAGGTGAGGAGGTGGCAGCCTGGAAGCTGCAAAACTGGGGCCCCGTTGTCAAACATGCCGTGTGACTCGTCACTGGCCGACCCCGGAGACGCCTTACCTCCCTGAGGCAGGTATAGATGGGGCAGACGAGGACTCGGAAGGGCTCCGCAGTGCTGCTCCTCATGGTGCCGAAGACCTCGCAGAGGAAGGTGATGAAGCCCAGCCAGCGCTCCACGTCGCTCTGCTGCAGCTCTTCCCGCACGGTGAAGTCTTTCTGCAAAATAAGAAGAAGAAGGGGAGGAAGAGACAGGGCTTCAGAATGCGGAGAGGCAAATCTCTTCCATTACAAGTTCCCACATGACCTGGAAGCTGTACACCGGCTCCCTTGGCCAATAAAGTGAGATGAGCGCTGCAACCCCAGAGACTGGACCTAATGGTCAGGGGTCCCGTTACCTTTACCTTTACAGTGGTACCTCTGGTTACGTACTTAATTCGTTCTGGAGGTCTGTTCTTAACCTGAAACTGTTCTTAACCTGAAGCACCACTTTAGCTAATGGGGCCTCCCACCACTGCTGCGCCGCCAGAGCACGATTTCTGTTCTTATCCTGAAGCAAAATTCTTAACCTGCAGCGTTATTTCTGGGTTAGCGGAGTATGTCACCTGAAGCATATGTAACCCGAGGTACCACTGTACTACCCATCTGTGGCTGCATGTTGATGGCGAGTGGGAAAGAAAATAAAAGTGGACACAATTCCTCCTACAGTCTTTTTCACAAACACGTGTACCTTACACACATGCAACATGCACCACAGAAATGCATCCCTCTATGAAGATCCGCCCCATACATAGTAATTAAGCTTAAGAAAATCTCTGTAGGTTGGGGGCTCCCCATCCCTGTTCTAAACCAACAAGTTGGAGAGAGAGAGAAGAGAGAAAGCAAAAGCCTATTGAGCTAATTAGGAACCGATTCCTAGTAAGTCTTGGTAGCACCGCACTTCTGATTGTGAACACTTTGGGCACAGGGGGAGGCAGCCCCGGCATTTTGATGGGATTCCTCTAATGCCACCCCTTACTTAGCCCATGGGAAACAGTGGGGTGAAGATATACTACAGAGCTGCATAAGACAATTCATTTGCTAGGGCACACAACTGGCACGTGGGCAATATGGGTTTGCTCTAAAATGTGGAAACGTTACAAACTCGGACAACGCACAGGCATATTTTAGGGGCTGCGTTCTATGCATGTGTTTTGACTTTTCAGCTGAAAGCAGCAGGGCTCGGAAATGCCGAACACAGGCAGGATTGTGTCCTTGATTTGGCATTTCTTTAAACTCTGCTTCAGAAGGCAAGTCCATATATATATATATATATATATATATATGGAAACCAAACCTTTAAAAAGTGCAAGGCAGGCACGCTTTTCATCTTAACTAACAAATTCCGGGAGATTTTATGTTTTGACTACGGCCAGAGCAATGGGGTTTGTTGCCAGCTCAAATGCTTCAAATAGAAAATGCACCTCTCCATATTTATCACTGGCAATGGGCTGCCATTAGCTGTAAGTAGTTCATGCTGGGTGCTTTAAAAGCTGCTGTGAAGCTGGCCAGATAACTAAGAATATGTGAACTATAACACACCGGTGATCCTTGCTGGCTTTCCGTTATTTTAAGCTCTCCTCGATGCCAATAAATCCCTTCAAAGAAAAGGTTCCTAATAATACAGTTCTAAAACTCCCATTTACCTCGATGGCTATAAGAACGGTCCAGATAGGACTTTGAGAAACTGCATGTTTAGATGCCTGTATGTGCATATATCAGCAACGAGGAGTTCGCATTTTAAAGCAATCCAACCCAGCTCTCACTTCCGGGACTTTTATGTGGATCAGAATGCCACGATCAATCAAACTATGCACTTCACAAAATCCTGTGATGTTGTTTTGGTTAAAATAAATGCATAGAACTAAGACACAGTAGGCAGGAGCTTGGTTTCATTAGCAGTAGCAATGCCTCACGTTTTTATAGCACTCTGAGAGTGTATAAAGTACTTTACATACGTTGTCTCAATAATCCATACAACAACCTTGCAAGGTAGGTCGGTACTATTACCACTGACACCAGAAGACCCCTGCAGGGTCTGAGCAAAGGTCCCACATCCTGTTTCCAAAAAAATGGGCAGCCAGAGGTTTTCTGGGCACCCACAAAATACCGTTTGTTATGGTGGGGTCCGTATAGTTAAAGCTATGGTTTTCCCAGTAGTATTGTACGGAAGTGAGAGCTGGACCATAAAGAAGACTGATCGCCGAAGAATTGATGCTTTTGAATTATGGTGCTGGAGGAGACTCTTGAGAGTCCCATGGACTGCAAGAAGATCAAACCTATCCATTCTCAAAGAAATCAGCCCTGAGTGCTCACTAGAAGGACAGATCCTGAAGTTGAGGCTCCAGTACTTTGGCCACCTCATGAGAAGAGAAGACTCCCTAGAAAAGACCGTGATGTTGGGAAAGATGGAGGGCACAAGGAGAAGGGGACGACAGAGGATGAGATGGTTGGACAGTGTTCTCGAAGCTACTAACATGAGTTTGGCCAAACTGCGAGAGGAAGTGAAGGATAGGTGTGCCTGGCGTGCTCTGGTCCATGGGGTCACGAAGAGTCGGACACTACTGAACGACTGAACAACAACAACAACAACAAAAGTACTTTACATACGTTGTCTCAATAATCCATACAACAACCTTGCAAGGTAGGTCGGTACTATTACCACTGACATCAGAAGACCCCTGCAGGGTCTGAGCAAAGGTCCCACATCCTGGGCAGCTAGAGGTTTTCTGGGCACCCACAAAATACCATTTGTTATGGTGGAGTATAGTGGTTACTCCAGCCTTGTAAATAAGCCCACCAAATTTACTGGCCTGCATTACTGTCCGCTAGCTTGCTGGAAGCCGGCAGGAGAGGGGCAAAGCACTCCGCCAAACACCCCACATGCCTGAATGGAATTCCGTGCTGCCGGGCTAGAGCTTAAACGCAAGGCTAGTTTACTTTTCTCCCCGTTGGGGTAAGCACCCATTCATTTAAACAGGAGGAAGGATGCCGTTGGGAGAAATGGTGTGTGTGTGTGTGTGTGTGTGTGTGTTTGTGTGTGTACCTGCTCTCACTGACCCCATCCATTGAAAACCAAGCCTCGTGGAATTTAGCCGGCCTCTCTCCCCACACAGCCCCATGCATGGTCTCTTGGCTGTGCAAAAAGTGTGACAGAATGCTGGAAACCGGATTGTATATATAGACAGGCAGATACAGATGCCATTCAAGAGAAATCTGTGCATGTCATGAATTCATGCGTTCATGGTTCTTATTACTGTGGTTGCTTTATGCAGCAGATTCTCCATGGCCCGACTGGCCACGTCACAAATAGCTCAGCCCGGCAACCTACGCTTCATGGTGCAAAATCCCCCTTGCTGTTAAGTTTCCCCGCCACCCCCACATTCCCCCCCTTTTCCTTAGAAGCCCAAGGGAGGCAGCCGGAACTCCCGGGAGGCCTCTCAGACAAGTTTGCGTTGCGGTGTGAAAAGCCAGCCTGCTGCCAGATGTTAACAGGGCTCAGATGCTTTGAAAGGGTGGCGGGATGAAGTGGGCTCGGGGCAGGCCTACAAGAGGGCTGCGGGGGGGGGGAGGGGGTTCCTGGATGGGGACCCGACGGTTTAGCAGCCTGTCTCACATGTATGTGGTAATGTGCTCGCGACACCGTCCGAACAGGTTTGCAAGGAACTGCGAGCTCACAGCAATTTGTCAGACAAAGAAATCAGGGAAAGCAAATGCTGCACCATGGAAGTCAAACAGAATCCGTTCCCGAAGTCCGTTCGACTTCCAAAACGTTTGAAAACCAAAGCGCGGCTTCTGATTGACTGCAGGAAACTCCTGCAGCCAGTCGGAAGCCCCGTCGGATGTTTGGCTTCCAAAAATAGTTCGCAAACCGGAACACTCACTTCTGGGTTTGCGGTGTTTGGGAACCAAAACATTCGAGAACTAAGCTGCTGGAAAACCGAAGTATGACTGTATATAGGTGTGTCTGCCTTCTGTCTTTATTGATTCATTGATTGATCGATTGGGATCAATCTATCCATCCATCCATCCATCTCCACCTGTGCACACACATAGCCGAAACTTGAACTTGAGACGAGGTGCCCTTCTACAATGCTGGTTTGTAATTTGCCCTGTTGTGTTGTGGGAAGGCATTCCAGCAGAAGCGGAAGGTGGCGATGCAGCAGAGGGACAATTCCATGCCAATGGCAGACATAACTGTTTCTGGATTGCATCACAGCTGACTGGAGGTGTGGGAATCCTGCGCATGAATGCTCTTTTGTACAGTATAAAACTGCCCTCATGTGCCGCTCCTAGGGATTTGAACGGGTCTCATGCAGATGAAGTGCCCAGAGCGTGAGATTCACTCGTGTGGGTAGGGACACTGTTTTCCACAGCAGGCACTAAAATGCCTGAGGCAGGTCCTGAGAATTGGGGAATCTAGCTTGGACGAAGCGCGGGCCATGCTACTTGCTCCCAAGACGTTCAGATACTCAGCAACAAAGGAGGAATGAGAAGGGGGGAAAGCCCCAACTATTACCAATATCCTGTAAATATAAGCACATGGGAACAGCTGGATCAGGCCAGTGATTCATCTAGTCCAGCATCCTGTTCTCATAGTGGCCAGACTATGAGAAGCCCAAAAGGAGGACCTGAACACAGCAGCCCTCCTCTCACCTCCTGCAGTTCCCAGCAACTGGAATTCAGGAGTATTGCTGTCTCCAATAATGGAGGAAGAACATCACCACTGGGTTTTCCGTTTCGTCTTAATTGGAGAGCCCATATAATCTCTCTTTCCGAAGAGCCCTGGAGAAAACTTACATGCACATCTGCGAAGGAGCAAGCTGGCTGCTGAACATCTCCAACACCCTCGTTTTGACTTCCAAGCTCCTTCCTCTCTCACGCACAAACATGTTCGCTACGTCTTCATTTCAAGGCAGAGGTGCCAAGGAGTCTGGTGGGTGCATTCAGGTCAGCAAAAATTGAGAGCAAGGGAAAGTAAGGGTATGGGCCTCTGTGAGTGTTGGCATTTCCCCTCGCAGCCTTCTCGGCGGCCGCTGGTCTTTCACAGAAGAGACGTAACCCGATGAGGAATGTGCACAAGGACGATCCCGTTGAGTGCGTCCACCACACACCGCTTGCACCCACTTCGTATTTCGCATCTCTTCGTTACGTTTGCCCTAAGCTCAGCCTAGGAAACTGTCCTGTAACGACCCAGACCCTTGATCCATGTTAGTAGCTCAGTGCTGTCTGCACCTGAAGTGAGCTGCCCACGACCTCCTGGAATCTCCAGCCAGCATGGCCAACGGGAGCTGCAGCCCAGTAACATTCTGACAAGCCCACCCTTGGTCTACTACACCAGCTAGCAGTGCCTCTCCAGAGTTTCAGGCAGGGGACATTTCCAGCCCTACCCAGAGATTGGAACACAGGAACTTCTGCATGCAAAGAACAAAGAAGGAATCCCCAAGGGTCCTCTAATCCCAACTCCCTGCTCTTCTACTGAGCTATGGTAAAGTTAAAGGACCCCTGGACGGTTAAGTGCAGTTGAATTCGACTATGGGGTGCGATGCTCATCTTGCTTTTCAGGCCGAGAGAGCCAGCGATTGTCCACAGACAGCTTTCATGTGGCCAAACCACTTCTGGTGCAATGGAACACTGTGATGGAAGCCAGAGCACACGGAAATGCTGTTTACCTTCCCACCGTAGTGGTATCTATTGTTCTACCTGCTGGGTTGGCAGGAGCTGGGAAAGAGCAATGGAAGCTCACCCCTGTTTGTTGTGGGGATTCGAACCGCCGACCTTCTGATCGGCAAGCCCAAGAGGCTTTCTTTACCCATGGGGAGAATTTATAATTTATCTTAAAAACCATTGTAAAAAGTTAAAATCGTTATAAACACTTGTAGTTTAATGGTGAATTTTGGATATAATGGGGATGTAAAAGATTTGGATTATTATAAAAGAAAACAGGAGGGAATGGTTAACAATAGGAACCCACAAAGGGGAGGAGGGAAGTCCAAGCGATTCATTGGAGTTTTGTTTTTATGGTGTTTTCTGGATATGCGATTGTGAAACTTTGATTTGAAAAAACCAAATAAATAAAGAATAAAAAAGAAAACAAGCTGTCAGTGTTGACACCTTAACAAATAATAATAATATATAAATAAACCACCTTTACCCTCTGTTACTAGAGGTGGGAATGACTACATGGCCCATAGTGGCAATAACTAAGCATGTCATGAAATCTGAGGTGCTGTGTTAAATGGCAGACTCTGTTTAGCTGCGGTGACAAAATGCTACGGCAGGTCACATCCTCTGTGAATTCATCTAATGCTGTCTTAAAGCCCCTGCAGGCTCCAGTTACTGGCATGGCAGCTAGTTGTGCAGAATCAGCTGGCAGCTTCGAGTGGGAATGCTGGTAGTGTGGAAAGGACCCCATTTCCAGTTCCAAGTGTGGAGCCCAGAGAAGCACCAGGTAGTGTGGTGTAGTGGTTAGAGTGAAATATAGGGCTGATGCCTTTAAAAACACTTGTAGCCAACCCCTCATAGAACTACAATTCCCAGCACTCTTAAACTACAGTTCCCAGAATAGGGGGTGGGTGGGTTAATGGGCTTTAAAAGTAGGGTGTTTACGCAGCCTAGGTTCAAAAACCCCACTCACACATGAAGCTCCCCAGGAGAACTTGGGCTGATCACTCTCTCCTGGACTAACCTACCTCGCAGGGTTGTTTTGAAGATGAAATGGGGAGCTGGGAGAAAGGTCGTCGGACACAGCCCTTTGGTAGGATACTTGCAAGATTAGGGTGCATTGTTCCCAACAATATTTGTACATTGCTGCAATCCAATTGCGTCTCTGAATTGCAGTGTTCTAAACTCCCATTGTCCTAGGTGCATTTTGCGACAGGGAATTTCATTAGTGCGAGCAGTTTCTGAGCTCTGGGAGCAGGACTGCGCCTAAGATTTCAGATTAAAACTGCAGAGTGGATGGAAAGGAGGATCTTTTTCTGCCCCCCCTCCCTTCCAGACACTCTCTGAAGACTGGAGAAGAGACCCCTCGTAAGAATATTAAGGTGTGTGCAGGGGAAAGACTAGACCAGGGGTCCCCAAACTAAGGCCTGCGGGCCATACAAGGCCTGAGGGATTTGTTTATCTGGCCCATGGCGACACCCGCCGCCTGCTCTTACCGGCGCTGCGCTGCACGGCTGCGCACTTCCAGGCCAGAGGAGCACCGGAAATAGCTTGTGTGCATGCGCAAGCATTATTTCCGGTGCACATCCAGGTCAGAGGAGGTCCGTGCACATGCACACAAGCTATTTCCGGTGCTCCTCTGACCCGGAAGTGCGCCGGAAATAGCGTGTGCGCACGCATATGGGCGCACGCTCCCCCGCTCGCTGTGCGATCGGCGCTGGAGACACTGGCCCGAGGCGCAGTATGTATGCTGACCCCTGGACTAAACCATGTGAAAAATGAACATAACATTTTAGCTGCAGTTCATTCATTTTCAGCGCTTTGTATTCTTGTGATTTAAAAAGTGCGCCTTGACATTCCGTTGTTGTGCCCATAAACCTAGGTTTAAAAGTGCCATTTAGCCATGTCTCAGTTTCTAACGCTGCTGAATTACCTGCGGTGGCTGTAAAATATGTACTGCACCAGCGCATCTGACAGGTATGGAAGATGCATGCACGCAACAGCATTATGAAGCTCCTGCCTTGTTTGTTCACACATTGATGCTCGCACCGAAGGCCGAAAAGTTTTGCAATCCGAAAAAAGCAGGAGAGGATGTAACCAGAAGCAGCAGTGTCCCCTGTCACATGCAAGCAAGCAGGCAGTGGACACCATGAGCTGGAGTTTGCCAACAGACCGCATTCTTCCTTTAAGCTTCACACTCGCAGGGCGTCCATTTTATAAGGCCGAGGTGCCGAGGAGTCTATGGGGAGCCGCCAAGTTTGGAAAGAGAGATGCAGGAGAATCTAAAAGGGTAGAGGGGAGGGGGAGGGAGGGAGGCAGAGGGAAGGTGCGATTCATGTGCACTTATCGGGGGTCTTCTTCCTCTTCCGATACTTTTACCAGGGGTCAGCAACCTTTTCCAGCCGTGGGCCGGTTCACCGTCCCTCAGAGCATGTGGGGGGCCAGACTATATTTTTTTTGGGGGGAAATTAACGAATTCCTATGCCCCATAAATAACTCATTGAGATGCATTTTAAATAAAAGCACACATTCTACTCATGTAAAAACACCAAGCAGGCCCCACAAATAACCCAGAGATGCATTTTAAATAAAAGGACACATTATACTCATGTAAAAACACGCTGATTCCCGGGCCATCCACGAGCCGGATTGAGAAGGCGATTGGGCCACATCCGGCCCACGGGCCTTAGGTTGACCGTAAGCGCAAAATGTCAGCGATGTTAGCCAGTGCCGGATTTACGTATAAGCTAAGCAAGCTATAGCTTAGGGCCCCACTCTCTTGGGGGCCCCCAAATTTTTTTTAAAGGAAAAACAACAACTGGATGTACATTTCCAAAGTATAAGATAAAAAACAACAACAAATAAACTGAAACCTGCATACAGCAACAGTGTTTGTGTTGTGTAGGCTCCTGTGATGTAAGTAATGGTCCCCCAATCATTTTAAGTTAGAGCTTAATAATTATTTCACTATTAAAATACTTCTTCTTAATTGTATTTCAGTTCAACAATTACTTTGATAAAACACATATTTTTGTTATGTGCAAATGGCTTTAGATACATATTAGGTCCATAAATTCACAGAGAGTAGGAGGAGGATAGGTGGGACGCGGGTGGCGCTGTGGGTTAAACCACAGAGCCTTGGGCTTGCTGATCAGAAGGTCGGCAGTTCGAATCCCCGTGACGGGGTGAGCTCCCGTTGCTCAGTCCCAGCTCCTGCCAACCTAGCAGTTCAAAAGCACTTCAAAGTGCAAGTAGATAAATAGGTACCGCTCCGGCGGGAAGGTAAATGGCGTTTCCGTGCGCTGCTCTGGTTTCCCCAAAGTGGCTTAGTCATGCTGGCCACATGACCTGGAAGCTGTACACCGGCTCCCTTGGCCAATAAAGCGAGATGAGCGCCGCAACCCCAGAGTCGTCCGCGACTGGACCTAATGGTCAGGGATCCCTTTACCTTTAAGAGGATAGCAATGGCTTCCCCCAGGATCAGAGGCAATATGTCTCTGAATACCAGTTGCTAGGGATCAACGTAATAAAACATGCCTGCACAGCTGCACTGCACTCAGGCTGTACTTAAATGTATACCTGAGTGCGTGTACACCAAAGTGAAGATGCATATACTCAAGAGATTTAACTTCCTCCCTGAAATCTTTCAAAGCAGAAGCTTACCAAGCTAGAACTGGCCTCTCCAAGGCACCATTTTGGAAGAGGCTTGGGATAATATATTTTAGCGAGATGGTTCTGGGTGAGAGTCAGCAATGCTCCTAGGTGCATTCCATTCTCAAAAGCTCAAAGACACCTGTCACAATTCTCCTTTTTAAAAACTACTGCAGTTTTATTGATACAGGAGACCCACTCTTTGTACTGAAGCAAAATAATTGGTGCGCTTTGCACATATACCTAGTACTGAGGCCCGTTGAATTGGTTGCAGCTATCGTCACTGTTTGTGTAGAATCAATGAGCTGGTTAAGTATGCAGGTACTTCTGAGGAATGATCAGAAATATGAGAGGTGACACCTGCGACTAACGCCTAATGTCCGCAGAGGTAGTAGGTCTTGTGTCTGGGCTGCAGCCCATACATACACTTTCGTGACAGGCTGCGCTTCCATGCAAGAAATCCCCTGTACATTAGAAAAATAGCACACCAGGGAGAAGGGGCTTAGCTTAGGTTTGTCCCTGACACACTAGCTTTCTAACTGCGGGAAGCTTTCTTGTCTGAGGAGGCATTCAGTCACATTGTGCCCATGTGGCTCAGCCCAGATGCAGAAAACAAAGGGAGTCAACGGAAAGACCAAAGCCATGGATATTTGAGGCGGTAGGGCTGTGCGAGCAATTGTAGACTCTTTCCTAAATTCTTTTGGTCGCGAAATGACAGAGGGGAAGAGAACGCGGCAACTGTTTAGTCTGCGAGGGAGGGGGGCCTGACCCAGGAGCTGGGAACGTGCTGCTGTTTGGCTGAGGACTTGAGAGCAACCAGTTACACCTCTCTCCATTCTTACTGCTCCTCTTTGCTTCATCCTGCCTTTGCTTATCTGCCTCTCTGATGTGGCCAAGAGCCATGGACCCTCTTCTGACTCCCATCAATCCCAGCCAGCAACAGCCAATGATCAGGCAAGGTGGGAGTTAGGCAGGACCGCATCAGTCTGCAGAAGGAAAGCCCCAACGCTTGGCCTTTGGGTTCCCGGTCAGCCCTACCAGCAGCTGCGACCTTCAACAGTAGTTTGATGTAGAGACACTAGCAAGCTGTGGAAAAACCTCCACTCGCTGACTTCTGCACACCAAGCCTGTTGTTCAAGACTCTCCATTCTCCACCCAGGCAAGTTCAAACTGCGTTACGGAACCCAAATAAACTGAGATGCCACTTCCAGCTTCCTCGCTGCATCTGCCTGCGCGTTTCAAAAATGCATGCTTTGGAAAGGAGATCAGGAATAACTAATATGGACATAATATTTGATAAAGAAATAAACAAACAATGGGTGAAAACTAAAACCTCACACAGGAAGAAGGAAAAAGGAGAACGCCACTTGCGAATTTATGAATTTACAAATTACTCTATGTGTTAAGACGAATTGAAGTCAATTACTGTAGCTGTGGTATAAGGGATTTTATCAAGAGTGGATTGTATTTGGTTTGAGCAGTAGTTTGGAGGCAGAAAGAAAGGGAATCAGATCTTGAAGTAGAAGCACGTGGGAGGCCACATAAATTTTATAATTGGCTATGTAACTGATTTGCATTTGAACTGGTATTGCTGTAATATGGCATATATTGGACTTTTGTAATTAAAATTAATAAGAAAAATAAGAAAAGAAAAATACTTGCTTTGAGATGAAATTGGGAAAAAGAGTGTTTTAAGAGAATCTGTAGTGGGTTTTTTGTTTGAAACACGCATATTAACACGAATTACTGCGAGTTGCAAGAAATAAGCACAGAAGCTCCAAAACTGGGGTGGGCGTGGGGTGCGACCTTGTGTTTGGGGGCCCCAAAGTGGCCCCCCGGCTCTTCTATCCGGCCCTCCAAAGCTGCAAACTCTCCTGAGCACCCTGCCATCACCGCCAGCCCTGCTCGAGTGTTTCTGCGTCTCCCAGGCTCTGATAATGCTTCATGCTTGCCTGGATAGGGAGTGGCCCAGGGTGGGCGTGTCAAAACTAGCCTAACTCCACAAAAGGTGACTGTCACCTTCCTCGCTCCACCCACTTTTGCCTCTGGCCACTGGTCCACCACTGGAAAGTAGCCTTGCGAGAGCTTCCCTACCTCTTCTTCAAACCCATGGCGGGTGGGTAGAGGAGGCTGCCCCTTTCCAGGCTCCCCTAAACAGTTCCCACCATGTGGATACACAAAAATTCAAGAGAGTGAGGTGCAGGGGCGTACCCAGGATCAAAACTAGGGGGGGGGCAAGCCATGGTCGTTCAGGTTGTGACATTTCAGCACGGAAAGGCGAATGAAACCAACATTTTAGGAAAATTATATATAATTATAGCAGTGCTTTATTACGGTAGTTATTACAATTATTTGCTTGTATTTTTAAATTTTTTTTATTCTAGTTACATGTCTTATACCAGGGGTGGCCAACTCCCAAGAGCAGGGGTCTGCAACCTTTAAGACCAAAAGAGCCACTTGGACCCGTTTCCGAAGGGGAAAAAAAAACTGGGAGCCGCAAAACCATTGCGACATTTAAAACAAATATAACACTGCATTTTATTTTAAAAAATCCGATTTAAATTTTAAAAAATCCGATTTAAATAAAAAAAATCCAATTTAAATAAAAAAAAATCCATTTTTTTTTAAAAAAAAATCATTCATTTTTATCCACCCTGGGGACCACTACCAGGTCACAGCCTGATCCAAGGTGGGTTGCAACAGCATACAAATATTTGATTTGTTGTTTTTTTTTAAAAAAAAATGAGTCCTCAACTGCACACTTGTGTTAAATGTTTGTCCCATGTCTTATTGAAGACTGCTGGCTTTTACAATAATCTTAGTGTCTTTTACCCTTAATATTCCAGACCAGAGGCTATGTTCACCTCTTCCAACCTCCTCTCTTGCTAAATAAAGCACAGAATTGCACCAGAGAAGCCTGTGATGTTTGTGCTGACTTGCATACAGGTGGCTGTAGTAGTTCGTAGTGTTCAAACCTTTTTAGGGGAGTTCCCTGCCCCCTTAATGACAATGGCGATAGATTTTGCACATGAACACAGATCCAAGTTAGGACTCCTCTCTTCCACGCCAACAGGTGCTTTGTCAAGGCTCCCCTAACACACACTCAGGACAGAGGAAAAACTGCAAAACGTCCCGCGGCCTTGCTCCGGGGCGGAGAGAGACGCGCGCCCGTGAGAGCGCGGTCTGAGGCTGCGAGCGGAACCAGGAGCGAAGGAGGCAGCGGCAGGGAAACAGGCGCCGCTTCCTCGACCATTTTTAAAAAGAGGGCTTCCCCCCTCGCCCGCCACCCGCCGCCCCTGGCCCAGCCCGCAGCTGCCTACCTCGTCGTCGCCTCGACGCAGCAGCCAGCAGCCTTCCGAGAGGAACCGCGGCCAGCCCTCCCCCGCGGTCCCACGACCCAGCCAAGGAGTCCTGGCCTCCAGTGCCCGTGCGGGGACGCGTCTGAAGGCCCCCATCCTGCCCCCATCCCGTCCCGCCTCCCAGCTGCCTCTGGATGCCGCGGGGTCCCACATACCCGCCGACCCCGGAGCTCCCCTGTCCGCCCCAAGGCCGCCTCCCACGCTAGGAAGACTCCCGGAGCTGGGCAGGGTTGGTCCTGCCAGGCAGGCTTGGGGGGCAGCCTCTCCCATGGGCACCTGCTTCGGAGGCGGAGGCGGGGTCTTCAAAGTTCCCCCTCCCGCTCACCCAGCTCCATCTCTTCCCGAAGGAGCGTGCGCGCCTCAGGCGCGCTCCCTGCCAGAACCCTCGGCTGAGCTGCACCACCTCTACTGTGTCCCCACCGCCTCCAAGCCCCGCTGCCCCGCTGTTCAAGGCCAGGTGATCCTGGGTACGCCCCTGAGCAGCGCCCTCAGCCTCCGGAGGGCGGGTCGCCGGCCAGCTGGAGGGCGGTCGCTGCCAGCTGGAGAAGTGGGCGGGCGTATCCGCCCCGGAGCCGCGGCAGCCGTGTAAAAGAGCCGCATGCGGCTCCGGAGCCGCAGGTTGCTGACCCCCGCCCAAGAGCCTGTGATCTACTTTCAGCAGTGATCTACCCCCGTTTTTTGGGGTTCAGTTCGTTTTTAGATTACTGACCATATTATGTAAACATCAAATAAAAACAGCTTCAAACAAGAGAAAAACTTCCCCCCCAAACAGAAAGCCCCCAAATGGCTGAAAAACAGACACACACACACACACGCAGTGGCTGGTTGCCGGTCGGCAGAGCTCAATTGTTATTTAGATTTTGGGAGGGGCAGAAAGACCGGTAGTTGAGCTTTTTTTCCTTTTAGGCTGCCGATAACCATTTAATTATTATTATTTTTTGCTTCTGGGGGGGCAGGTGCCCCCTCCTGCCCCCCCTTGGGTACGCCCATGGTGGGGTGTGTCAAGGAGCTGGTAGGCTCCCTGCACCGCTGGGGGGAGGGGGGCCCAGCACAGCCGCATCCTCACCTTGTAGGAGGTCACCTGTTGGTTAGTCCCACTGGGTAATATCGGGAGGAGGTTTATTATCTCTGAGGTGGCTCCGTGGGACAGAGTCTGGCTTTCGCTCGCCAGGGTGGCAACAGGCACAGCATCTTTGCGGGCCCTCTGTTTGCAAGCGATTCCAGGGGGGAACCTAATTAGACGGTGTTTCTGCAGAATGCTTTGAATTATGCAAGCCATCTTCATTACTTTGGGTTAAAAAAGAAACCGCTCGTGCAGTTGGTTCAGACCTTGGTCTACATGCCAAAACGCCAAGCTGAATCAAATTATTGCCTCCACCGATATTGTACATGCTTCCCACCCTCCACCCCCCCTTTTAAGCAAGGTTAATAGAGAAAAATGCTGGATGTTCATTAACAGCAGTCATGCTTCTTAGCTAAGCCAGAAAACACACACACACACACACACACACACACACACACAAAAAAAAAAACACAGAGTCTGCAATGCATCCACTTTCTCCAAAATGTTTATCTATGATCGGTGAATTTTAATTTCCACTTTATAAAACAAAATTCATTGAGAAACACAGCAGACGTTGAAGTGCTTGCTTCAAGACTGCAGCAGAGAGGCTGAGTGCATTTTGTGTGTGTTAAGTGCCGTGTATTTGTGTCTGGCCAGGCCAGGTCCTAAACAACATAGGCGCCACCTACAGGTGGCTCAGGCCCCTACGAAGCTTCAAACATGCCACGTTTTCAGAGTGTGCACTTGACATTCCCCTGTGCTTAGAACAGGCAAATCTCAGCTTTAAAGGTTGAAGCAGAAGGAATGCTGGTGGGTAGGAGAGCAAAAGGGAAAAGTTAATGCAAGCAATGGAAGTGAGAGCTGGACCATAAAGAAGACTGATGCTTTTGAATTATGGTGCTGGAGGAGACTCTTGAGAGTCCCATGGATTGCAAAAAGATCAAACTTAAAGAAATCAGCCCCGAGTGCTCACTGGAAGGACAGATCACGAAGTTGAGGCTCCAGCACTTTGGCCACCTCATGAGAAGAGAAGTCTCCCTAGAAAAGACCCTGATGTTGGGAAAGATGGAGGGCACAAGGAGAAGGGGACGACAGAGGATGAGATGGTTGGACAGTGTTCTCAAAGCGACTAGCATGAGTTTGGCCAAACTGCGGGAGGCAGTGAAGGATAGGCGTGCCTGGCGTGCTCTGGTCCATGGGGTCATGAAGAGTCGGACACGACTGAACGACTGAACAACAACAACAACAACAACAACAAGAACACCACACACACACACAGACCTTCTCAATGCCAAACGATGACAACAAACAGCAAAGTGACTTAAGGCATTGGGTTTGGATGGAGAAAATGCCACTGGGCTTCAGAGCTCCTGGGAAAGTCATTCCCCTCTGCCTCGCCAGTTTTACTGGTTTGGTGTAGTAAAATAATGCCGGGTTGTATCCAACGTATGTCCAACTCAAGAGCAGACCCACTGAAATTAATGGAGCCAAGTCAGACATGCCCATTAACATCAATGGATCTACTCTGAGTAGGACTAGCATTGGATACAACCCTATGCTAGTTTATTGAAAGGTAAAAAGGTAAAGGACCCCTGGACGATTAAGGCCAGTCAAAGGCGACTATGGGGCTGCGGCGCTCATCTCGCTTTCAGGCCAAGGGAGCCGGCGTTTGTCCACAGACAGCTTTCTGGGACATGTGGCCAGCAGGACTAAACCGCTTCTGGCAAAACGGGACACCTTGACAGAAACCAGAGCGCATGGAAACGCCGTTTACCTTCCAGCCGCAGTGGTACTTATTTATCTACTTGCGCTGGGGTGCTTTCGAACTGCTAGGTTGGCAGGAGCTGGGACAGAGCAACGGGAGCTCACCCCATTGTGGGGATTCGAACCGCTGACCTTACATTACACCAGGAAGACTGGAGAGGGTATAACCCTTAAGAGTGCAGTGCCAACACATACCTGACCTGGAGCAAGTCTCACTGAACTCAGTGGGACTTGTTTATTAGAGTTGGAAAGGACCTTGAGGGTCCAACCCCCTGCAGTGCAGGAATCTCAACTAAAGCATCCATAACACATGGCCATCTAATCTCTGCTTAAAGACCTCCAATACAGGAGACCCCACAAACTCCGGTGTCAGTCTGTTCCACTGTGTTTAACACACAGCATCAGTTGACGGAATCAGCTGAGACCCTTAGCCAGCCTTGGCTACCCCCCTCCTTCCCAGTGTGCAGATCGGTCCACACATTTTGTGCATCTGTGTATGTTAAGATCATGGGATCCTATGTGCTCTATTGCCAATGTCACAGCTTAAGGCACCCCCAAATTGCGGCACTCAAGAGCACCTTGGTACCTGAGCCCAGCAACCTGTGTTTCCATTCCTGAAGGATCCCTGGGTCCTTTTAAGCACCACGGAGACACATTCTCACTGCCCTATTAATGGCTTTCAAATGAGCAGTGCTCCTCTTTCCACTGGGAAAGCTGTAAGCGATGACAGGAGTCCCTCTTGACCAGAGGTGGCAACCGATGCGCTTATCTGAGAATCTATGCTTGTCCTCCACACGAGGGGTTTGCAGCTGGAGAAGTGGCTCAGGACGCCGCCTTCTCCTTTATACCGCAAGCCGCTGAAAATAGATCGGATGCAAATTGGTCTGGGAAACTTCAGCCTTGCTTTTGTTGATGGAACCGGCTCAAAGGAAGTGGAGCAAGACAGGCCAGCAAACTCTGTGGGCTGTCAGAGGTCTTCCCTCTTCCGAGACTCCGCATTTCAGACTTGCAGGCACAAAACAAACCCTGTTGTCTCTGCAAAGGGTAACGACCCATTCTAGGGTGGTTTTCAGACCCACAGGACAGGGGTAGGCCTGCCATAAAGCAATCATTTCTAATGTAGCCTTTTTAAAAGTCTGAGGACCTTGCTGGGAAGGGGCTGGGGGGCACCCCTAGGCTGTAGGTGTAGTAGCAGGAACTGGCAAAGTGTGTGGGGATAGGCTTTTCTCTTTCTCTGCCACGCTCCCATCTTTCACTCTTTTCCTCTTCTCTCTCCCACCTTCTGCCCCTTCTCAATCTAACCATTCTCGCTTTCTCTGCCGTTGTTGTTGGAAAAGTATAGGGAGCCACACAGAGGTAGGACAGTGCCACATGCAGCTCATGGCTTGCCCTCCTCCGATTTACACGAATGTCCCCACCAATGGTGAGATCACAGCACCCTCACATGAAAATCAGCTGCCTAATATACCAGCTCAACCACCTCAATCACCCTCTTAAGTTTTTGGCCTCCAAGTGTTGCAGGAGAAGATCTCAGAAGACAGCTGGCAACAGATGAATCCTGCAGCATTGAGCTCTGGTGTCTTATTAGGAGATGAGACTGCAGATGTTGTTTGGTGCAGGAGGTGAGCTTTGGGTGCTGCTAACAAATGTACTGTGAACTGGTAATACACGAAGTGAATCTGACCGTTATTCTTCCCGCCAAGGTCCACATGCTGAAGAAACTGCTCCAAGAGCCATGGCATGCTATTGAAGAAGAGTTTGGATTTGATATCCCGCTTTATCACTACCCGAAGGAGTCTCAAAGGGGCTAACATTCTCCTTTCCCTTCCTCGCCCACAACAAACACTCTGTGAGGTGAGTGGGGCTGAGAGACCTCAAAGAAGTGTGACTAGCCCAAGGTCACCCAGCAGCTGCATGTGGAGGAACGGAGACGCGAACCCGGTTCACCAGATTACGAATCTACCGCTCTTAACCACTACACCACACTGGCTCTCTTGAGTCATCAAGAGCAGTGGGACCTCAGATATGTGGCTGACACTCATGAGTTGGCTCCTTTTCCAACTCCCTAGGCTTGCAAGTTCTTACTCTGTCTCTTGGTCCAAACCTATGGCATTCTGTGAAAGGCACTTATGCAACGCTCTTGAGTTGTGGCGCAGTTTGAACGCCATTGGTGGTGCATGTGTGGGCAAAGGAAGAGCATAGCAGGTGATGATGATGGAAGAGTGATGGCAAGACTGACCAAGCCAAGGACTAGGCTTGCTCAGAGCTATTTTGCTTCTTTAGGGAAATCAAAACAACCAATCTCGCATGACGGCAGATAGGTTTTCCTGCTTGCTGCCTCCGTATCTTGCTCCAAGCAAATGAATGGGAGATATAGGCAAAGCTCCATTCATTTATACTAAGCTAACTAGGGAAAGGGGACGCGGGTGGCGCTGTGGTTAAACCACAGAGCCTAGGGCTTGATGATCAGAAGGTCAGTGGTTCGAATCCCCGTGACGGGGTGAGTTCCCATTGCTTGGTCCCTGCTCCTGCGAACCTAGCAGTGCGAAAACACGTCAAAGTGCAAGTAGACAAATAGGTACCACTCTGGCGGGAAGGTAAACGGCGTTTCTGTGTGCTGCTCTAGTTCGCCAGAAGCGGCTTAGTCATGCTGGCCACATGACCCGGAAGCTGTACACCAGCTCCCTCGGCCAATAAAGCGAGATGAGTGCCGCAACCCCAGAGTTGTCCACGACTGCGCCTAATGGTCAGGGGTCCCTTTACCTTTACCTAACTAGGGAAAGCGGTCTTACGTTGTCTCAAGGGTTTGCAATAGGGCTGTGTCACCCTCAGAAGATTGCCTCAGGCAACTGACTGTGCAGCCAACAGGGTTGCACCAAGAGCCAACACATGCTCACCCAACCTCCCATCAATTCAACATTGCAGCCACCAAACAGATGCCCTCTGGGAGAAGCAGGAGATCCCTTTTTGCCTTGGTGACCACACAACAGCTGGGTGCCAACTTCACCCCCCCCCCCGTGCACTGCCAGTTGTACACTCACAATAAAGACCCCCTTGCTCTCTTAAGATAAGACATTTTTGAACAGGAAAAACCAGAGAGGAAATCATTTTGCATCTTATTTATGCAATGAGAAGGGACCATCTAAGGATAGCCGGCTCTTTCCGGCATTAGTTGTCTGGTGCCAGGATCTGGGATTTCCCAACGCTGCAGCGGGTTAACACCGGCAATAAAACTAAAAGGTTCAAGTTCAAGAGATTCTAGCAGACTGACCTGGATTTAAGACGGCTTGTTCGGGAGCAGATGGCCTTGCAGACTTAATGCATTAGACTGGCTGAGTCCTTCAGCTGGCAAGATTCAGGGCTCTTTTCCTAACTTGGGGCAGGATGCCACCCTTTGAATGACAATGCAATCTGCCCCAGGCCTAGGAAAAGCCAACTGGACAGTGACCCAGGATTGGGTTTCAATGGGAGGGGGGGGGGGAAATAGCCTGAATTTTGTGCACCTCTTACAACCATTTCACATCAAATAGGCACCAGCAACATACTGGCATCGGTATGCAACACAGACATGACGGCCTTCCTTGCACAGAAGGCTTGCAGTCCTGCGGTGCGTTCTGCCAGGGGTCAGCCTGCAGAGGTGGGTACAATGTCCAGAACTTGGGGACCCAAAGGACACAATGTGAAGCTTCGGAGTGACTGCATGCAGAGTTGCCAGCATCCGGGGAAAGGCTGGAGTGACGGGGCAATAGCTCAGCAACCTACCAGAGGTTGCATGCGAGCTTCACAAAGGTTAGCCACGGAGAGATCCTTCTTTCAGGCTTCCCAGAGGCATCTGGTTGGCTGCTGTGTGAACAGGATGCTGGACTGAGGTGGACCTTTGGCCTGATCCTACAGGGCTTTTCTGACCCTCTTGGCTGAACTGGCAAATGGCAGCTTATACAGTATCTCACTTTCCTCCTACCGCGTTGTTGTCGTTTGTCTGTCCCAAGAGACAATGGAGTGCAACTCTGGGAGTCAAGTCAAACCGAAGTGGGCTCCTTGAAGCGCAAGCCTGGGCAGCGTTTCTGGAGGTCCTGGGCTACCCAGATGACAAGACCCCCATATCAGCCTCACTGATATGGTCCAAAGGAAAGCAGAGCAACACATCTGGCACCAGCTTGGCTGCAGGAGTTGCCGGAAGGAGGCGTTAACAGGCATACAAGGCGCCATCCAACCGTCTCAGGGACTCCGCTTCAGATTTGTGTAGGGTTTACTCCTTAGCCTTATCTTCTCCCAAAGCTGTCCCACAAGGCAGTGGGGGTTCAGGATCAGAGTTTTCCTTCTCCTAGATGGGCTACCTTCCCAGGTGGATGAACCCCATCTGCCCCACACTTCCTTCCACAGCACATGCAGAAGCCGCCTTCTTGTCCGTTGGACCCACTCTTGGTCTCGTCCGCTCAATCCGCCAAAGCCTGTCTTCACATGCAGGGAAAGTCCCTAATACACCGAGGGTTTAAGACCCATCAGCTACCCTCACCTGGTTATCCTACCACGCAGCAGGGCAACACCCCAGCCATGCTAATCTGGCCATGCCTCCGCTTGCTGGGTTCTGGTGCCCGTTCCTTGTTCTGAGCACAATGGGCCTTGCTTATCACAGCCTGCTTTGGACTCTCTCTTTTCTGCCTTATCCCCAGAAGCACCCAAGGGAGAGCATTACATAACACGGCAAGGAAACTTTCCGTGGCTGGACGTTGCCAGGATTCGCCCTCCCTTTAAACCCCGCTCTCTGCCCAAGCCAGCAGGTATAAGCAGCCTGTTCCTGAGAGCGGCTGCCGGGCGTTCTTGCCTTAGGCCGAGATTCAGCACATTGCTAGTTAGCATGGCTGGGATTCTCTCGTCTGCCTGCCTGACGAGGCAGGAATCCACCCAGCCACCCAGGCTCTCCCCCCTCCTCCCACGCTGGCTCGGGGTGACGGAAAGGATATTCACATTAGCCGCTCAGACAGGCCCAGCCCGAGAGGTGCCACTGCTCCGCTTACACACCGGGAAAACTTTGTGGAGCCATGTGGCCGGACACTTAATACGGGCTTCTCCGATAGCTCGCTTTATCTGCATGGGACCCGGCGGAGAGCGGCTCCCGTAACATTAACAAAACACAGCGAGGAAAGCCTATCAGGAGATTAGGGAAGAAAAATATGCAAAGGCGGGAGGCTTGGCCAGACTCGGTGGGCCGTGGCGGAACATTCCCAGCTCCGAGCGAAGTCGTGGCGCAGCCGGAGGTGCCTATAGCCCTAATTGATTCCAAGCTTTCATTTTCACCTGCCTCTTTGGGCAGCCATCCAGAACCCCCTTCTCTTCTCCTCTCTTGGCACCTCCCGCCCCTCCTCTGCCCCCATATCTCATGTCTCAAGGGTGGAATTTGGGTGATTGCAGACGCTTGCACACCCTGGCTACCAAGGCGTGTACGAGATAAACACGTCGCTACAGAATTACCCGGAGACGCTCAAGGGTAAAGGACAAATCCCTGGTACCAGGCTGAGCCCAGGAACGCAGTAAGCTGCAGGATTTCATCCCAGTCCACCCCCACCCCCACCCCCCAATTTCAACCGTCAACTATATCTATAACACTTTAATGTGCTGGGCACCTGGTGATTCCAATTTTGTTCAGTCGCACAACACCCCTGTGAGGGAGGGCAAATAGGAAGCGTTTCTGCGTTTCACGGCTGGGAAATGAAAAACCAAGGGGTTGTGACTTTCCTAACGCCATCCACAGAATTCAGGGCTAAGCAGGAAGCTGAACCTGGCCCCAATGCTCTGTCCAGGCCACCAGGATGGACTAGATTCCCCTCTGGGGGCCCTACCTACTTCTACGGCTTCTTTGTGGCCTCCCAAAAAAATTGGGGCTCAGTCCATTGGGAAGTTCTTCTGTGCAAGCCCCAATGATCCACTTGGCCCATGTGCTGGAGGAGTGTAGAAAGATGGCCTGGGAAAGACTGATCTGATTCTAACCGGGGAGGTAAAGGTAAAGGGACCCCTGACCATCAGGTCCAGTCGTGTCCGACTCTAGGGTTGCGGCACTCATCTCGCTCTATAGGCCGTGGGAGCCAGCGTTTGTCCTCAGACAGCTTCCGGGTCATGTGGCCAGCATGACTAAGCCGCTTCTGGCGAACCAGAGCAGCGCACGGAAACGCCGTTTACCTTCCCGCCGGAGCAGTGCCTATTTATCTACTTGCACTTTGACGTACTTGGGTTCAAATCACTGGGCACAAGCTACTCAACAGGGTTGTTGTGAGAATAAAGCGAGAAAGGCCCACACACAGAGCCTGGAGCTTCCTGGAGGATGATGAGGATGTAGACTATAAGGAATAATAAGTAAATGCATTCTTTCTTTCCTGAGGCTAAGAGGCAAGTGGCCTGGCCAAGGTGATTCAATGGGGTCGATGGCAGAGACTGGGATATTATCAATGCTCAGTGGTCGTCTGCTAGGTATGACATACCTGATTATCATTATTATTATCGGCTGATGATGATAGTTATTATTACTATTAGTATATCACCCTTTATCCGCTGATCTCAGTGTGGTCCACAACATAAAATACGTTATAAAAACACAAAAAACAGGAACAAAAGACACAAACCCAAAATTCCCCCTCCTCCCAACTCCAAACACATTTAAAAGGGATTGATCGGCCTGTTTATAAACGTTTTTACCTAACGGTATGAAGGCACCAGCCAAATCTCCTCGGGGAGAGCGTTACACATACGGGGAGCCACTGCAGAAAAGACCTGTTCTCATGTTGCCGCCTTACTGGCCTCTTGTGGAGGAGGCATACAAAGAAGGGCCTCAAATTATGCTTGCAGGTTCCGGGTTGGTTCATATGGGAGAGGAGAGGTGGTCCTGAGCCATTTAAGGCTCTATAGGTCAAAACCAGCACTTCAAATTGCGCCCATAAACTAACTGGTAGCCAGTGCAGTTGGCTTGAGATTGGTGTCATATTCTCAAACCGTCTTACCCTGGTGAGCAGCCTCTCTGCTGAATTCTGCACCAGCTGAGGTTTCCGAACAATCTCCCTGCCAACTTTTTTCAACAACTTTGTGGTTTCCCAGCCCCCACAATCTGGAGGGAAGGAAATACGCATGAACAGGAACAGCCCTATGCATAGCACGTTGAAGTAATCTAACCTAGAGGTTACCAGAGCACAGATGACAGAAGCTAGGCTCTCCTTGTCCAGATTGGAGCGCAGCTGGGCCAGCAGCCCAAGCTGATGGAAGGCACTCAGCGCCACTGAGGCCACCTGAGCCTCAAGCGACAGCAAAGGATCCAAAAGTACCCCCAAGTTATGTACCGGCTCCTTGTTTACGATGGTACCACAACATTTTAAATGCATGGTGCGAATGTGGGCACGGCGTTAACGACCGATGATATGTAACAATGATGATATTTAACATTGGCTCCCAGTACATTTCCAAGCACAATTCAAAGTGTTGGTGCTGACCTTTAAAGCCCTAAACGGCCTCGGTCCAGTATACCTGAAGGAGCGTCTCCACCCCCATTGTTCTGCCCGGACACTGAGGTCCAATGCCGAGGGCCTTCTGGCGGTTCCCTCGCTGCGAGAAGCCAAGTTACAGGGAACCGGGCAGGGGGCCTTCTTGGTAGTGGCACCCGCCCTGTGGAACGCCCTCCCACCAGATGTCAAAGTTGAAAACAACCACCAGACTTTTAGAAGACATCTGAAAGAGGCCCTATTTAGGGAAGCTTTTAATGTTTAATATACTATTGCATTTTAATATTCTGTTGGTTTTCTGACCGACGGTCGAATAAAGAATGATGATGATGATATTCTGTTGGAAGCCGCCCAGAGTGGCTGGGGAAACCCAGCCAGATGGGCGGGGTATAAATAATAAATTATTTTTATTATATAACAATGAACGAAGCTTTTGAGTTCACAAAAGGAGAGAACTGTTTAAACCGTACTCTTGGTACCGGTAACTCTAAAAAAAGAAAAAAGCACGGACCATTGAGCAACGGTTTGCGACATGCGATACTTTCACCAAGCACTGGTGGGTTTTAGCATCGAGGAAGATATGGCCAAAGAGAACATTCTGGATTGTTCTGTAACCTGCTCCTCGCATGCCTGGAATTCCAGTGTGACTCGGGCCAGCTCTGATTACAAGGCTGCGCTCCCTACAGGAATTTGCTGCCTGCCACTCAGGTAATACTGCTGCACACTGAACCTAAGGGAGCTAAAGCACTATAAGGCATTGTGGGATGCCTGGCTAGGCCGTGCACATTTGTGGAAAGCGCACGTCGTTGTCAAGGCTCTTTCTCATGTGCTGACAGCAGTATTCCCCAACCTGGTGCCCTCCAGATATTTTGGAATGCAATTCCCATTAGCCTGACTAGGGAAACCACACATCCAGATAAACCAGACCAGCAAGCCAAGATGAGAAGTGTGAACAAGGGCTACAGTATATGTGCCTTTACACAACCTATGGGAACTGGTAATCTCAAAAGCAGCTCTGCAAAGTGGACTGGTAGTATCCCCATTTTACAAATGGGGAGGAAGAAGCTGAGGTAGGATTTGTGGCTGAGGTGAGATCTGATTATGATGATGATTTATTGAATTTCTATACTGTCCAAGGGCCACAGGGTGGTTTACAAGAGAAATTAACAACTAAATGATAGTTTGGTCTGACGATGCTATCAAGAAGTATCCTCTTCAGTTTAGGACACCTGAACTTCAGGACCATCACAGCAAAGCTGCTAAAATCTCATGGATGTAATAGAGGTGATAATAATCCATGATTTCATTGTTACTCCATCCAACATGAAATATAGGCTTTCAGTTAGATTCTTTGGTCTGCTGAGTTTCTTTTAAGGTAATCGTTTCATTGCTTTACAAGAAAATATAATTCTGTGTGCTTCATCTGAAGGAGAGTTCTGGAGAACTGGAAAGCTTGTTCACGTGGTGGCATTTTAGTTGGTTGAGACAAATGCGCCAGTCAACTGTGATCTTCTCAAGTGGACCAAGACAACCAACTACCGCTTTTGCGCAGCCTGTAAAAGAAGCTTTGATCAAAACTCTGAAAATCTTGATGTTCCTCTCTGTGAGAATTTCCCGATGCGAAAAATCTAGCAAAACCAGGCGGAAAACAATGCACTTTGAACCCAACCACCCCTTGGTTGGACATCCTGCCTTTGAATAACAAAGCCTTCCATTCAGGTAGAAAAGTATCCCTCTCCCTTGCTACGGGTTCCCAGCTTGCAGAATAGCATCAAGGACAGCTGCACGGGAAGCCATTTTGACTTCCTTTGCTGGATTCTGTCTGGCAAGTGGTGCATTTGACGGCGCACCTTCCTTCGTAAACTCCTGCGAGATCCACAGATGAAAAGCATTCTGCGATTGTCGGGTTTTTATTATTATTAACAACGCTACTACAAACCAATCACCTTCACACAATCCTCAGGGGAGTGATTCTCAATCTGTTACAGCAGATAACTTGTTCACTCACCAAAATAACTCATCAGACCTTGATAAATGATGGAGACTTCCGTGATCCCCCCGCCCCCCGCCTTCTTGCGGAGCACAAATCATAAACCATAAAGACCTCGACACTGAGGAAGAAGGAAGTTGTAAACCCTACACTACAAAGTTAAATGCGTTTGCCTGTCTGGGTCCTTTAATGAAGCTGTTCCATTTCTATTTTATAGCTTTGCATTTGTAAATATTGTATTCATAATCACAGGATCCAGGTTCCTGGCAAACGTTTTGGTTCAAGGCCTGATCCAAAGAGAGGGTTTTTTTTTTGAATGCCTGAGGCAGGAGACACAAATGTTGTACAACCTCCCAATTCTCATTTTGGAAAGGCATGTTAAGGAGCACCTCTGGTGCCCCCATGTCGATTCGTAAGAGAAGGAAATAATTCAGTTTTTAATTATTTAAATTAAAATAATTAAAAACATCAAGCACCAAAACCACGTCTGTCTACTTTAAGATGAGATTTAGAAACACGTACATTGGGAGAAAATGTGCATTTTAATGCATTTTATAATAAAAGTATTTTATGAATTACTGTGCGGATTTTAAATCAATCGATCAATCAATCAATCAATCAGTTTGAAGTAGAAACAGGAAGGAGCGGACTTAATGAATGAACACATGTGAACTTGACATGGTCCAGAAACAGACCGATAGGGTATGGCATAAATTATATCACGCACTACTGCGGAGAGAAATAACTCAACCGTCGGCTGTCATATTTGGTGGTGATGACCTTGTCTTTCCTCATTTTACATTTAGTTCGTCCCTCCGAAGGGGATATGGAAGTCTGGAGAATGGAACAGATGTTAGAAAACCGGATTCCGTGAGCTGTTCAGTACTAAGTGAAGAAGGCCTGCATATCAGATGCTGACTGGGAATATTAATGTTATTACGCCTAAATCCCACCTTTCTTCCAGTGTGGAACCCAAGGCAAGCGTACACATGGTTTTGAGGGGGCCTCCTACCCAGGCCTATCAGCCACATGCGTCTTCCCAGCCCTCCCTCCAGACCACACCCACTTTTTAAAAGCCACGCCCCTCAGCGGTCCTGCTTTACACCCTGCATGTCTTTGAACTCTGGGTGGATGGAGATGGATCTGTGAGATGCCCACAGAAACTCTGCTCTCACCTGTGGCTCCTAGAAGCTGCCAGCATGTGACAGTGGCCGCACCCTGGGAATGCCTTCGACTGGCCGGCTAGACCAGGTGAAGGTAGCCAATGGGTCTCTCAAACCCTTGTTGAGTTAGGGACTTCCCCTGAATGCAAAGACAGGGTACGGTGGATGGATCAGATGAGGCAAATAGTGAGTCTATTGGTCAAGAACAGGAGTTGGCAAATTTTTAAAGCTGCGGGCCAGTCCACTGTCCCTCACACCTTGTGGTGGGCTGGAGAAGTGGCACTGGGGGGGGGGGAGCTGGAAGAAGAGGCGAGGGGGGTGAGTAGTCCTCCTTTCCACCCCCACCCCTGTGCTTACCTTCCCAGGGGCTGACATTGCCACCACCACCGCTGCTGCTGCTTCTCATGGGTACAGCAACAGGAGACCAAGAGCAAAATGATATGAGCTTTTAAGTTTGTATACAGCTTTATTATTGTTATTGGCTACACCTGCATAAGGCTTTATAACTCTTGGTTAGCTTTTAATGCGTTGGCAGTGTTTACATGCTAGTATGAGCACTGTGCCATAGTATACTTTCTATGCCACGAGATGGAGTACGTTTTTCTGTTTTACTATTCTTCCATTTCTTGCAGTTGCATCTGAATTTCTTCATACTCATTATGTTATTTAGTATTGTCGTGTTTATTGTTTTGCAGCCTTAAATTTATCACATATCATCTGCTGAAGAAGTAACACCAAAACAGTGACTTTATCCGGAATATTATATTCACTAGTTTCTTCACTTCGGCTTCGCTGGAATATTATACTCACCATGTTGGATTAGTAGAGACTATTTACACGCATTATATTTTGTTATATTGTTAGGAGGAATTTCCCTTGGAATGTTTATGCTTAATACTAAAGCTCTTTAAAACTCATATCGTTTTGCTCTTGGTCTTTTGATTCTTGTTTTTTGATTCTCGTTCGAGTTGCAACACAGGGGCTCCCCCTTTTGACTTGCTTCTCATGGGTAGGCAGAGCAAGCTCGCCCACTGCGATATCTGGCAAACAGGAGCACCAGTGGGGCGGCGGAGGAGGGAAGATGAGCAGCGCGAAAGGGCTGGCTCCAGAGAGGGGCTGCTTAAAATGGCGCTCAGCCAGCTTACCCCAGTCCCCTTCCTCCTCTAGACAGGGCAGGGAGAAGCCTGGAGGAGGGAGGGAGGAGGCTCCGCCGCAGTGTGTGGGAGGGAGAGGGAGAGGAATAGAATGGCGCGCGGGGGGAGGAATGGTGCAGCCCGAACAGAATCCCCACGCCGATCCACAGACAATCCGTGGGCTGGATCCTGAAGGCAATTGAGCCTGACCCAGCCCGTGGGTCTTAGTTTGCCAACCCCTGGTCAAAAAGGGATAGATGGGGCTCGTCAATCTGGGAAGATAGCCCATCTAGGAGAAGGAAAAGGCTAATGAGTGACCCCTAAAGAAATCTGCGGACGGTTGGATGGCGCCTCCTCCATTGTCTCTCAAGAGGATGCCGACAACAGTACTAAGCTAAAAATTATATATATGTTGCCCTGCCCTCGTTCGCTCCTGGCCCCTCTCACCCCTGGCAATACGTGGCCCCCAGGAAGTTGCTCAGAAGAGAATATGTCCCTTGGATCCCTCTCCAGCTTCAGGCCATATCTTGGGTTGTGTCTCAATCTCCTTTTTCACACCTTCTTCGTCTTGCAGCATCCTGTCAATAACTGCATACGGATCTGGCAGTTTTAGTGCTTCTCCCCTGACCCCACCTCCTCTCCCGAAAGGTATCGCATCCTTCTGTTTGATGTGTTGTTAGGAACGGTTGCTAAGGAGAGAAGGGTTCTATTACAATCCCAGTGATGCCCTCTCTATTAATATACTTTGCTATGCATACTTCAGAAGCAGACACCTCTCGGTTATAAAGAGCACACAGATTTCAACAGAGGAATACTTTAACTTAGGTTACATACCCAGAGCTTGCAGGCAGCCAATTAACGTCCCTCCCTCCCCACCCACAAACACACTCCGGCCAATGCAACTGCTGGTATTTATAACAATGGTCGCCAGAAGACTCCCAGGGGGAGTATCTTTCAAACTCCACAATCACAGGTCTCCCTCCCTCACGTTCTTAGAAAATGGAATGGATTGCCTGTTCTCGATGGCGTTACACTCCCTTGAAGGTGCGGACACACAGCTTGGGGTTACTTCCACATCCTCAGTGGCACCAAGTGCCTTCCATCAGCTGCGGCTGGTGCCTCAGCTACACCCTTTTCTGTGTGGGAACGTTTATATAATATAGTTAAACGTTCCTTATTTAAACCTGCACAGCGGCAAACGGCTTGCTGACTCGTTTGAGTCTTTCGTCCTTTCTTGTTTGTCAATCCCTTTATCCCCCTCAAAATAAAGATACACATGAATCTGATTAATAACTGAAATAAAATAATTTACTGACAGATTCATTCATGCACATATTTAGGTTACAAAACTGGAGAAATAAACTATATAAACTATCCTAGTGAGTCTCTTAACACATCTTTAAGCAGCAGCAGCCTAACCGACCAACAGACCAAAAACTAAATGACACTACGTGACAGTTTGTCCTCCCTTACAATGTTGGACTTGACTGACATCACCCCACAGTCTGCACTGGGACAGCCTAGCTTCTGTCACCTAAGCTCTGGCAACCTCTAGGTTAGATTACTGCAACACATGGGGCCACCCCTGAAGACTGTTTGGAAACTTCAGCTGGTGCAGAATTCAGTGGCCGGGTTGCTCAGATATAATGGGTTCGAACATATGACACCCATCCTGGCCTGACTGCACTAGCTGCCAATTAGTTTCTGGGCCCGATTCTGAGCATAGCACACCATGTATGATGGTCCACTATCATGTGCGTGAGGGGGAGACACACCCCTTTTCAACCCAAGGGCCTGCTTTCTGTCATGGCCAACCTTTCTGAGGGCCACATATGAAAGGTGATGGACCACTCTCCATTCTCCAACCAGGCAAGGAAGAGGCATTTTCACAGTTTAAGGAGGAGTACAGTGGTACCTCTGGTTACGTACTTAATTTGTTCTGGAGGTCCGTTCTTAAAACTGAAACTGTTCTTAACCTGAAGCACCACTTTAGCTAATGGGACCTCCCGCTGCCGCTGCGTCGCCAGAGCACGATTTCTGTTCTTATCCGGAAGCAAAGTTCTTAACCTGAAGTGTTCTTTCTGGGTTAGCGGAGTTTGTAACATGAACCGTATGTAACCCGAGGTACCGCTGTAAAGGTAAAAGGAGTTACAAGAGCATAGCAGGGCCAGTGAAGGTGACAGGAGCCAGCAAGTCATAAATCACACCGGGCAAGTTGGAGTCAACTCTTTATGAGCCAAAGCAGGCTCTAATGAGCACAGCATCTCATCTCTGCCAGGCCTTCGCCCAATGAAGCAGTTGTGGTCCCTGCCTTCCCACTGCTGCTGAAATCCCCTCCTCTTCAGGGTCTTTCCCAAGCGATCTGAGACTGCACCTCCATGAAGCTAACTTCTCCTCTGCCCTCTTCATCCCTCTCCTAGTTCTGGGAGACCAGGGGAGAGGGGAGCTTGTTGCAGTAGGAGGGGGAGACACCCTGGCTTCTTCTCCAACCTGGCTCATCTCGGCCTCTCTCCTCCCTTGCTTCCACTTCTGGTCTTCTCTCTGCCACCAACTCTCCCAGCTCACTAAGCTCTGTTATCTCTTCAGCTTCTACCACCTCCTCCTCCCAGTCTTCTCCCACTGACCACTCATCAACACCCCACTACCAATTCTTAGGCTCCGAGCCTTCTTCCCTTGGGGGCTCCCCAGCTGGTTCCCCTCCCACCTTTCCTCTGCATCCAACCAGTCCGTGGCAGAAGGGTGCAGCCTGGGTAGGATTTAGAGGGCCAGGCAGACGGTCTGGGGGACCGCACATGGCCCCCAGCCCTTAGGCCCCGCAGCCCTGCCAGTGCTTGAGTGTGTTAGGCCCTCTGCTGAAGCTTGCTGCGAGACTGGTTCTTGCCAGCCTGCCTAAGCCTTTGCAGCCATTTGCTTCTGAGTCCACAGGGCCTTCTTTTAAAAACACGAGCATCTGTTAGGCCCATATGTGAGGGGTTCAGGTCCACCGTTCCTGCTCAGTGGCTGGACTGAGAATTCAGAGGCTTTAGCGGTAATGAGGATAGATGCTTATCCCTATTTATCACACCCTTGCACAGCCTGGCAACATCAGGCTAAAAAAGGTCCTTCACCCTTTGGGGATAATGCACAGGGCCTCCGCAGAGGCTTTATCCTGAATTCAATTCTGCCTTAATCCCTAGTGAGAAGGAGGTGAGAATTTAACCCCTGCTGCTGGTTCCTCCTAGCCAAAGCCTGTTTCGTGTTTTACCGGGAAGTTGGCAACAACTCGCACTGATGACAGTTTTATATTCAACCTGGAAATGCTGGTGATTTGAGGTCCTCCCCCAAAACCCACGTTCCCGGAAATTTTTTAGTTGCCTTGTCTTGTTTTTAGTTGCCTGTTCTCACTGTGTCCAACCAGATGCCCCAATTTGAGGCCTGTAAGTAAGGGCCTGAGCACAACAGTACCCTCCGTTTCTGTGTATTTCTGGCAACTGGTATTCAGTAGCCTCTGAATGCTGAGGAAGATAAGCTACCTTACTCTATGGCTCTTACAACTATCCTGAGGATTCCAGCTCTCATTAAGAAGAAGTCAAGTCCCTAGTCCTCATGGATGGTGAGGCAAATTGACGAAGTTGACAGCGAGCATTTCTGGCACACTAAAATGGGTGGCTTAACTCCTCTGTGCAGTAAACTGGCACGCATACTGTCCTCACAACTTTTTGTTGTTGTTAATCGTCGCAAAAAACTGAAAACAGGAAAGGGCATAACTTAGGTACAGCAATACCTGGCCGTGGTCCCTTCCACCATGTTGCAGCAATTGTTGCTAGTCGCTGGATTGGAAAGATGTTGGAATGAAATTTACTGCATGCAGTGCATTAAAGGGAAATATGTTAAAAATGATGTATAGATGGTACATTACCCCAGTCAAGTTGGCAAAGATGTATAAGATTGACAATAAGTGTTGGAAATGTAAAGAAAAGGTTGGTATCTTTTACCATATGTGGTGGGAGTGTAAGAAGGTAAGAGCTTACTGGGACATGATATATAACGAATTGAGGAAAATGTTGAAATATACATTTGTTAAAAAACCAGGAGCTTTCCTATTGGGTATTATAGGCACGGACATTAAGAAGCAAGATGTTAAACTTTTCCAATATGCAGTGACTGCGGCAAGAATTTTGTTGGCACAAAGGTGGAAACAGGAAGAAATACCGACAAAGGAAGATTGGACAGTGAAATTAATGCAATATGCAGAATTGGATAAAATGACGGGAAGAATCCGAGAACAGCGGTACCAGAAATTCGTCAAAGACTGGTCTAAATTTACAAACTATTTGAGAGACAATGATACTCAACTGAATACGTTTATAGGACTTCAAGAAGCTTTGTAGACAAATGTAGAAATATTATTGTAACTATGAATTTTACAGTGATTAATATACATATGATATTTTAAGCAATGATAGATTTAAGATGTATAGATTTAAAAGATAGAAATTTGAAAGCTATTTGGAAGGTCTGAGGGAAGTCACGGCTATGATAGCCAGAACGGATGAATATATGTGAACTTATTTTTTATTCTATGTAGATGTTATAGATTAAAACAATAAAAAATTATTTTTTTAAAAAAGGAAAGATGTTGGTCTGACCCAGACAGCTTACGGGTTGCATCTATGCCCATGTGCCAGGTCTGAGGGCATCTCAGCACTCTGTACGTGCCAAGGTCTCGCATCTTACCCCAGTTAGCTCCCCAACCAACAGGACCTGGCAGATCTATCAGAGAACCTCAGAAGTCATCTAGTCCATCCCTTGACCCCTTGCCAACTGTTGTCCTTCTGCAGAAATCTCTTGAAGGTTTCAGACTGCAGATGCGCTGTGCAAATGCATGCACTGCTCCACAGCCCAAAGAGCTTTATTGCAACCAGTTTCCAACAAGCTGTGCCAGATGGTCATGTTGAGAAGACGGCGGGGCAATGCCCGTCCCCAAACAGAAACCCTTACCTACTGCTCCTGTGCTTTTCATGCCCCTTTGTTGAAAAGCAGGGGGCATGTGGCAGCTCTATCAAGGAGACTTAACTGGCAGGACATTAAGATTGAAATGTAGATGTAACGTGGAAGATAAGTTAGACTGCTGATTTAGAATTATGTTAAGTGTTAAGGAATTTGGAGATAATAAATTAAGATAATAGTTTAAAAATGGATAGGATTTTTTTGTAAAATAAGGTTTATATAATGTAAAGAAATTACTAAAGATGTGAGACAATGAACGCAGGAAGGGCAGATGTGAGGAAGTCAATCCACAATGTTAAGGAAAGCAGCAACTTAAAGGAATAAGTTTCTGTTTTTATTGTAGTTTGTTTGTAATAGTTGTATTGTAGTGTATTTGTTTGTTGTTTGTATTTTGTTGATGTTTTGAAAAAGTTAATAAATATATTTTTAAAAAAATAATAACTGGCAGGACAGTTCAGGGGCTTTTAATCACCACCATCATCATGAGGCTTGGCTTAGCCCAGGATCCTCCGCTGTTGAGCTCCACTAACATTTAATTAGTCCAAAGGAATTTGTGCAGGCCCAGAACAGAAGGGAGCAAGTCAGTGCACAGTCCGCACCAGAATAGATCCCGATCTCATTAGCCCAGGGGTAAAAAGGAGGACGCAAATACACAACAAGCCAGGAGAGGAAGAATCTGCACCATGCCCCGCCAGAAGGGAAGCTTGGACCCGATGTCTGAATCATGTTGTTCTACCCAACTGTCTCTTCCGTCATGTTACTACAGCCATCTGTTGCAGTAACGCGGTAAACACACACAGACAAGAGAGTGGGACTCCAGCTAGCTAACCCAAGATCGCACCCGATGTGTGGTAAATCACAGCTGCCTTCCACCCGGCGGTGCTCAGAGATTGGGCCCAGGAAGCAAGCGAGGAAGGGGAACCTTGTCGGAGACACTCCATCGCATGAAGTCGCATGCGACAAATCTCTCTTCCTTCCACAGGCTTCGTGCTTTGCTTTCACAGTTCCAGGTCAACGAGAAAGTCCGGTGTGTTATAAGGTGGAGAAGCATGGTTGGAGGGCCTGACAGTCAACACAGACACAACCAAGGCTCAGAAAGAAGCAGAGTGCTGGCCTACACTCAGGCATTGCAAGGCTAGGAAACAAGTGATAGGAAGACCACCAGCAGATTCTTGATATCCACATACCTGTTGCAATATCTTGAACAGCAAAAAGAGGACGCTATGACGATTCTCATTTTAAATACCCCTCCTACATGTAGGCTATAGAAGCTGGGATCTATTGCTGAGCGGGGCAGGAAAAGAGAAGAGGAAAGCAAGTCTTCATCTACCAGTTATGCCCGTGTCTCAACCAGAAAGTATAGCCAGAGACATTTTGGCAAATATTAAAAAAAATCCACCCGGACAGAAATTTTACCCTGAAAAAGAGGACGTGTCTTGGAAAAAGAGGACACATGGCAACTCTGGATTCTGTATGCAAGCCATGCCACTTTACCCTTGCCTGCTCTCCTATGGTGAGCCACAACTGCTCCATGTGCAAACGGCGAATTGGGGAGAAACAGGCACAGCTACGTGCCTTGTGTTGCCCCACTCGCTTCCAGTAACAGCAGGCAACCAGTGCTGGTGCCCAGTTCCCTCCTGCAGGAGAGTCAGATGCTGGATCCATTTGCTAATGCTGCTTGCATGCGTTAGAGAAGGTGACCATTATTGTGAGCTTTTAAGGCTCTGCAGGCTGTTAGTATCAATGCAGGCTGTTGATTGGCTCTAAAAACCCCAAGATTCTGTTTCATTCAAATATCCCCAAAGTTCCGTGACCTTTAAGCGTCAAACCATGAATGGGAGGAACCTAGGAAGGGAGGCATGTAGAGAAGGGGTGGTCCTATGCAAAGAGAGGCGGGCTCAGTTCTCAGCCGTTTTTGTGTACAGTGGTACCTTGGTTTAAGCTTGGTTTTTGAACAACTTGGATTAAGAACACTGCAAACCTGGAAGTAGGTGTTTTGGTTTGTGAACTTTGCCTTGGAAGCAGAACATTTCGCTTCCTGTTGAGTGTGTTGTTCCATTTGTAAATTGAGTCCCCCGCTGCTATGGGAAAGCATGGCTTGGTTTAAGAACGCTTTGGTTTAAGAACGCACTTCCAGAACTGATTAAGTTCGTAAACCAAGGTACCACTGAACTTCTATGGGACAGAGTAAACAGGCTGCCATTCAGATAAAATGCGGCAAAATTTCCTCTTTCGTTGACCAGGAGTGAAGTGAAACAAAACCACAGTGATGTCCCTGTGATGGATCCCACAGTGCCAAATGACTAAGAAGTAAAACCTCCATTAGAGTGAATGGGACTTCTTGGCAGATGAAAGTAATGGACTATATGGAGCTTGCTGAACTGACTGGGAAACTCCAAGACCAGAGGTACGATGCGGTGGAGAAAGATTGGATTAAATTTAAAGTATATTTAAAGAAATATGCTAAAATCAGTATTTAAAACAAGCAGGAAGAAATAATCAGGCTGCAGATATAGAAGTTAGATAAGATGTAGTAATAGATGAAAGAATTTTAAGGATATTAAATAAGATAAGATGATTAGTGTATTAATATGAGAATAGAAAAAGGTAAAGAAATTACTAAAGATGATTTACAAGGAAAGCAGTTGGAAAGGATCTGAGGAAGTCAACCTACAATGTTATGAAGATAGATAGAAAGGTTTAAATAAATGTTTTTGTTGTGTATTTTGTCATATTGTCTTATTTTTTATTGTTTGTAGTGTTTTGTTTGTGTTTTGTTAAAAAATTAATAAATTTTTGAGGGGGAAAAATAAAGTGAATGGGACTTCTGAGTAGGCATGTATAGCAATGAGCTGTGTGTTCATTCAGTGCCGAACTGACCCATGGATCTGCCACATTTAAAGGAAACTTGCACACCTGATAGGCACAAAACTGGGACCCTGCACTCAAAATACCTGGCTGGTTGCCTGAAATCAGGGGTGGAGAGCCTCCAGGTGTTGTCAGGCTCAGATTCCCATCATCCACAGCCAGCAAAACCAGCAGTCATGGATGATAGGCATTGTAGTCCAATAACAACCTAGAGGGCTACCGGTTTCCCCAACCCGGCTTTAAATTACTGTGTGAATTGTATCCCTCCTGAATTCCCTGCATCCATCTTGCCATCACCGCACAGCCCTTCCTGTCCTGGGTCCTGTGAGAGTTTTGACCCCCTCCCTCCCTCCACCTGCCTCTTTTAGCCTCTTCAGGCCACCAGATTCACACGCGATTTCGAAATTCTATGCAAACCACCTTCAGAAGCCGCCCGTCTGCTGGGCCTTTCATCCTCAGGGCAGGTATCCAAGGCTACCTATCCTGCCCTGCCCTCCCCCAAATCTAAGGAGGCCGCACATCGGTTCAAAACACAAGCAAAGCCCCAAACCACAGAATCCGTAGTAGAGATCCACCTGGTCTTACAGTGAGACGAACATGTGCCTTGGAGATATCACACAATTGCTAAAGCGGGCATTCAAAATTGAACGGGAGGTGGGCAGCGCCTATAAAATTATATGAGTCCGTCGTAACCATGAAACACTTGTAAACAAACACAGAAATGCTGCTCTGGGTTCTCTCTCTCTCTCTCTCCCACCCCCACCCCCCATTTATGCTTTCATTTTTCTAAAATTAATTGGGTGAGAATGGAACGAAGGCGGCAGCTCAAGCATGGTCAGAACTTACGGACTTCTCTCTCTCTCTGTAAGCGACGGCATGCCAGCGGCAGCAGCAAAGGCAGCGGCTGCGATTCGCCTGGTTACCTGTAGCATGTTGAGAAGGAGGCTCCGGAACTTTGTGCCTTCCACCATGAAGAGCGCCATCTTGTCGCAGAGCTTGGCGGCCATGGAGGCAAAGCTGCGGTCCGTCACGGCCTTCTGGTAAATGGTCCTAACAATCTCCCCGAGCATCTCCTCGGAGTTGGTGGAGTTCTGGGCCTCCTCCATGAAGTTGGTGAGCTTGGAGTCCACCCCGCTGCTGTTGTTCCTCATGCTGTTGAGAATTTCAATTAGTTTGTCCATTTTGTTCTTTTGAGGGCTGGTGGACTCCGCGGCCACTTCGTCCTGATCCGTGAAAAGGGAAAGACAAGGCATCTGTTATGCAAGGGAAACATGGAGCGGGGTGGGGTGGGGGCGGGGAGAAGAAAAAGGGGGAAAGAAAAAGAAAAAAAGACAGATCAGCACAGCTGCACCAAGCAAACAACAAGTTTGGAAGCGTGGAACGAGGCCTATGCAATTAAAGTATACATTAAGCATGCTGCGAAAAATCTGAACCTGCAATGAGGAGCACCTTAAGTTTTGACTGCTGCTTGGACACAACATCCGAGGGCGTGTCTACACAGCACACTGAATCCCATGTAACTGTCTCAACTCAGTTGGGGCAGGGGCATATAGCTCAGGGGCTAGATCAGGGGTCAGCAACCTTTTTCACCCATGGGGCGGTCCACTATCCCTCAGACCATATGATGGGCCGGACTATATTTTGGGGAAAAAATGAACGAATTCCTATGCCCCACAAATAACCCAGAGATGCATTTTAAATAAAAGGACACATTCTACTCATGTAAAAACCCGCTGATTCCCGGACCGTCCGCGGGCCGGATTGAGAAGGCGATTGGGCCGCATCCAGCCCCTGGGCCTTAGGTCGCCTACCCCTGGGCTAGATGCAGAAGGTCCCAGGTTCAATCTCTGGCATCTTCAGGTAGGACTAGGAGCAGGGGCAGAGGCAGGGTGGGTGGGCCGCCCTGGGTGTAACCACTGTGGCAGGGTGACAAAATGAAGGGCGGCACTCACTGTGGGGCCTGCAGCGTGCCCAAGCCACGCGTCTCTCCTGGGAGAGACATGGTAGCTTAGGGGCGCGCAGGCTCCGCGCTGCCCGAACGGTCCACCCGCTGCCTCCCTCCCAGCTATAGGGCGGCTTAGTGGGAGGGGGCAGGCAGACTCCTTGGAGGCCCAGCGGAGCGTCTTGCCCTGGCTGGCCCTGCCCCCACAGGCGGCTGGCCCCACCCTTGGGCATAGGGTACGCGCACCGCCCCAGGTGCCCGATCGGCTTGCTCCGCCGCTGACTGGGAGACAACCTTGTCTGAAACCCTGGAGAGCCACTGCCAGTCAGGGCAGACAATTTGGAGTTCGAAGGACCAATGGCCTGACTCAATGTAAACCCTGTGTTCCTGTGCTCACCAAGCAACTAACCAGAATGGCTAGGCTCAGATATGCTGAGCTTCCGAAATGGAACAGCATGAAGTGCCTATTCTGGGAATGAATCTTAAGGAAACCACAGCAATCAAAAGATAAACCTATTCCAAGCAAACATCTGGATAGGCCTCCGGGTCCAAAACTCTGCAGCCAAATGGGCCACTTTTTAAGGGGCGGGAGCTCCGTGCTTTTAAAAGCCACCTGACAGAAAGAATGGAAGGAACGCAGCTATCCCAAGATCACCATGAGATGCTGTTGAAAAGCCACACATGTTGAATTTCTGCCGCACGTTGCAGGCTAAGAAAAGCTTTCTGGCGGAAAGAGGTGTTCGGCAATGGAACAGACTCCTTTAGGTGGTGGTAGACTCATTGTCCTTGGGAGGTTTTTAAGCAGAGGTTGGAGCTGCCATGGGTGCTTTGGTTGAGGGAAATTAGCACAATAAAAACTATCTTTCCATAGCTGGTTTCTGGGCACATGTCTGTGGCAATGTTTTTAAACAGGAGGTGATAGATGGGGTGAATATATATTGTTTTGTGGGTATTAGTCTTCGTAGGCAAAAGCAACACACAGCATAGAATGACACCTAGTGGTAAGACGCGGCATTAGAGGACACTGCGCTGGACCTGTTAAGGCACAAAACCAATGACATATAGCGACACCTAGTGGCAACAGCCTTCCTAATGCAAAGAGAAGACAGAGGGCAAAAAGGAAATTCCGCAACAAGCACTTTTTTTCTATAGGATCAACTTTCCCCGAGTTCCATAGGACTCAACTCTGAACATAAAGCACATACCCTGGAAAAAGCCAACTAAAACATATCAGTGGTGTCATTCATTCACACACACACACACACACAGTCATACCTCATGTTGCAAACGCTGCGGGTTATGTTTTTTCAGGTTGCACTTGCGCCGAACCCAGAAGTACTGGAACAGGTTACTTCTGGGTTTCGGTGCTCGCGCATGCGCAGAATCCCAACCCGCGTGTGCGCAGAAGTGGCGCTGCGGGTTGCGAACGTGCCTCCCGCACGGATCACGTTCGCAACCCGAGCCTCCACTGTATCTGTGCATATGTCAATATTGCCCATGTGGGTTTGAACACAATCCATCACAGTCCTTTGTGAAGATGAAAAATATAGCTGCGTGATGAAAACAACACATGATGTTCCCAGTAAGGAGAACTACTAAAATGGACATCCCAGATTGTGGCTCGGAGCCACAATATTCAGAGATGTCTGTGCTGCAGGATGCTTATTGCAACTTGGGGGAAGGGTCGGCTCCCTGGGGTTTGTGGTTTCTCAATGCCAATCCACACTTTTCCTCTCCTCCTTCTCCCCCCTGCCCATGGCTTCCTTCCCCTGCCACTGGGACAGAAAGACCCCAAGCTCTGGCTCGTGCCCATGCCATCATCACATTAGGCTGGCACAGCAGCACCCCCCACCACCCACATAAAGGGGCCCATAGTCTGTGGGTTATGCCAAGGTAAGCCGCCTAAGGAAGGGCTCGGGCATGATTTGTTTGTCTGCTAACCTCCTAGCTGTGTGCGCTTATTTTTAATCTTCTTGGAGGAACAGGAAGTTGCTGCATTCCCACTGCACTGCAGCCATATAAGCGATGATGAATGATGTCAGTGAACACACAGCATTTATGCAGCTAAGAATCCACAAACGCGACTCTCACTTTGAAATGGAAGGCTCTCTCTAGCTGCTTCCACCCTTTCGCACAAGAAGTGGCTCACTTTGCCTTTGGGGGGAAAGAGCAAAGGATACACCTGCAGCGTTTCTAGTCCTCATGATGCAGAGTAAAGCGTGCATGCTAAGCCAGTTCTAAGAAGGGGCCAGGAACCGGCAAAGGCCTCTCTGAGAGCTCCAGAGGTCAGAGGGCAAGGGATTTTGCCCTGCCCCTTTCTCCAAACAGCTCAGCCCTCCCCTGTGAAAACTGCTGGGCATATAAGTGCACACCTACATAACAGAAGGGCAGCTTCGTCCCACTTTGCTGTTCGAGGCAAAACAGAAAGTGCTTCCCTGCCCTGCTGCTGCCACTGCAGGCCGAGAAGCGGGAGTCACTTTCAGATGAGATCCTGCCCAAAATCGGCACCGACGCCGGCGCTGCTTCTCCACCAGTGGTGGAGGCAGCAGGGCAGGTGGGGCACCCGCAGGAGCGCCACTCCTGGGGCTTCTGCCACCCGAGAAAGTGGCTTCCCCCTACCTAACATCTGGGCTGGGGGGAGGAGGAGGAGGAGTTAGGATTTGATACCCCGCTTTATCACCACCCGAAGGAGTTTCAAAGCGGCTAACATTCTCCTTTCCCTTCCTCCCCCACAACAAACACTCTGTGAGGTGAGTGGGGCTGAGAGACTTCAGAGAAGTGTGACTGGCCCAAGGTCACCCAGCAGCTGCATGTGGAGGAGAGGAGATGCGAACCTGGTTCACCGGATTATGAGTCTACTGCTCTTAACCACTACACTACACTGGCTCTCTGGGGCAGGGGGGGGGGCTGCGTTTCAGTTTTCTTCAAGGGGCAAGGGAGTCACCTTCTCTTTTAGCCTCCTGCGTAGTCTGTCTTTGGAAGACTGGAGCAAGTTGATTTTGGGCCTCTCGCTTATCCGCTCGTGGAGGCTGTCTTTCCGCCTGCTCTCCGGGTCCTGGAGGTTCTGCGGCGACTGCCTGTCCGTGGCTTCGCTGCCGCGGTGCACGTCAAGGGGGATGTGCACCGTGCAGACGGAGGCGTCCTCGATTTTCAGGTTCTCAGTCTCTTTGGCATTTCTGTGCGTCTCCTTGTCGTTGGGCGAGTGTTTCTGGTTGTGGTGCCACCGCCGGTTTTGGCTGTAGCCGTGGTGGCCAGGCCGGCCTGCGGAGTGCGGCGCTTGGCCTCCCTGCGAGGGCTTCTGGTGTTCCCTGTTGTGTTTGGCGGTGCCCTGTTGATGTTCTGTGTGCTGCTGAGACTTGTTTCCGCCGGGAGCCCGTTGCCTCCTGCAAAGACAAGCAGAGGGGTTATTGATTTGGTCCTCTTCCTCTTTCTTTTTAAAAATGCTGAATCCGTTAGCACACTTTCCCCCATTTGTAATTACATAAATAAATTGTCACATTACCAAAACCTCAATACAGATACCTTAAAAAAATACCAAACAAATGCCTCCCCCCCCAATGGAGCAACAATAAAACTCCCAGAACATTTGTAAAACTAAGCAGGGTCCGGTATGGTTTCAAATGGGATGGAGGAAGGACATGTCAAGATTCCTGCATTGCAGGGGGTAGGACTAGATGGAACCTGGGGTCCCTTTCCAATCCCACGATTTTATGATTCTATAAACTGAAGACAAAGAGCGTAAAGAAATTAATATTACAGCAGGTCGAAAGCAGCACAAGCTTGGACATTATCACCGAATTTCTTGCTCCGAGCATTATAAAAAACACCCGTTTCCCCATAAACCTGTTCATATGTATTCTTTTATAATAAGGTAGCTTAATCATAGTCCGATGGACCAAATCTTCTCGATTCATTCAGATATAGTAGGAATATATAGTAGTAATGTATGGAAGTGAGAGCTGGACCATAAAGAAGACTGATCGCCGAAGAATTGATGCTTTTGAATTATGGTGCTGGAGGAGACTCTTGGGAGTCCCATGTACTGCAAAAAGATCAAACTTATCCATCCTTAAAGAAATCAGCCCTGAGTGCTCCAGTACTTTGGCCACCTCATGAGAAGAGAAGACTCCCTGGAAAATACCCTGATGTTGGGAAAGATGGAGGGCACAAGGAGAAGGGGACGGCAGAGGACGAGATGGTTGGACAGTGTTCTCGAAGCGACTAGCATGAGTTTGGCCAAACTTCGGGAAGCAGTGAAAGATAGGCATGCCTGGCGTGCTCTGGTCCATGGGGTCACAAAGAGTCGGACACGACTGAATGACTGAATAACAGAATAACAACAAAATAGTAGGAATATATATTATCCCCCCATATCAATTTTTAGCTATTATAAGGTGAACCATTATTTCATGATCATTTCCCATAATATCATCTTTCAGATAACCAAGCAGATATATTTTAGGTTCCAAGGTGATATGGTATCCTAATATATCAGCGATATCAGCCTGAATGGATTTCCAGAATATTTCCAATGGATGATAATTCCGGAAGATATGCATGGGATCCGTTTTCTTTTGGTCCCTTTTTGTACCTGCACCTGCATTTGGGAACACCCAAGGGCTTTAGAGGAAGTTCTGCCTCCCAGACATTAATGACAGAACTCACCAACAGTATCCTACATTATGCTGACAAGCAGTGTATGGGCTTTACTCATTTATTAAAAAAACAAAAACAAACACCCATCTATTGCAATTTCATTAATAATAATAATAATAATAATAATAATAATAATAATAATAAACAACTCAGGACAGTGTTTCTCAAACTTCGGTCTTCAGTTTTTGTTGGACTACAACCCATCATCTCTGACCACTGGTCCTGTAGCTAGGGATGATGTGTGTTGTAGTCCAACAACAGCTGGAGACCCAAATTTGAGAAACATTGATGTAGGAGGTTGGAAGGCACAGAAGCTAGGAGGGTGGCAGGGCAGTTTTTGGTGGTGCAGCCTCATCTATGGGGCACTGCCCCCACAAATGACATCTCAAAACGCCAACTGAAAACGTTCTCGTTCATTTGGGCATGCGGCCTGTGATTTATTCTATCCTGGGCAACACACATGCCCATAGAGATCTGTTTGTTATGCCTATGCTGTTCAGTGTTGTTGCCGTCCTTGTTGTTTTAAAAACAATTTATTTTGTGGAGGCGTCCTGCACTCCGAATCAGAGGAAGGATGGGGCAGGAAAAAAACAACACCCGACAGGCAAACGAAAAGACAAACAAGCAAAGTGGCACCCCAGAAAATAAGATATTGCAACCCCCCCTCTGCAAGATGCCATTTATTTCATTTGTGAATCGCTCCCCCCAAAAATCCTGAAGCGTTTTAACAATAAAACGTACCTAAAAAACAATTTCAAGCTCAACACATGTACAGATTGTATCCTGTTCCAAGGATTCTCTCCTTTTTTTGGCGTGTGGGGTGGAGGAGGAGGAGGATGTGCTTTAAATGTGCGGCACGTCCACAGTCTGGGACAAAACTCTCCACTCGAGTGGCTTGTTGGAAAAGGGAAAGGCTTTCATAGACGCCAAAAGGATAACAGAGACAGAGCCTGTCTGATATGGGGTGATACATGCAGCGGCTAATTGCACAGCAACACAGGGAGTCTCCTTATACTCCTCATAAGGAGCACCCTGGGTAAGGAGCTGTATTGGCGCCCCTCCTGCCCCCTTGGCAAGGAAAGCGCCCAGGTGTCAACAGGGGCTCCCTAGCTAAAGAAACGCACACGGCAGATAGTTAACTCAGCACTGCCAAAAGCGGACACTTACGGTCGTTTCTACGACTCCAAATACCCACAGACACCAGTCCAGCGTGCTCACCCGAAACCTTCTCAGGCTTTGCCTGCCTGCGTCTTTGCTGCCTGCAGGTATTTTGAGCCGGCGCAATCTATTACCAGAGCTCAAAATGTCCGAAACTGGTATCGCGATCTGAAAGCCATACTGGTTTCAGACCATTTATCAATATATCGCCCAGTTCTATTCAGCCATAATCCGGAGATGCTGGGGACTTGAACCCGGGACCTTTGGCATGCAAAGCATGCACCCTCGACTAGAGAGCTACAGCCCTTCCCTTCCTGCAAAAGCTTGAAGTCGCAGCCCAACCCTAGAGGCCTTTGTTGTCTCCTAGATAAAATCTAGTACAGAAGTCAACGATCCAGTTTTGCCAAACCCTGCGAACGAGGCAGATCTCTGTCCAGTGTTGTCATAACACAGTAACTACCTCCAAGCACTACAATTGCTTTTACAACCAGAACAGCCCTGGGGTTAGGCCACCGTCATGACATACCCCTCGCCACAAAGATTGCATCTCTTATATTTATTTAAATCTGGGGTTAACCTACAAGCAAGTTATAACCCTAAAGTGATCGTTGGCTTTAGGGCTGTGATCCAAGCCTGCTTACTCGGAAGCAAGTGCCACTGACGTCAGCGGAAGGGGCTTTCGGTAAAAATAACAACAACAACAACAACAACAATAATAATAATAATAATATAATTTTATTTATACCACGCCTTTCCCCGCCAAACCGGGCTCAGGGCGGCTAACACCAATAAAATCACAACAAAAACATAAAACAATTCATTAAAATACAGATTAAAATACAATTTAAAATTAAATCTAAACTGCAGCCTCATTTTTAAGTAGCCCACCAATCACACCAAAAGAACGAAACATCAGGGTTAAACTGAAACCAACCCAAAGGCTAGGTGGAACAGCTCCGTTTTGCAGGCCCTGCGGAAAGATGCCAAATCCCGCAGGGCCCTGGTCTCTTGTGCCAGACTGTTCCACCAAGTCAGGGCCAGTACTGAGAAGGCCCTGGCCCTAGTTGAAGCCAACTTAGCATCCTTGTGGCTCGGGACCTCCAACAAATTATTATTTGAGGACCGTAAGGTCCTACCCGGGACATACCAGGACATACCAAAATCCGTCTGTTTACGGGTCTAAGATATTTTGGTTAGAGGAAGAGGCTGATTGATGATACAGTAAATAAACTAGACTAAGTCACTGCACCTGTGCATTTGCAAAGATGTGGAGTTCTTGCTCTCTTGCAGTACACATCTATGTCCTAGGACCACGCGGCCATTTCAAATGGGCTTGCAAAAATTCACCCTCTCATTGCTTCTGCGTGTGCACCCCTTATCTCTTGCCTGTGCTCCCAGTTTCCCTGCCTCTCCATCTAACTCTTCCCTTTTGGCTGTCTCATATCACAATCCCTGCCTTTGTTCCCCTTAGGAGGAGCAGCCTAAGGGGCCCCGGCTCGTGTAGGCAAACAGAGGCCCATTTACAGTCACAACACACTGACCACAGAGACTATGTTGGTGGCGCAGAGGTGCCGCCTTGTAAAAATCCAGCATGGATGCCTTCTCTGACACCCACGGTGCTCGGCCCAGTCTACCTCCATCGCTCAGCCTGGACACTGAGATCCAGCGCCGAGGGCCTTCTGGCAGTTCCCTCACTGTGAGAACTGAGGTTACAGGGAACCAGGCAAAGGGACTTCTCGGTAGTGGTGCCCGCCCTGTGGAATGCCATCCCATCAGATGTCAAGGAAATAAACAACTATCTGACTTTCAGAAGACATCTGAAGGCAGCCGTTTATTTATTTTAATTTATTTAATCATTTTTTTGATAAAACATCAACCACAAAAGACACATACAACAAAAACCATAATGACAATAACACAATTTGACAATTCAGATTTGAATACACTGATATACCTATGACTACACCTTTTTAAACAATATTTTCCACCTCTCTCTCCTCCCCCTACTTCCCACCACTATCCGCCTTATCGAATATTTAAGCGATTTCTTCATATTTATCCATTCTTATTTTGCGTCGCAATTCATTCGTATGTAGCTAATCTGTCCATATTATCAATCCATGTGCTCAATGGAATCTTTTTTTGCGGCTCTTCCAATTCATCAAATCAAGTGTTTTTGCTTCTAATATAGCACGGTACAACAGGCAGTCCTTTTTAGGGAAGTTTTTGATGTTTTATTGTGTTTTTAGTATTCTGTTGGGAGCCACCCAGAGTGGCTGGGGAAACCCAGCCAGATGGGTGGGGTATAAATAATAAATTATTATTATATGATGATGATGATGGAAGCCTTGCGGTTCTACCATCTATCACCAAACACTTCTGCATATAACCAAGACATTGGCCAGTATGATACTGTTACATACTCCTCTTGGTAACAGCCACTGGGGCAGCTCAGCCAGCCCCACCTTTTCCCCATATTCCATTGGCAGTGCATGTATATAGGGGGCACAGGGGACAACACACTACTGTAGAACGGAACGTCCCTCTTTTCATCTGAGTAAGGATGCGGTGTGTGCAGACGTAGCTAGGCTGCGAACACTTATAATCCTTGTCTATTGGCCGTGCAGGCAGGGACGAAAGGGGGCTGCGGAGTCCACAACATTTGGAGGGTTCTTCCCTTGAGTCCTCCCCTCTTTTGTCTTGCTACTCTGTTGGGGCTTTGCTTCCTCCTTCCCGAGGATCACTGTCCTCTTTAAGATCAAAGCACCATCTCAAGCCCAGCCAGAGGCACGTAAGATGTAGCTCTGGCCTATGTGACACAAAAACAGCTCGGCCAATAAATTACAGAGCCTCAGCAGCAGCAACAAATCCCCACGCACAGTACGGTATAGATTTTGTTGCTGATGCATGGTTTCCCAATGCACACAGGAAGCTGTCCTATCAGAGGTCAGAGAACTGCTCCATCTAGCTTAATCCTGTCTGTTCCCACGGACAGTGACCGTCTGGGGTCTTAGGCAAAGGTCTTCTCCATTTCCTGTTGCCTAAGCATCTTAACTGAAGTTGCTAGGATTGAAACTTGAACCTTCTGCACATAGAATCATAGAATCATACAGTTGGAAGAGACCACAAGGGCCATCCGGTCCAACCCCCTGCCAAGCAGGAAACACCATCAAAGCATTCCTGACAGATGGCTGTCAAGCCTCCGCTTAAAGACCTCCAAAGAAGGAGACTCCACCACACTCCTTGGCAGCAAATTCCACTGTCGGACAGCTCTTACTGTCAGGAAGTTCTTCCTAATGTTTAGGTGGAATCTTCTTTCTTGTAGTTTGAATCCATTGCCCCGTGTCCGCTTCTCTGGAGCAGCAGAAAACAACCTTTCACCCCCCTCTATATGACATCCTTTGATATATTTGAACATGGCTATCATATCACAGGTGAGAAATGCATGATTCGGAGAGGGTAGTTGAATTGCTGAAGGCAGACTTTCTATTCATTAGAATTGGGTTTTTTGGGGGGGTATATTTGGTTTCCAGCCCTCTGCTCCAACCGCTAGGCTGATCTGCTCTTACTTTTGCTGTTTCTGCATCACTCAGAGGGTGGTTACGTGCCACGACGCATGTGCGTAGATTCTGGAGAACAGCAAACGGGTTTGGTGTGGAGCATTCCCCACCCAAATTACACCATACTACTACTCATTTTGCATCACAGAGGTCTGAAAAGCTAAGGGCACTTTCCTCTTGTCCCTTGCAAAAGGAAGCTAATGGGGGGGGGGGGGAGGAGAGAGATTTGTGCCTGCAAATGTACCCCAAAAGGGTGTCTTGCATCCTCTCACTCATCTTGAGACACCACAGATTTCCAAAAAGGGCACATTATTGTTGGTTGTAACTCAGAAGATTTATAATAATAATAATAATAATAATAATAATAATAATAATAATAATAATAATAATAATAAATAACAAAATTGAAGGCCATTTAAGTTACAGAGGAGCCAGGATTTGGTGCATCTCTGAACTGTCTACTTTTGCAGTTCCATGTTATGTTGTCTGTTTCAAATTGCATTAGATTAGAGCTGTGGGCAAATGGCTTCTCAAAAGTCTCCATCCTATTAGCTAACAGAGAAACCAGGAAGCCCTTTTCAACAAATTTCTTCAGGAAGGTGTTTTTTTTTTTAAAGTTTACTGGGAATAGCACAACTTATTTCCTTTCTCACCTATTGTGGTGGAGGCTGTTGCCCATTGGAACTGGTAGGGTGGAAAGCTGGGAGGCCAACAGTAGGTGGCGCTAGAGTCAACTAACTCTGGTTTTGTCCCCATTTTCCTCCCTGCTGAATTCTACAAAGGCAAAACTGAGGCCAGGGGCAGAGGAAGCTGACAACCCATGCCACCTCCTAGACTGGATGTAAGTAAGATGAAGAGAGAGGTGGTGCCCATTACGTTGCTGACAATTTCATGGCATCATGACCTCCTTTTTCCAGGAGAGAAAAAACGGAAATTCTCAGTGGTTCTCAGGGGGGAAATGTCTCCTGTGAAATTTCAGCTCAGCTCTAATTAAAATAGTATTTCAAAGCTTCATTGATTTCTTAAGCACTCACGCCGTTTTGCAAGGGGAAATCCCAATTAAAATACGATTAAACATTTTTCACCTGCAGCTAATGAGCTGATCACAACATGAGCCGATTCTGTTTTGGACTGTTTCGCTGGAATTCCATGTACAGTTGTACCTTGTGTTACAAACGCTGCATGTTGCGTTCGTCACGGGTTACGAACCCGCTGAACCCGAACTACCGAAATGGGTTACTTCCGGGTTCAGCGGTTCACACATGCGCAGAAACGCCAAATGAAGTCACGCGCATGCGCAGAAGCGCTGAATCACGTGGCAAGCATGCGCAGATGCAGCGCTCAGGATGCAGACTGCTCATGATGCGAACGGGGCTCCAGAATGGATCCCGTTCGCATCCAGAGGTGCCACTGTACAGGAATAGGCAGCATTTTAGGGCTTGCTGATCTCATTTTTCATTTAACTCTTCAGACTCTTGAAAGTCAATGATTCCCAAGGCCTGAACGATTACCACGGTGCAGAAATTTCCGAAGGAAATGTCAACAGGAAATGGAGCTGCAGGCCAACAAGAGAGGTTCTTATTTCTTCAGGTCCTTGTAAAACCAGGGGACTCCTCTGTCTCTGTGTTGACTAGCCAAGAATCCATTGCCGTGAAATGCAAAGTTTGTGGGGAAGGAGCACTTGCATATTTCAAGGGGGCTGAGAAGATGCAGCAACCCACGGCACCCTCTTCTTCTGCACAGGATCACCACTAAGAGGCAGGTTACACACTGGGGAAGGGTGATAGTTCAGCACTTGGCATGCAGGAAGGTTGATATACCGGTAAGTAATACTGAGCTGGATGGATCAATTGCTTGACTCAGTATAAGGCAGCTCCCCATGTTCCTAGAAGGGAGGTTTTGCCCCTGCAGCAACAGTGACCTCTAGTGGCACCTAGTTGCCATTCGTTTTTACAGAGCAAAATTAATTTGTGGGTTTATTTATTCGTCTTTTAGAAGGCATAGGTTTGCTTTCCTGTCTATCAAGCCAGCTGCCTGAGGAAAGAGCTGTGTTTGGAAGTAGCAGCCCAGACCTCCTGGTCAGGAATACCTGATGTGCTCCAGAATCTGGCTTGGTAGCAGTAATTCTCCCTGACAGGTTGTTCATTGCCAAGGCAGAGTCAGACAATCTCCAGAACCCGACTTAGCCTCAGGTAAGGGGTGAGGCCCACAGTGTTATTTTTTCTTTTCTAAAACTATGTTTAGCGGTATTCTCATTTTCCTAATCATATTGAAATACAGCCCCTCAATGAGGCCAAACTTAGATTCACAAAATATTTGGGGCTATGCGTACTCCTTCGTACCCCCAGAAAAAAGCACTGGGTAAGGGAGTCCATTCTTTTGTTCTAAGACAGATTTTCATTTTTAAAAAAATTATTCCTCATTTTCAATTTTACAACAAATTCACAAAACAATATAACCAAACCATAATCACAACTTCGACTTCCCTCCCCTCCCATGGTTCATTGTTGTTTTATCTTTTACTGCTGCATATTCTAGTTACTCCTTATTTAATCTTAACCAATTTATAATTCATTTACCATTTCCTCCTGCAATTATTCTTATCCTGCTAACGTTTTTAGCTGTTTGCAATAAACTTTCCAAGAATCCTCAATTTCCCCCCAATTCTTTCTTAAAAACTTCTTCCTGATTTCAAACTCCATTAAGTTAGCCATCTCGGCATATTCCATTAATTTAGTCTGCCAGTCTCCCTTGTAGGGGCTGTATCTTCCTTCCATTTCTGGGCATATTATCATCTGGGCCGCCGTGGTTGCATACATAAATAAGTTCCAAGAGTTTCAAACAAAGATGGGCTCTCCCAAATCCACAATCCCAACATGTTCACACTGCTGTCTCAGCGATGTCTAAAAGGTAAAGGTAAAGGACCCATGGACAGTTAAGTCCAGTCAAATACCACTATGGGGTTGCGGCGCTCATCTCACTTTCAGGCTGAGGGAGCCACTGTTTGTCCACAGACAGCTTTCCAGGTCATGTGGTCAGCAGGACTAAACCGCTTCTGGTGCAATGGGACACCGTGACGGAAACCAGAGTGCACGGAAACGCCGTTTACCTTCCCGCCACAGCGGTACCTATTTATCTACTTGCACTGCTGTGCTTTCGAACTGCTAGGTTGGCAGGAGCTGGGACAGAGCAACGGGAGCTCACCCCGTTGCGGGGATTCGAACTGCTGACCTTCCGATCGGCAAGCCCAAGAGGCTCAGTGGTTTAGACGTCTACGCTGGCTTGGTCATGTCTGCAGATTGGAAGATGGTTGGTTCCCCAAGGATGTGCTGTACAGCTGCTGGCTTCCGGCACTAGATCAACTGGCAGCCCAACTCTGCGTTACAAAGACGTCTGCAAATATGACATGAAGGCTGGCAACATTAACCCTGTTGTGAGGGAATCCATTGCTGACAACTGCAGTGCCTGGAGTTGGGCAGTCAGAGATAGTGCATCTGTAGCAGTGACCAGGGGAGGAATGACCTCTGGGAGGAGTACAGAGAGAAGCAACGCCATGGTGCTTCTGCAGCAGCACAACCGGACGTCCTCATCTGCCCCAGTTGCAACAAAACATGTCTCTACACAACCACAGCAGGTGCTGTAACCTTCCAACAGTTTGACTTCCCAAAGGCACACTCTTCCATCGTCTCCCGAGAGACGGTTGCCAACAACTAGACTGCATGTATTAAGAGAAACACTTACATCGTCTCTGTGGGGGCAGGGGGCAAGAAAGCTGGACCTCACTGACCACTGGAAACAACATTTGTCTACCAAACCCAGCCAAAATGTGTTTGGGAGGCTTTGTCACCAGCAGAAGTCACATATAGACTAAACCCAGGCAGTCAACTGCTGTCTCTCCCTGAAATTCTTGCCAGTGATTCTCTCACCGTGGAGAACAGCAGGAGGAGAAGGCAGACAGGTTTACGAGCACAGAACATTCTCTGTAATAATTATCATTAACGGACATAGTGCAGGCCTATAGCACTTGTTACACACACAACACATCATCTGTGTACAGAAGCCAGAAAACCCCTATGTTTGCACAACAGCAGCAGCAGCCATTATGAAGATGTTTCTTGTCAGGCAGGGAGCAAAACCAGAAGTTCATTAAGCAGTGCCTCAAGGCCATAGCTCAACGAGAAGATCTGTAACTGGAAGCAGGAGCAATGATAGGGGAAGGACCAGAACTCAGACACAGAACATCTGCTTTGCATGCAGAAGGTTGCAGGTTCAATCCCTGGCATCTGCAGATAGGGTCAGGAATGGCCCCCCTACCTGAAGCTATGGGGAACTGCTGCCACTCAGTGCAGACAATACTGAGCTAGGTAGAGCAGTGGTTTGACTCAGTATACAGCAGCTTCCTGTGTTCTTCTCCTGTTTATCCCTGTCTCCACTGCCCTCCACTTAAAAAAATAAAAACTCTTTATTTTTAGATATCTAGCCATTGGGGGTTAGGATGTGTCTTCTCAATCTCTGTAAAGTACCATGCAAACCAATAAAACAACCGTGTCAGCACAGGAGCAGGCAATTTGTGAATACTACTGCGATTCACAAATCTTAGTTCAGCGAAATATTTAACTTATACCAGCCATTAAGAACAAGCAATCATCTTTCTGAAGCTTGGCTTCCACGATCCCCACCCCAGTCTCAGGAATAATTCCCCTCTGGAGAAACAACGTGTGTTATTTTAAACCTTTTTTTAAAATAAAATAAATGCACAGAGATTTGTTTTACTTTGCAAAGAACAAATTTGCGCTGACCTGCTTAAAATGTGCTTCGCTGGAGGAAGTGGCCATTAGCCTTCGCTGGTCAGTGGCTAAAACTGTCCCCCGGGCTTGTTTGCCAAACCAACCTTGTCCATCAAAATTGTATTCCTTGGCACCAGGAGGAGGTCAGACCTCCTTTCTGTGGCCAACTGGCTCTTAGCTGTCAAGACTGAGCCCTTGTGTTTGGCTAAACGGAGGAAGAGCTGACCTGTTTTCTGTGGTAATGGAAGGAATTCGTGCTTAGGTTTTTTTTTTAAAAAAATGGTTGGCTTGAGTTTATGAGACACTGGACCGTCTTTTACCAGAAAACTGCTTGGAAAACCACTCTCTTTGATAGTCTAGCAGGAGTGTCTTTGTGTTACATTGGAGCAGACTGAGTGCAGGTAGCATCCCCAAGTCTGCAATTGCAGGAGCAGCACATCTGAGCTCGTAGATCAGAACATCGCTACCACATCATTGTTAATTAACCAAAGGTGACAAATTTTAATGGTGAAAACAAAACAAAATAAAAAATTCCTTCCAGTAGCACCTTAGAGACCAACTAAGTTAGTTCTCTCTCGCCCTGATCTGGCCACAGTGATCCATGCGACGGTCACCTCCAGACTTGATTATTGTAACTCGCTCTACGCGGGACTGCCCCTAAAGCTGACCCAGAAACTCCAGCGGGTGCAGAATGCCGCGGCGAGGCTCCTTACCGGGTCTTTGCCGTGGGACCACATTCATCCAGTGCTTTACCAGCTGCACTGGCTCCCGGTGGAGTACAGGGTCAGGTTTAAGGTGCTGGTTTTGACCTTTAAAGCCCTATGCGGCTTAGGACCCTCGTACCTAAGGGACCGCCTCTCCTGGTATGTCCCGTGTAGGACCTTAAGGTCCTCAAATAATAATCTTTTGGAGGTCCCGAGCAACAAGGATGCTAGGTTGGCCTCAACTAGGGCCAGGGCCTTCTCAGTATTGGCCCCGACTTGGTGGAACAGTCTATCACAAGAGACCAGGGCCCTGCAGGATTTGGCATCTTTCCGCAGGGCCTGCAAGACGGAGCTGTTCCACCTGGCCTTTGGGTTGGTTTCTGTTTAATATTTATGCTTCATTTTTTATTGGTGGGTTATTGAAATTGAGACTGCAGTTTTAATATTGAATTTTTAAATTTGTATTTTAATCTGTTATTTTAAATTGATTGTGTTTATGTTTTTTGCTGTGATTTTAATTGGTGTTAGCCGCCCTGAGCCCGTTTTTTTTTTTTTGGCTGGGAAGGGCGGGGTATAAATAAAATTTTTATTTGATTTATTATATTTTATTATTCTTGGTAGGAGCTTTTGTGTGCATGCACACTTCTTCAGATACACTGATTTTAATGGTACTGTATTATTGTTTCTATCCTTGTGTTTGCAGGGTGGTTTCTCTCTCCTCCCCCCCCCCCCGCCGGTTGTTTATTGTGTTTGTGTTTAATGTATACATTTTTGGTATCTATTTAAAAACAAACAAACAGACACAGAACACAACTCTGACATCCTCCCTCCGCCCACAGCATCACTATGGCAACTATGGCCAGCAATGCTTTAAAATGCACATCGATGATGATGATGGCATTTGCTATGCCTTAGCACCCACGGGCTACTGTTCCTATGCGATGTGGCTTCTGAACGCGCCGTTGTGGGAGCCTCATTTTAGGGCTGCAATCTTACAAGCAGGACTATGTTTCTGAGTAGACAACGCAGAGTCTACACAGAACATTGATTGCACTTAATAATGATCTCAGGGTCAGTAGTAAGTAATAGTAAGCAGTGAGTAGTAAGGAATGAGACAGGCTTTTAGGTTATGCTATGCTTTTAATAGGTTATGTTATACTCTGGATTATGTTATGTTTTAATAGATTATTTTAATAAGGATGAGAGTGTTGGAGATATGTGCAAATGTGTATGGTAAATCCGGTCTTTGGGTGTTTGATTTTCGTTGTTGTGTATACTGTGTATATACGGACAATGACAATAAATAAATCTATCTATCTAACATGTAAAAATTTGCTCTGGAACAGTGTAAAATATGGGGCGAAACAGCATATTCAAAAACTGGAGACCAGAGAAGCATAGAATAATTCGTTTCGTCACTTCCTTGCTCCGTACAGAATTTCTACATTATTATTCTGTGTCACTGGGCGGCTAAAAGTTCTTGCACTCCTGACGAGTTCACAAAGAGACCTGTCAACTTCTTCCGAGATCAAATGACCGGGCACCGGCTAAGTTTACTTTAAAATTATTCCACTCCTCCCACATGCCTCTGCCTCCCACTTGCTCACATAATCCCAGCTGGAGCCCCACAGAGTCACAACCTGGTCCCCTTTCACCCTTCACAGTTTCTAAATAGTCTATGCATTTAAACTATTTCCCTGCCCCTCCTCCTTTTTTGTTACAGCTGTTTTTATTTACATCTCCATGAATCTTTGACCCAGGGCAATGAGCCATTCCTCCGCAGTCTCTTTATTCCCCATAAAATATTTTGCAGCAGGACTTGCAGTCAACAAACAATGGCTGTTCCAGCATCAGCCACAGTAAGCTCCTTCAGGGGCTCTCAGGAAGGATGAACTAATCCCAATTTTCCATGGCATTTGGTTACTTCCGACTTGCGGTTTCTGGCAAAAATGCATGTCAAGCTCAGAAGCATGCACCAAGCCCTTCCAGTGTGAGATCATCGTAACTTGTTCCCCTACACGGATCCATCACAAGAGATGTGCAGCCGAAGATCCGTCTAGTTGCTACAAGTCACAGATTTCTTCACTTGCCTTTTGAAAATTTCCCTTCAGACAATCTGCCTTCTGCTTTCCTTACAACCACTGGACTAATGATTCACAGTATTTTATGATTGACCCATCTCTGCTGTTAGAATACTCATGAACATTCTATGACATCACAGCAGCTCAGCCAGTGGGTGAAAGGAGGGGCTTACAGCAGTTTTCAATGTGGACTCACAACTGTCCATGGAGGCGCAGGTTAATTCTGTGTCCAGGGCGGCTGTCTACCACCTCCATCTAGTATGCAGGCTGACTGCCCACATGCCAGAGTGGTGCATGCTCCAGTTATCTCCCGCTCGGACTACTGCAATGTGCTCTACGTGGGGCTACCTTTGAAGGTGACTCGGAAACTATAACTAATCCAGAATGCGGCAGCTAGACTAGTGAGTGGGAGTGGCCACCGGGACCATATAACACTGGTCCTGAAAGACCTACATTGGCTCCCAGTACATTTCCAAGCACAATTCAAAGTGTTGGTGCTGACCTTTAAAGCCATAAACGGCCTCGGTCCAGTATACCTGAAGGAGCGTCTCCATCCCCATCGTTCAGCCCAGACACTGAGGTCCAGCTCCGAGGGCCTTCTGGCGGTTCCCTCACTGAGAGAGGTGAGGTTACAGGGAACTAGGCCAAGGGCCTTCTCGGTAGTGGCGCCCATGCTGTGGAACAGCTGCCCATCAGATATTAAGGAGATAATATACAACCTTTACAAGGCATCTGAAGGCAGCCCTTTATGTTTAATCTTTTATTGTGCTTTTGTATATGTTGGAAGCCGCCCAGGCTGCCTGGGGCAACCCAGTCAAGATGGGCGGGCTACAAATAATACAATTATTACTATTTATTATTCAACCATGTAAGTGTTTAGCGGGTATGTGGTTCTGCATGAACCTGGGCACATAAAACTGGTATGCTATGGAATTAGGGAGCACCACTAAAATAATGCAACCTTCTGTTAGAAAGGCAGTCATGTTACGATGGAATGGGCTGGCGAGGGGAAAATGAGAGTCAAGAAAATTTGTGCAAGGCAAGCAGCTACTTTCAGAAAGGAGCAGCCACTAAACACGTCGCCACAGTCTGTCATCTCCTTCTCTTCCACGCGAGGCTCTTCTTCTTCTAGCAATGAAAGGGAGGAATGAAAACTGGGCAGCTTGCCACTCCACCCACGACATCCCAGGGAAAGATGTCGAAGCAATTTTTCTACACCTTACCAGCCCAGTCAGAATCTCATAACTTACAAACACCTCACGAGCTGACTACACTACACTACGTAAAGGGGGTGCTGCAAGGCGAAATGGACATTTTCTCAGTACCCCCTCTTCCAGGTACAGTCGTACCTCAGGTTACGCACGCTCCGGGTTGCGTACTTTTCGGGTTACGAACTCCGCTAACCCAGAAGCGCAACCCGACGTGCAGGCGATTTGCGCATGCGCAGAGCGTTTTTTTCGGGGTTTTTTTTCAGTCTGCGCATGTGCAGGACGAATTGTTCAGGTTACGTACTGTAACCCGGAACGGATTAAGTACATAACCCGGGATACCACTGTACAACCTTGTAACCGTACCCATGCGGCAGGTGAAAAAGCTGAGATTGAGAGAGTGTCTCGTCTAAGGCCACACAGTGAGTTTTTGGGCAAAGGTGAGATTTCTTTTTTTGGGGGGGGTGTTTCTCTGCTCACAGCTCACCCTGTTAACTACAAGGACTGCCCGCTTAGCTGCAATTCCTCCCGGCTGCATTTGAAGGAAGAATGAGATGGTGAGGCACCCTCCACTGGCCTGACTGGGGAAAACTTGCATCTAGCTCCTCGGCTCCCAGAACTGCCTTTGGTCATTATATAGTTTGCTGTGTAACAATATGAAATAAATGAAACTCTGGATATACTGACAGGAGGTATGAAAACACCAATTATTATTATTATTATTATTATTATTATTATTATTATCATCATCATCATCATCATACCACCCTCCATCTGTAGATCTCTCAGGGCAGTTCACAGCATAAAAATACAAGATAAACCACAAAATACATAAGAACAAGAACAAAAACAAGCCAATAATCCCCGCCTCCCCCCACGTATAATGAACTACCCGAATATACTGATTTTCCTCTTTCCCACCCTATTCCCTTTTCTCCTTTTGTGTTGTGTCTCTTAAGACTTAAAGTAACTATTAAGACTGGGCGATATCTGGTTTTCATCCTTGTGATAGATCACTAGCTAAAGGAGTACTGAAGGTATTCGAAAACACAGTCAAATGTATCGCAGCTACAAAAGGCTTCAGAGCAGCCTGTATAAACTTTAGTTTGACGTTTGTGAGATTTGAGGTGAGACTGGGCCACTATTCTGTCCCATTCGCTTACTAAGAGCAGGAAGATGAAATGTCCTGAACTGGTTATGTGTTCCAAGTGTTTGCCCAGGGCTTTGCATATCAACACAAGAACCGTGGGCCTGATCCACTGGTAGCATACAGGAAAACAGCACAAATGTTACAGGCGAAGTGTCGCATGCTGCCAGCAATCTGACCCCAAGAGCAGTCTAATCTGCGCCAGCTGGAGGCTCTGAACCTTGAGTTCCGTGTGGTGCAATCCTGCGCATCTTTCCTCAGAAGCCCCATGGAGTTATTCCTAAGTAAGTGTGTACACTTTTCAGCTTAAATCAATGAATTAGAAAACAAGCCCTCCAAAACTTTAGAAACAAAACGGAACAAAAATGGGAGAAAAACAACACCTGGAGGGCCACAGGTTCCCCATCGCGGATCTTATTGAGTTCAAAACAGCCCGAGCAACGTTCCTTTGTTAAATAACAGGATTACAAACATGTCCCTAACTTCCCAGTTACAGTCTTGGCCAGGTGGGCTTCCTACTGTTAGCTTGGCTTTCCACTTAAATGATCAAGTGGAACTAGCGTGATTTTTGGTTTGGTTTGGTTTTTAAAGATGTTTAATTAACTTCACATCCTGAGAAAATGGCGCCCTACTTTCCACTGAAACCCTTACCTAAAGTGTGTGCTTTTGTGTTGTTTTGATGCTGCTGTTGTTGAAAGAAGCGTTTTGTAAGCTGCTGGTGACCCACTTGGTTCATTTCCTCTGTTGATAACTGGGTCACCTGAGATTCTCATGTGCCCGCATGGCCAATGGTTCAAGGATGATGGGACTCCAGCAACAACGGGAGGGTCAAAGGCTCCCCGATTAAGACAAAATGCTCCCCTCCTTTTCCTACATGGCCTCCAACACTCCTTGCAGGTCTACAGGCCCAGAAAAGCTGTTTCGAGGGACACAAGGAGTTGAATTTTCTTTGCTGCTGCCTGGTCTTTCAACCCTGTTATTGTTTGGGGGGGCTTATACCAATGCCATTCCAGACATTCTGTTCACCGCCTTTCGCCCTCATCATTCTTTGGCTCTCCCTCTCCTTTATCCTTTATCCTGCTTCTTGGGAGAAAAGCAATGACAAACCTAGACAGCATCTTAAAAAACAAAGACATCACCTTGCCGACAAAGGTCCGTATAGTTAAAGCTATGGTTTTCCCAGTAGTAATGTATGGAAGTGAGAGCTGGACCATAAAGAAGGCTGATCGCCGAAGAATTGATGCTTTTGAATTATGGTGCTGGAGGAGACTCTCGAGAGTCCCATGGACTGCAAGAAGATCAAACCTATCCATTCTCAAAGAAATCAGCCCTGAGTGCTCACTAGAAGGACAGATCCTGAAGCTGAGGCTCCAATACTTTGGCCACCTCATGAGAAGAGAAGACTCCCTAGAAAAGACCCTGATGTTGGGAAAGATGGAGGGCACAAGGAGAAGGGGACGACAGAGGATGAGATGGTTGGACAGTGTTCTTGAAGCTACTAACATGAGTTTGGCCAAACTGCGGGAGGCAGTGAAGGATAGGCGTGCCTGACGTGCTCTGGTCCATGGGGTCACGAAGAGTCGGACACGACTGAACGACTGAACAACAACAACAACTCCTTTATCCAGTCCTGTCCTACATGATGGCTTGCTTCGCATGTCATGCTAAGCCAAACAATGAACACACAAGCCTGTGGGCTCTGGGAAGAGGAGAATGCGGCTACTATGCCTGACAGCAAATCCTCACTATTGGATTCTTTTGCCCCATCTGTTTGTGCCTGCCAAACAGCCATGCCATGCTTATGATATTTTATTCGCTTGTTAATTATGCTGTTTTAAATGTGCATTTTATATTTGACTTCACTTAGCAATGTTTTCTTTTGAAATGTTTTAAGATTTTTTTTGTTAACTTTATGTTAAATATGTATTCTGTAGTTGACCTCCTTTGTAACGTTTTATTTTGAAATCTTTAAGATAATATTTTAGTTTTCTGTTAATTATGTTGCTTTGACTGTATACTCTATATTTGACTTTCTTCAGATTGGTTTATTGATGTTTGATTGATGTTTTTAATATTCTGTAAACCACTTTGTAATTTTTCTTAAAAATATAAAGAGGTATAGAAATGAAAATAATAATAATAATAATAATAATAATAATAATAATAATAATAATAATAATACTTTGCCCGGCTCTACTTGTTTTGCTGTACTTTGCTAAACCATGCCTTGGAATGAACACCTGGAAAAGCTCAGTTGGTAGAACATGAGACTCTTAATCTCAGGGTCATGGGTTCAAGCCTCACGTTGGGCAAAAAGAGGGTTGGTCTGGATGACCCTTGTCGTCCTTTCCAGCTCTACAATTCTTCTATGTCATTTGAACCCAGGCTCACAGTTTGTCTTGCTCCAGGCAAATCACAAGCTGGTCATGCATTTGTACCAAAGCCACAGCCTGGCTTATCACAATGTGCAAACCAGGCCAATAACCCATCTTCCCCCTTGCTTGGCCATGTACCACACCTTAAAGGTAAAGGACCCCTGACAATTAAGTCCAGTCGCGAACGACTCTGGGGTTGTGGCGCTCATCTCGCTTTCCTGGCCGAGGGAGCTGGCATACAGCTTCCGGGTCATGTGGTCAGCATGACTAAGCTGCTTCTGACGAACCAGAACAGTGCACGGAAACGCCGTTTACCTTCCCGCTGGAGTGGTACCTATTTATATACTTGCACTTTTTGGCGTGCTTTTGAACTACTGGGCTGGCAGGAGCAGGGACCAAGCAACGGGAGCTCACCCCGTCATAGGGATTCGCACCGCCGACCTTCTGATCGGCAAGCCCAAGAGGCTCAGTGGTTTAGACCACAGCGCCACCCGCGTCCCTGTACCACACCTTACCCATCCTAAAAAAAAACCTTGGCACAAGAAGCCATGTTGAATACATGCCACTCACAACCCTCCAGGACTCCCATCTTTGGGGTGAAATCTCAACGAACACCTGTGATTTTAATGTGTGCAGGATTTTCGTTCTTTATGTAGATAATAAACACACAAAAAGCATCACCCGTTCAAAAAGCATTTTCCCTACCTCCGGTCATTCCTCCTCCTCCTGAACAATTTTTTGGTGTGTGCGATTTCAGCTTCGTGTGGCAACGGGTGATAACCCTGGCAGAAAAAGGAAAGGGGGGGGGAGAGATAAGACAGTCATTAATTCAAAAAGAGGAGCCAGGGAAACTTAAAGCTCATAAGAGGCAGGATGCTGGCCCTCCCAGGCTCTTACGATGTCCTTGTAACAGACTCAAACTGCTGGCTTGAATGAATCATCCATTTAAACTTCCTTTGAGCTGCTGGAACAAAATAAACTTACCGCTACTTGGGGAGGAATCTCACACTGCTCAACACAATCAGCCCCATTGTTATGCAACTATCTGCACGTGAAAAAAGACGTTGCACCAAAAAGGTTTAATATCATCGCAGTCTATGCATCCAAAAAGGCTACTCTTTTGGAATTCACCCAAGAATGTTATTTACACAGCATCGTCATGGTACTTCGCTAAAACCTAAGAGGGCCATGCCTTTTGGATCTTTCAGCTAGTCCTCTGAATGACACAGCTCACCGAATGGGGAGAACCGGACCTCTGTGCTAGAGTTTCAGCACCAAGAAAGAAGAAAATGCAGCCTTGGCAAACTAATAATTTTAGATGCTCCTCCATCAGTCGAGTGTTCACTGTCATATGACCTTTATTTGATCATTTATTAAATTTATAAATTTAATATAATAAATTTATAAATTTATAAATAGCTCAGTCACTAGAGCAAGCATAGGCATAAACTCGGCCCTCCAGATGTTTTGGGACTACAATTCCCATCGTCCCTGACCACTGGTCCTGTTAGCTAGGGATCATGGGAGTTGTAGTCCCAAAACAGCTGGAGAGCCGAGTTTGGGGATGCCTGCACTGGAGCATGACACTCATAATCTCAGGGTCGTGGGTTCAAGCACCATGTTGGGCAAAAGTTTCCTGCATTGCAGGGGGTTGGACTAAATGACCCCTGTGCTCCCCACCAACTCCACAATTCTGTGATCCCATTCTTCTTCCCAAAGGACAGCAAACACGCAAGCAATAAAACATATCAAATCACCTAGGAAGGAACCCCTCAGTTCCAATACAGATGTAGACTGGGAAGGATATCTACTTTTAAAAAAAAACAAAAAAAAAACAGTTTTATTAACAAATCTGGTGACAAAACATAATAGACATAACATAACAAAACACAAGATAACAGAGTAACAATACACGACATATACTAACAACCTAACCTAACCTAACACTTATTAACATAACATAGCATCAATT